>NC_060950.1:16474720-16482085 GCF_022045245.1 Lucilia cuprina
CAGTTCTAGTTCAGTTCTAGTTCAGTTCTAGTTCAGTTCTAGTTCAGTTCTAGTTCAGTTCTAGTTCAGTTCTAGTTCAGTTCTAGTTCAGTTCTAGTTTAATTCTAGCTCAGTTTTAGTTTAGTTTCTGATCTATAGTTCTACATAATTATTAAAATAATAGTTTTTTAATATTTTTTTTTAAATCTTTAATCACTATATTTAGAAATGGTGTTATTATATTCGCTTAACAGTTAAACTTATTATAACTTAAAAAAAATTGTTGTATTTAAATACGAAATGAGTGAATGAGTATTTTTGTCTATGTGTGTATTAGCCTTTCTTTTGCTGTGTGGTAGTTTTTACCCAATTTTCATTGAAATGTATACGATGACTGCCTTGCATTTTGCCAATCACAGTCAAGTTCAGGGTTAATTAAACTAAAAACATGAACATGCATATGAACTTGAAATGACCAAACCCGGCACGGCACGTGTATCGATAAATAATTGCATGTGTATGAGTACATATTTTGCTTTTGTATGGATGTATAAAATGAATGAATTCTTGTATCCGTTTTGATGTGGTTATTGTTGCCCTAGGATGTTTGATGCAAAAAAAAACGTTTTTTTTCTAAACATTTTTAATGACATTGAGCAGGCAGGAGGGAGGATATATTTTGGTAGGAAATCTTTGTATGCAGTTTTTCTTAGTTATAAAAAAATTGTTGTCGTCGTACAAATAAGAAATCAACATTATAATAATAGTAATAAAGAAAGATAAAAAGAATATCCTTGTTATTGAAGAATTCTATAGTAAAGGATGATGTTATTGGTATGACGTTCAATAATATGGATTAAAGCCAAAACTGCATTTATGGTTGTTAGGACTGACTGTCTGTTTGATGGTTAAATAATTTCGTAATGGATCATATTCTTTTTTCGATTTTGTACTTACTGGTATAGATTTTGTGTTTAAAATGTTAAATGGAAATCATTCAATTTAAAAATTAATTAAAAAATAATAATTTTTTACCTTTTAATTAAACACAGTAGTACTGCGCACTACTATTGAAGTGCCCTAAATTTATACAAAAAGAATTGAAAAAAGATTAAATTATTAGCATTTAAAAGAATGATGCCATCTTGCAGTATGTTAAAAAGTTGTGTTTTCGAATTTCGATCTACAGAATCGATTATATGAAAGTTTTATAGATTTTATGATAAAGCCAAAAAAATAATCGACTTCGACAAAAGATCAATGGTTTAAACTGATTCGATTTTCGAACAATCCACTTTTTGAAGTTTAAAGTCAAAATCAATTATTTTGCTAAAAAAGAGTCGAAAAGTCGATTTTGTAAATAATTTTAAAAATGACCAAAAAGTCACGGTTTTAACAGTTAAATGTAGGGTCATATTATTATTATTATCCCAACCCCAATTTGTGTCGAAAAAAAATCGGAAAGCCGAATTGTTTGTCCTTACGAAGTCGAAAAGTCAACTAATCGAAAAAGCCTAAGATAAAATCGAAAAAGGTGGAAAAGTCGACAAGTAAAAAACTTATAAAAGGCTGACTTTTTATAAATAGCTAAATAAATTTGGTTTTTTTTTTGACATTTTCCAAAAATTGAAATTTTATAACAATTTTGACTTTTGCCAACTTTCGATTAGATTCCTCGAAAAAAGTCGAAAAATCGATTTTTCAAATAAAATTCAAAAAGATCGAAAAGAGTAAAAAAGTTGAAAAAATCGTCAAAAGTCGAAAACAGACGAAAAATCGGATTTATTCGACATTTTCCAAAATTGAAATTTTATAAAAATTTTGACTTTAGCCATCTTTTGATTAGATTCTTCGAAAAAAGAAGTGGAAGAATCGATTTTACAAATAAAATTTAAAAGAAATCGAAAGGAGTGGAAAAATCGGTGACTCGAAAACAATCGAAAAAAAACTCATGTAATGTCGAAAAAACCGAAAAGTCGACTAGTTAAAAGGCTGACTTTTCATAAATAGAAAAATTATATTTAAATTTTTTCCGAAATTTTTCAGCTTAAATTTTATATGCATTTTGACATTTTTCACCTTGTTTCGACTTTTTCAACTTTTTATATAAAAACGATTTTTCTTTTTTTATACTAAGTCGAAAAAAGAAGTCGAAGAATCGATTTTTCAAATAAATTTGAAAAAGAATCGAAAGTAGAGGAAAAGTCGGAGACTCGAAAAAAACTCAAAGAAATGTGGAAAAAAGTCAAAAAGTCGATTTTTATAAATAGAAAAATTGAATTTAGATTTCTTTTGACATTTTTCCAACTTCTTGCGACTTTTCCAACTTTTTATACAAAATCGTTTTTTCTACTATCTAAATCGACTTTTTATAAATAGAAAAATTAAATTTGGATTTTTTCCGACATTTTCAAAAATTTAATTCTATAAACATTTTGAATTTTTTCCAACTTGTTTTGACTTTTACAACTTTTTTAAACAAAATCGTTTTTTTTTCTACTATTGAATATTTATTGCACAACCCAGCAAAAACTCGGTAATGGGTTGTACTTCCATAACCACTTACTTTTCAATGACTACTACTTAACGTCTGCATTACACTGAAGTATTAGAGTAATGTCTTTCTCTTAATCTGATATAGAAATACTTTATTTTCGGCTTTGTCATTTTGTTAATGAGTTAAAATTCCATTTTTTTTCATTAAAATGTATATTGTTCGTTTAATTCAAAATCGATTTTTAGAACCCTGCTAAATAATTCTTAAAATATTATAGGGTTCTATAGTTGAAACGAAAAGTCGACTTTTCGACTTTTTGCATTTAGTTAAAAGTCGATTTTTCGACTTCTTCATTTAATTAAAACTCGATTTTTCGACTTTTAATATTTTATAAATAGTCGACTTTTCGACTTTTTCCGACTTTTCGACTTCTTCCGACTTTTCTACTTTTTCCGTATTTTTCCGACTTTTTCCGTCTTTTTCCGACTTTTTCCGACTTTATGACTTTTTCCGACATTTCGACTTTTTCCGACTATTTTCGACTTTTTCCGAAGCCAGAAGCGTAAATTTATAATGTTGCCATTTAACATTATATTATTATTATTATTATTATTATTATTGTTATTATTATTATTATTATTATTATTAAAAAAATTTATTAATATTTTTTCTATTTGTTGCAATTTTTTGAGTTTTTTCGACTTCTCCCGACTTTTCGACTTTTTTTTGACTATTTTCGACTTTTTCCGATTTTTTTCGACTTTTTCCAACTTTACGACGTTTTTCGAATTTTTACAACATTTCGACTTTTCGACTTTTTTTGACTCTTTCCGACTTTTCGATTTTCCGACTTTTATTTACAAAGTCGACTTTTTTCATAGATGATAGTCGAGTTATCGACTTTTTTGGAACAAAATAGTCGACTTCGACTTTTCGACTTTTTTCGACAAAAAGTCTATTGTTCGATTATTCGAAAGTCGATTTATAGAACCCTATTAACATATTATTAAAAAAATACCACGTTTCAACAAAAAATACCGTTAATTTCAAATAAAACTAAAAATTTTCCTACCAAAATATACAACCCTGTAAGCATTTGTTCTCTTCTAAACAATTCTCTTTATTTCTCTTGTCAATTCCATTTTACACAGTTATTCGCATTCGCATTTTTTTTCCAACCACAACACATTTTTTTACACAGCTGTCAGTTGTCATTTTGACATCGACGTTAGTGTGTTTTTCTCTAAACGTTCGGTGTGCGGTTGTGTTTTATTTTATAATTTTATGTTAAAAAAAAAGAAACTTTTGATTTACTTAAAACAAAAAAAGAAGGAAAAAAACATAGTTTTTTCTTCTTTAAATAGAAGATATTTGTTTTGACTTTAATTCCAATTTGATTAAGAAATACGGGTTCTCCATATAATATTGGTTTTCCAAAAACCACAAATTCATTCATAAAATTGTGTGTGCCAAAAAGGAAAAAAATTAAATAAAAAGGAAAAAGAGTGTGTAAATGGTTAAAAAAAAAGAAAATAACTTGTGTGTTATAAGATTAAAAAAAAAATTTGGCAATTTTAAATTGTAATTTATATATTCCTAAAAATCCTGTGCAATAATTATGGCGGTGACCTTTTACGTTCATTCATTTTGAGTTTGTTTTTGCAAACACGTATGGAAATCACACGTATCTAGAACGTCAAGCTAAAATTTTCATTCAAGTGGCGGCCTACTTAAAATTATTTTTTTTTTATTTTTCGTGTTTTTATTTTAATTTATAATACGTTTTTTTTTTCAATTTTACGTTTATTTTATTAAAATATTAATTTTTGTTTGTTTCTCGCGTTTATATACATATAAATATAACTAAAAACGTCTGAAAATATACAATATTTAAACAGAAATTCCAAAAACACAAGAAGGAAAATACGAAAACGCCAAAAAAAAAAACACGTAGTGAAACGTAAAACAGAAATAAAAACAACAATTTACTTTGTGTCTGCTCGTGTATTTCGTTAAATCGTTGTGTGTTCTGTTTAAATATTTTGTGTTTTTTTCTTCGTTCTTTTCTGGATTTGCATTATTTATAAACTATTATTTCTTTTAAATTCCAAAACTAAGAGTTGTTGTATTCAATCATTTGTACCTAAATAAAAGAAAAATATAAATTTTCATAGTTTTAACTTTTAAACATCGTAAAATAAAATACAACTTTGAAAAACATAAAACATTCTTGTAAGTACTTTTTTACATTATTATTAATTTTTTTTGCTTTATTATTAATTAATCTTTTATGTTTTATAAATTTACATGTTTAGTATACTTTTTATATAAGTTTTTTATTCATATTTTTTTGGTTACAAATATTTCTTGTTCATACCTATAGAATACATTTCGTATGTTTATATTTATAATAATTGTTGCTATTTTTGTGGTTTCTTTAGCAACAAAACTCATCATCATTATCATCATCTTGTTTAAGGTTTTTGTTTGTGTTTACATCAGAGATGGCAAATTGGTATTTTCTATTTGTGCAATTAAGCATTAAAAATAGTACTATTGTTACAAAAATTACAAACGGAGTAGAGGTTGTATCAGGGATGGGAAACAGTTTTGGTTTCAGTATCAAAAAATATTTCAGAGAGTACTTTTTTGGATCTCAAAGTACTAAGGATAGATTGATAGGAGGATGTTTACTACATCAAATCCGAATCTAGGCCACAAACGGGCCTGTTGTGCGCTCTTTATCATGAAAAAAAAGGAACTGAACGAATTATTCCAATCAGTGTTAGTCAGGAATGTTATTTCCGGAATAACATCACTTCAAAGATACTTGGATCTATCTTCGACGAATGCCTCGCAGTGGCAAAGAAAGTGCTCCAGAGTTTTACTGTCCTCTCCACATGCTCTACATACGTCTAAATCCACATGTCCAATTTTGCATAAATGTGCTCGTAATCCTGTGTTTCCACTCAGCACGTACTATATTACTAACTTCAGACTTGCTCATTATGAGGAGATTTTTCTTCTTGCTCATCAGGGTCACCCCATAGGATTTTCGTAGTTCTAACCACTGTTTCATTATTCCAAGAGGTCTTATGGGATTCTCTCACCCATATTTTTAGTTCAGCTTTTTTTGCGTCGAATGGTTTTGTATTTGTCAGTTTAACTGCCTTGAGCTGACTTCCCTTTAAAGCTATTACATTCGCTCTTTCGTTACCGACTACTCCCGAGTGGGCTGGTACCCATATGATGTGAACCGTGCCTCTGGGAGAGTATTCAGTTAAAGCTTTCTTACAATCCAAAGTACTAAAATATTTTTTTTTTTTTTGATAAAAGTTTGTATTTTCTGAAATTTATTTACACATTTTTAAATTGGAATGGGCGTTATAGGTTGATATGGTGTCCGTCCCTCAATGTTAACATCTTTGATATAATTTGATGAAGTTTTCCCAGGAAATGCGTGGTATCTCATAGCTACGATACAAATATCGAGAAAAAGTGTCAAAAAAATATTTTAAATTTAAAAGAAACTTTTATCCGCATATTCTAATTTTCTTGTTTTTTCAAAACGATTTATTGAAAATTATTTTAACAGACAGATTTACTACCGGTTAAAGGATAATCGAATATTGATATTGTAGCCATGAAAGTATCAAATAAGACTCAGGAGTATCACAGTACTTTTGCACATCAAATAGTATCAAAAAAAGTACCATCGTACCAATTTTGCCATCCCTGGGTTGTATATCCTTCTCTCTTTCCCTCAGGACATGTTATCTTAATAAACTTCTCTATCTGGGTGTTATTTCAATACGGGGAAAGGAGATGCCTCCAATACTTCTAGTTCTCCGAACTATTAGAAGAAGTATGCTTTATATTCTAGAAGCAGTGTGTTTTATATTCTGGTAGCACTGGATCCGTTAGGACACATGACAGAGTTTCGGACTTGTAGTTTGAAATTTCATAATTTGATATAAAATTCGTGTAAACAAATTAACACCAGATTTTTAATAAACTTTATCAAAGAAAAAGTGTCTTTAGAGGATTATTTCTAATATAAATACCCCTATTCTGCATTTCGATTACATTTACGCATTCAGTCACGCAACGATCAAAAAAGGTATTCCAATCAAATCTGAATCGTATGCAGATCGTAAAGAAGAAGTAATTCCATTTCGTTTCAATGATATACGAATTGTGTATACAGTGTTACGATCTTACCTACGTTTTTCTAAGTTGTTGTTTATGTAGCAGAGAGTGGAATCAAAATACAGAAAACCAAAGTTACCAAACGGAGAAAATTTCGATTCGAATTGAAATGCAGAATAGGGCTCAATAATATGTACAGCCAAAAATGTTTGCGAGGCATCACTGCCTCTTCTATCCTATCCAAATCTCAGAAATCCAAAATGATGTTTTATAAACAAAGAAATCTCTATTCTTGTACTACTCTAATATCTCGTAATAAAATCGTTTAAATAAAATTTTCATTAGTTTATATTTTCTTAAAAAAATAAACTCTACAGGAATTTAAAAACCTAAACGTGGTTTTAAATTAAACTCATATCTATCTATGCACATAACAATCTACCGGTTTTTGTTTATCCACTTTTGTTTGTATTTACTACATGTCTTTCATTTCAATACACTACAAGCCAGGGATGGAAAATTAAGTACATTAGTATATTTTTATATAGATATTTTACGTACATTTACTAGCTTAAAACTTTTCATGAGTATTCTACAGTTTAGACTACAGTATAGTCTATAGTCTAGTCTAAAGTCTAGGCTATAGTGTAGTCTATAGTCTAGTCTATAGTCTAGTCTATAGTCTAGTCTATAGTCTAGTCTATAGTCTAGTCTATAGTCTAGTCTATAGTCTAGTCTAT
>NC_060950.1:16482185-16484075 GCF_022045245.1 Lucilia cuprina
TATAAAAACGTTAATGGAAGGGTTTCCGAAAAGGGTTCAAAATTTCATCACTAGTGATTAAAACTATAAAAATATTTTTTTTTGTAAATTGTAATAATAATTTGAATCCAATAAAAAAAAATAAAGCTGTAAGTTTAGTGGTTTCTTTTTTATAAACATATATGTATGTTAAGAATTTTTCGATCTCACTCCTTAATTTTAAACAAACATACATACACTAGTTAATGACCTAAATGGGAATTTCCTAAAAACACATTTCTTTAGCAGTTATTATTTGTATACATTTTGAATTTTATTACTTTAAGCTGAATACCGGTTATTTTTTTAATGTTCATAGTAAAAAACCGGCAAAATATTTTAATACTTTTTTATACAAGAATTTGTTGCTCAAAATACCAAAAAAATATTTATGACTAAATTTAATAAAACTGCAAACAGATTCTTATGTTTTAATTAGTTGGAAAAGTATTGAGATCAAATATTGCATTAAAAATTCATCTTTTAAAATATCATGTAGTTATGTATGTATTTCTAGAATTGTAGTACTTAGTTTTGGCAACTTCGGTTAATATTTGGAACATTATAAAAATATGATTCATCATAAATTCATAATGATAGAGAGTGTACAATCTCTCACGCTGCCCACTTTTAAGTCAAGTTAAGATGATAACTTTTACAGCGACGTCAAACCTTATAAAAGCGGCTGGGCTTAGTCAACAATTCTTGGTAATTCTTTCAATCTATTCTTGCATTTTAAATAACAACCTCTACAATATATTTAAATCATTGGCAACAAAACTAAAAACCGAATGTGAAAAAAAACCCGCCAAACCGTCGTTATTTCAAAAAAGAACAAAAAACTATTTAACTAAAAAAGCATCGACGACGTCTACGCGACATGAGTCATGAATATTGGAACAAAATATTGAAACAAAAAATGAAAACCAAAGTGTAAAATCACACATCATAAGTACCATAAAGAGCAACAGAAATATATAAATATATATTTACGTATGTAATCAGAAATAAAAAATAAAATAAAATTGTATAAATAGTAGAATTGCTTTTGAATTTAAAGCACATGGCGTAAAATGAAAAATAATAATAATAATAAAAAAAAACTAAAATACAAATCGCCTTTTTTAGTTTTAAGCTTTCTTGGAAACAATGACTGGTTATATTTTTATTATTTTTTTATTATATATTAGGGACGGTTCAGAGACCTGTGTAAAAAATAAACAAGGCGCTTCGCAATAAATTCTTTTACTTTGTCTACACAATTTTTTTAACTTGGCATTTTATTTATAAGAAATGCCGCGATTTATTAATGAATCTTTTGGTTGACTTATGGTTTGATGCAGACATGGAAAATTTATATGTTGAAATAGTAATAACTCGCAAAAGCATGAGTAATTATTAACCTAATTTTCCACTATAGCATAGACTAGGCTACATACTCGATTAGACTAGATTGTAGACTATAGAATAGGCTATAGACTAGACTATAGACTAGAATATAGACTAGACTAAAGACTAGACTATAGACTAGACTATAGACTAGACTATAGACTAGACTATAGACTAGACTATAAAATAAACTATAGACTAGACTATAGACTAGACTATAGACTAGACTATAGACTAGACTATTGACTAGACTATAGATTAGACTATAGACTAGACTATAGATTAGACTATAGATTATACTACAGACTAGACTATAGACTAGACTATTGACTAGACTATAGATTAGACTATAGACTAGACTATAGATTAGACTATAGATTATACTACAGACTAGACTATAGACTAGACTATAGACTAGACTATAGACTAGACTATAGACTAGACTATAGACTAGACTATAGACTAGACTATAGACTAGACTAT
>NC_060950.1:16484175-16485795 GCF_022045245.1 Lucilia cuprina
TTTTTTTTTCAGTTCAGTTCTAGTGGAGTTCTTGTAGAGTTCTAGTTCTGTTCTAGTTTTGTTTCAGTTCTGTTCTATTTTTAGTGCATGTTGAATTAGAAAAAATATCTATCTATCTTAATCGCAAACATTAATTTTCTTTTAAAAAAATATTAGCAAATTTTAAAATATGATATTAAACTTTTCCATTAAGTATTATTTACTACGTAAGTAAATATAAACCTCCGTAACTTTAAAAAAACCAAAAAACCTTTTTAACCAAAAAATAAGTGATAAAGCAAGATAACAACACATATAAACGTTAGCCTTAGGTCTTTTATTTCCTGGCATAATCTTATCTCTTTTAAATCAAATCAAGACTCGTTAAAGATTTTACCGGCCATAATGTCGCGACACCATAAACAAAAATGTCATTATTTTCTTTTAAATACATTTTAATCGTTTTTGTGTTATTTTTTTCACTTTTTTCATGTGAATACAAGCAGTGATTGTTATTTATTAATAAAAAAATAGTAAATAAAATAAAATATTTTATCAAAATTATTTGTTATAGTTTTGAAATAATATTTCTAGCGTTTCAAGTAGTAGCTGTGATTGGTGAGGTGCTACATACAAACATTTTTACATTAAAAGTGTTTAAATATTTAGGCAAGATAACGTCATATTAAAATATGAGAAATGTTACATGTTTGATATAATAAAAGCGAAACTTGCACGAGTATTCATTTGATTTATATCATATCTTAGAAATTGTAAATGTTATCGAAATTTTAAGAATCTTGTTTTTTTTGTATTATTACATTAAATTTAAAAACTACAATTGTAATATTAATTTACAGTAGCCTTACTGATAATGTTGCAAGTACTACACTTACCGGTTAATTGTTAAATGTATATTGTTTTTTTAAAGTTCCAATTGTACGGGTACAATTGGAAACCTCTTGGCTTGAAAGTCATTATTAAATTTTTTATTATAAACATTGTTTAAATATCAACAATTGATCGGTGTGATCAAGCCTAGATCATCCTTAGGTTTAAGCTCATATTATTGTACGAAACAACATCAGTCTAACCGCGTCAAACATCTCGCCTATCAATATTTAAAATCGTGTAAAAATTCGGTTAGAGTAACTTAGCAAATTTTACCGATGATCGTTGCATACAATCTAAAGTTTGAGCTTTTTAAGCACGCCATCTATTGGCAAAACTTAGCAAATATTTATTAAACTAAAATACAATATCATTCTTAAAACATTTTAAAAATATTTCAAATTTAATACATAACACCTTTTGAAAGATTTCGTTTAACTTCGCTCTCACCTACAACCCAATAAA
Source organism: Lucilia cuprina (assembly GCF_022045245.1). Classification (NCBI taxonomy): domain Eukaryota; kingdom Metazoa; phylum Arthropoda; class Insecta; order Diptera; family Calliphoridae; genus Lucilia; species Lucilia cuprina. The sequence continues at coordinate 16,485,511 of NC_060950.1, forward strand.
CATTATCACTATGTTAAAAAAATTTTCTTTATCAAATGGACTTTATCTTTTTCTCACTTTTTCAGATGACTAAAGCATCATTAAATATTTCAAGTTTTTTTTTTCAGTTATCTCTATATTCAAATAATGATTACTTTTTATTGGTTAAAGAAAAAGCACGTGAAATAAGATCACTGGTTTTTTCCAGTCTAATATAAATAGACGGACAGACACATAAACTTTTTAGGTAAATAAGAAGGTTGAAAAAAAACATAAAATTATATTTAAAGTGCGAAATTATTTGCA
>NC_060950.1:16485895-16488370 GCF_022045245.1 Lucilia cuprina
AGAACTGAACTAGAACTGAACTAGAACTGAACTAGAACTGAACTAGAACTGAACTAGAACTGAACTAGAACTGAACTAGAACTGAACTAGAATAGAACTAGAACTGAAGTAGAATTAACCTATAACTAGAACTGAAGTTTTTCACAATACAATTACAAAAATCATGCAAGATTTTCGTCAAATATTTGATAGGTGTGAACTTACTTTAACTTAATGAAAACGGTTTACTTCATATGTTTATGAATTCTAAATGAATATTAGTAAATTTTACTAGAAGTAATTAATTTATAATTAACTTTGAAATAGTTTGTTCACGGTCTTATTTGTTACGCTGATATTTTTTTTTTTTTTTGCTTTTCTTTTTGAGATAAAGAAATAGTTTATATTTCTTAGAAATAAATTTGTCGTCAAAAAAAAAAACTGCCTTAAAAATCTGATAAAATGTTTTTAATTTGTAATAAATTATTAAGACATTGATTAAGCTAAGATAACATACCTTTAACTTAAGAGAAGATTTATTTGGCGCAATTTATTTTATTTTATTGGATATGGGTCACTTTTTTGTGCAAAAACAAAATTTAGCCTTTACCCAATTATTCGAAAACCACTTGTTAAACTTTTTCGTTTTTTTTTTTTTTTGTTTATTTTCTTTTTAAAAAAATCGTCATTTTTTTGTTAACTTAAAATCTTGGCCATCGGTCGTCGTGTATTTAGCCAATTGAATGTGTCAAAGTTATTGTTATAAATAAACAATAAATAAACAAATCGAGAAACAATTTTTTAATAAATAAAATAAAAATCACCGCTAAACACTCAACTCAATATGTTTTCATTATCGAAAGTAATAAATTAAAGTATTAATGCCCGCTTATCGATATTGATAAAATATTCGAGTGATCGCCACAACGTGATGGTTGGTTGGTTGGTGGGCAAGAGTGAGAGCTGTAGTTGTGAAGATAGAGAGTTAGAGAGAGAGAAAGCGATTATGAGTGAGTGAATGAGTGATTTATAATAAGTGGATAGTTTGGTTTTAGTTACTTGTGCTGTATCCGACGATTGTAAAACATTTAAATGGCAATAAAGTTTTTGAGTTTTATTGTTCAACTATCGACAAGTCCTCCAACCTGACAACACATTAACTTGGACGGGTGATTTGATTAGAGTTTTTTTGTGCGGTTTTAAGTACCCTACTGAAGGTGTTTGTAAAATGTTCAAGTGTTTGTTAAGGGAAAAAGATCTTACAACTTAAAGAAAGATCATAGCTAAAGAGTGGTTTAACCAAGACACAAACCAATTTAAAACTATAACTTGCAAAATATGTTGCATACTTTAAGACATAACATTTTTATTAATTATGCAGCATATTTTAAGGATTATTGAAAGTTTTACAGATTTCTTCACTTGGAATGTAGCATCATTTTAAATTCGTCAATATCCCTTCTAATAAATGCACATATATTAAGCCATATAAATATAATACACTTGAAATTTATTAGCTGTCGAAAGTGAAATGTAGTGATTTTGATTAAGAGGGGAAAGAAAACATCGATTAGGGAATCACCACAAATCACCATAAAACTAAATAGTAAAAATCTTAACTTAAAAAATAATAATTATAAATTTACCAAACCAAAAATAAAAACGCTAAAGATAAATAATATTTTTTATTCCTATATCTTGGTGGCTGTTTACGTCTTTAGATCGTATTGTTTTTGCCTTTTAATTAAAACCTAACAAATCACAAGACCTAAATAAATTTTTATACTCTATTTATTATTATTTGCTTTTTTTGTATTATTACTTTAAGGTAGTTGTTTTTAGTTCTTTTCTCAAATATTTATAAACCACGTGATTAAAACTTTAGGTCTTTTAATCGATCTAGCTTATTTGGTTCCCCATACATACACACGTCATAGATGTTCTTTTTTTTGTACTCCCATAGCGTGAACATAATTATAAACAATTAAATTATTAACTTTATTTAAAAGCAAACAAATATGCAAATTATAATTAACAAAACTTTATTTAATAAACGGATATTGTTTAACAAAAGAGACGAATGAAAATGATTAACAAACAAATTTAAACAAATAAACCCCGAATTCTATAAAAAAAAAAACTGGTTAAATTTTATTTTAAAATAATATTAAATAATATGTATAATAACTTAATTTCAACAATTTGATCTTCATTAAACGCCTTCAATTTTTTGTGAATCAAGTTAATTAAAGTTTAAAAAGTAAAGTATACCTTAGGGATAGTATGAGCATACTTTTAAAGATTGCATATCCCTAGGCTGAAGCAGAGCTGAAATAGAATTGACATTGAACTATGTAAAATAGAACTAGAACAGAACTAGAACAATAGTAAAACAGAACTAGAACAGAACTAGAACAGAACTAGAACAGAACTAGAAAAGAACTAGAACAGAACTAGAACAGAACTAGAACAGAACTAGAACAGAACTAGAACAGA
>NC_060950.1:16488470-16493784 GCF_022045245.1 Lucilia cuprina
AAAGTTCTTGGTATGGCAAGCAATATGCAGTTGCGGCAAAAGAAGCCAATCATTTGTTACAACGGGCTCTATAAATACCGAAATTTACATCAAGGAATGTTTACAAAGGCTGCTTCCATTCATAAGACCTCATAATGTGTCCACTTATTTTTGGCCTGAGTTGGCATCCTGTCATTATGGTAAACAAGCCCTTGAGTGGTACAAGAACAATAATGTGGTATTTGTACCAAGAGAGGCAAATCCTCCAAACTGCCCGGAGCTAAGGCCAGTGGAGAGATATTGGGCTCTTGTTAAAAGAGAATTGAAGAGTACAAAAAAGGTGTCCAAAAGTGTGGTAGATTTTAAACGGAGATGGACTACATGTTCGAGCAAAGTGACAGAAAGCACTATAAAAACGTTAATGGAAGGGTTTCCGAAAAGGGTTCAAAATTTCATCACTAGTGATTAAAACTATAAAAATATTTTTTTTTGTAAATTGTAATAATAATTTGAATCAAATAAAAAAAAATAAAGCTGTAAGTTTAGTGGTTTCTTTTTTATAAACATATATGTATGTTAAGAATTTTTCGATCTCACTCTTTAGTCTATAGAGTAGTCTATAGTCTAGTCCATTGTCTAGTATACAGTCTAGTCTATAGACTAGTCTATAGTCTAGTCTATGGCCTAGTCTATAGTCTAGTCTATAGCCTAGTCTAGTCTATAGTGTAGTCTATAGCCTAGTCTAGTCTATAGTGTAGTCTATAGCCTAGTCTATAGTCTAGTCTATAGTCTAGTCTATAGTGTAGTCTATAGTTTCATAATCTATGATCGAAATCGCTGTTTCTTAAAAGTTCTTCTACAAAAATTCTTCCGGCATTTGTTTATTTGCAATTAATTATAATTTTATTTCTTTAAGAGTACACTAAAGTAATTTGTTTATAATAATGTTGTACTTTCTTTTTCGAATAAACAAATTTATTTTAATGCTTATCAACAGGCCGACAATACCTCTATAAAAATCTAATAATTTCTTAAATGTAAATGATTATTTCTCTTTGACTTTGTTCTCTTTTAAATTTTGCTAATATTATTGATTTTTGCCATTTTCTATTTGCGCAATTCCCCAAGAGGGATCCTTTTATTGTCTGAAAAACTACTGGCAAATGCAGCAGCAAATGAACATTTAACAACCGAGTAATGTTAACGGCAAAAAAAATTAGTTAAGCGTTATTTTTGAAAGCTTTTTTTGAAACTATATTTTACTTTACTAGTAACATGATTAAAATATGTGATTTTTTTTAGGTTATTTAGCAAATTTGTTAAAGGAACTAATATATGTTTGTATGTATGTTAAAAGTTTTTGATTTATCACAATTGTGCTGCGCTAGTTTGCTTGAATTTTGTTATTTACGAAAATAAATATGAAAAAGTATTTTTTTTTTAAATTCCAAACGCCATTTGTTGTATGAATAAGACACCTGAGCTTTTACCTGTGACATGTTTGTATTTGTATTCATATGTATGTTGTTGTTTGATAAGAATTTAATCAAGTCAAATTGCTAAGGTGTAAAATCCTTTTTAAAGCTCTTTTTGCTAACGTATTTGATAATGAATATGTACTCACACACACAAAATATAACGCATTAACCCGCTCAGTACAATGACGACTCACATGAGATACCCACCTACAAATGGGAATGTTTACCTTGTATCTTGAAATTTTCAATGCTAATCTCGAAATATTGCTATTAGAATTTCAGAAGATTATTGACTGATTATTTAGGGTTATAAAGGTGGCAAGTATCTACTCAATAGATTACTAGTGACATGTAAAATAATCAATTCATATATTTTTTAAAATGATTGTATGTTAAAGTTTATTTTCAAATGTTAAGCTTTAATGTAAATTTAATTGAAATATCAATTTTATTAAAACTTAAAAATATTCACAAAAAATTCATTCAAATGTCGTTTCAGTTTTAAAATTCCTCAATAGTAATTTTCTATTAATTTCCTGCTAAATGAATAAGCACAATTTGCCAGATGATTATGAATAAAGTAAAATGTTGATAATTAATTGCATAAATCTTTAAAGCAAATCTCAACAAACAAACTACAAATAGTAATAAATTGCAGCAATTAAAATGTTTATAAAATAAAAATTTTAAATAATTGCAGCAAATTCTCACCATTAGAAAAGAAAACCTAAAACAAATATAAACAATTACATAAAATGACAAAATTTATTATAAAATTATTTATAAAAAAATTTTTGCTAAATATATCTCAAAAATTTTTTTTTGCAATTTCTTATCGATCAATCAATATGTTGAAAAAAAGTTTTATCTAAAAGAGTTTTTTTTAATTTAATTTAATTAAATTATTTTTATCTATTTTGTTATAAAGACACACCTTGACCGTTTTTTTCAGAAATATGCCAATACCTGGAATTATTAACATTCATTTAGTTAATGTTTTTGTTTTAACACAAAATGATTTATTAGTTGTATATTTTGCACCAGACATTGCAGTATATTTATTAATTTATTTATTTATTTATTACAAATATAAAAAGTTTATTTTAATATTTTTTTTAAACAAACATTTTTATAGTTTAAAAGGGAATTCCCTTTTGACAAGTCTCATATGATTAAAAGTTTATTTTTATCAAATAAATAAATTAACATTTTGGCATATAAATTATAATACATTGAGTTATTGGAGAGATAAGTTTCTAAGATAAAGTTTTTGGTATTTTTTTATTTTCAATTTATTTCAACAACCTAAAAGTATGCTCTAATTAAAGAGAGATTAAAGCATAACTTTTCTTGCGCTTATGTCTTAACATAGATTTTAGTTAAAATTTCTGAACTAGAACTGGACTAGATTTGAACTAGAACTGAACTAGATTTGAACTAGAACTGAACTAGAACTGCACTAGAACTGAACTAGAACTGAACTAGAACTGAACTAGAACTAGAACTGAACTAGAACTGAACTAGAACTGAACTAGAACTGAACTAGAACTGAACTAGAACTGAACTAGAACTGAACTAGAACTGAACTAGAACTGAACTAGAACTGAACTAGAACTGAACTAGAACTGAACTAGAACTGAACTAGAACTGAACTAGAACTGAACTAGAACTGAACTAGAACTGAACTAGAACTGAACTAGAACTGAACTAGAACTGAACTAGAACTGAACTAGAACTGAACTAGAACTGAACTAGAACTGAACTAGAACCGAACTAGAACTAAAACATGGAATTAACTAAGCTGAAGTAAAATCGAACTTAAATTATGTAGTAATGTAAGAAAAATTTAATTTTTTCCTTCAATTTTATTTACAAAACTTTTGTTATTTTTTTATCAAATAATTATTGTTTTTTATTAGACTCGCATACAAAAAAAATTAATAAAAACCCATACAACAAAATTTCATTATCATATAGTAAAAATCAACAGCAAGCGGCAGCAGCTAGGAATATTTTAATTATGGTTGCCTTAAATAAATACTGCTTGTCGCACTCATCATAAAATTCATTATCATAATTGACATGAATAATTATGAATTTTATATGGAATTCATACTCACAAACAAAGTTTCTGTTGGTAAACAAAATAAAATTTTGTTTTTCATTTAACGTGATTTAGATAAATAGCAATTTATCAGAAAAGAAGGTAGCAGTTTTTTAAGGTAATGTTAATAAAGAAAAATAAACAATAGATTAAGTTGAGGAAGGGGATAAATAATAATATAGTTATTGATGGTTTATTCTAGGAATTTTGTAATGAAAATGTACGTAATAAACCTTAAATAACCGTTTGATATTTTTATGAATACGGGGGTAAATGTTTAAGGCGTAAAGAGATGTAAGCAAAAATAAACTTAAGTTAATCGAATAATGAGTTTTAACTTTAAATCTAAACTAAGTTGTTAACTAAAGATTAATAAATTAGATATGTGCTTTAAAAATTAGTCTACATCTTTCAGTTTTTGTAATTTATATACTTACAAATAATTTTTTTTTAGCAAAAGGTTTTCATTTCTTTAAAACAACTAAATTTGATAAGATAAAATCTAGTCAAATTACAAAGATAAATAAAAACTAAAAATAGTTTTTTTAATTTAAAAAATTGCTATTGCAAAATATGTATTCATTAAATTACGCAAGAAATGTTTCTAATTCTCTCACCTTTAACGCACACACCCTTCCTCCTCGCTCCACGACACTTTTACTGGAATTAATTTAAACATTTTCAAATAAACTAAAAGTTTTTAATTTAACAACGTAATTTCGAAAACATTGAGTGAAAAAATATTGAACAACTAAAGGCAAAATACATTTACACAAAATTATTTAAACTTTTTAGTCTAAACAGTTTATCGATTTCATGCTTCTTCAAATCAATATCTAAACTTAAGATTCATTCATTCCGCCTAATCAAATGAATTCATTCATGTCTACTAAAAAAATTTTTACTTGAACAAAAACTATTCATATTCAAATAAATATACTTAATGGAAGGTGTATATACCAAAGCAAATTAAAAGGTTACATATGTATGTATCTATTTATTGCTAAATTAATTTTTTTATAATATCTTTTTTCGATTACTAATTTGTTGTACATACATATTCTGAAACGCAAATACGATAATGGCATTAGGCCAAAGATTGATTATATATTTTTTCTCATAATTTCTCTATATAATATTTTTTTTTCGCTTCATGAAAAGTATTTTTTTTAATATATTTATTTTGGTATATTGTGTTGTACATATTGTGGAAAATATTACAAATTGTTGTTAAATGTCAATTGTATTTAAATGCATTTCTTTTTTTTCAAAAGTTCTAATCAAAATGCAAATAGTGTTGGCATTTTCGGTTGTGTGTGAAAATATTTTCTTAAAATTATAATTTGATTTGCTAAAAACAAAGAAACCACACAATTTTTATACAAAATAAAAAATGGGGGAAAAAAATAAAAAAATCAAAATTATGCCTCCCCCCAAACGCTCGAGTTCAGTTTTAGTTCAGTTCTAGTTCAATTCTATTTCAGTTCTAGTTCAGTTCTAGTTCAATTCTAGTTCAGTTCTAGTTCAGTTCTAGTTCAGTTCTAGTTCAGTCCTAGTTCAGTTCTAGTTCAGTTCTAGTTCAATTCTAGTTCAGTTCTAATTCAGTTCTAGTTCAGTTCTAGTTCAGTTCTAGTTCAGTTCTAGGTCAGTTCTAGTTCAGTTCTAGTTCAGTTCTAGTTCATTCTAGTTCAGTTCTAGTTCAGTTCTAGTTCAGTTCTAGTTCAGTTCTAGTTCAGTTCTAGTTCAGTTCTAG
>NC_060950.1:16493884-16495049 GCF_022045245.1 Lucilia cuprina
AAAGGTACAAAAGGCTTTAAACACATCATGGTGAAGGGTATATAAGATTCGGCACAGCCGAATATAGAACTCTTACTTGTTCTGTTCTAGTTCTGTTCTAGTTCTGTTCTAGTTCTGTTCTAGTTCGTTTGTAGATCAATTCTGCTTTAATTTTTTTATATTTTAATTCTATGTAGTTGTTATTAATTCAATAAATCTACAACGGTGGTAACTTCAAAAAATTTAACCCTAAATTTTTAAAAAAAGATCACCCTAATGTTTCTCACAGTAGTGTTAAAGTTATATTATTTCTTAATTTTTTCTTCACACTTTGTTTTGTTCTGGTAAATTTCCTAAAACCACAATGAAATCTAAAACAGTTTATTTTTAAAACTTTTGACAAATAACTAATTTTGTTAAACGTCACATTTTTCTGTAAAAGTCTCAGTCACACTCAAGGAAATTATATTTACTCTGGAGATGAAATTAGTGAACGCGTCAATGATATTTATCACATACACACTTAATCAACAAAAATAAAGACACAGTGTATACTGGCTATGACAAATTAGCAATGAAAACTTTCTACTCTACATTTATATTAAATAGAATTCATTATTTCCCCAATAACCTGTACAATTTTGTAGCTTACAAAGTAGTTTTATTGTCAATTAACCTAAACTAACTATTTGCTACCCCTCCTGAAGTTTTAAATATACATTTTATATTTGTGTAAAAAATAAATTTATGAAATCAGCGATAACGATTGTAAAAATTTATGTTTATATGTTTATCATTTTCTAAAAAAAGAAGAGATATATAAATATAAATTTACGAAAAAAAAAGATTTATCTACAGTTATAAATATTTATTTTGGTTAAAAAATGTTTTGTATCAGTATAAGGTAAATCAAAAACTTAATCTACATATTTTAACATTTACGTAGTTTTTTTTTTGTGTACAATTTATGAATAAGAGATTAAACGTTGTTTTATTGAAAGTTAATTAAATCAATCAGCTGACTGTTATGACAACTCATGTGAGGAGGAGTTGTCTAATATTTACAACTTGATATGATTTACATTTTTAGTGCTGATTTCCAAATAGTAATTATTTTCGATTTGTGTTGTAATGAAACACAGAGAGCAAATTGATTTGAATCAAAACAAGTGGTTTGAAAGATCTG
>NC_060950.1:16495149-16521124 GCF_022045245.1 Lucilia cuprina
ATAGACTAGACTATAGACTAGACTATAGACTAGACTGTAGACTAGACTATAGACTAGACTATAGACTAGACTATAGACTAGACTATATACTAGACTATATACTAGACTTTAGGCTAAACTATAGTCCTCATTTTATACTAGACTAAAGACTTGACTATAGAATGTCGACTAGTCTAAAGAATAAGACTAGACTAGGCTATAGATAAGCCTTTTGACTTTTAGACTATAAACTAGACTATAGACTACACTATATACTACACAGACTATACTATAGAATAGACCATAGACTAGACTATAAATTACATACTATAGACTAGGGTATCCCTCTAGTCTTCCATATAAATCTGCATTTAAATAAGAAAATCATTATTAAAAAATGTTTATGGAAATAATCATTTCAATTACATGATAATGCCTACAAAAGAGCTTAAATACAAAATTGTGAAAAAAATCTTTTTAGATTATCTGAGGCCTATCTATTTAATTAGGAATATTCTTATCTAAACATATTATACAGTTTCCAGCAAAAATTTTAAATATATAAAAAAATAAATATTTCATTAGCTCGTCTAAATAGTTAATCAAATAGACATAGGCTAATTTGAGTTAATAAGACAACGTGAAGCTGAAAAGAAAATCTCGAAGAATGGCATTCGTTGCCAAAGGAAAATAAGAGTATTTAGAAGTTTTAAAAACATTTCGCAGACATAATTGTGTGCCACTGACAATAGAAAGAGGATTGGTGGGGGAATAATTGCTACTAATTACAATGCGTCTATTAAAGAGGCAAACATTTCAGTGCTGCCATAGTTACATAAGATAAAAAATATATAAAATAAACTGTACTGCAGTAGTATAGTCTGGTACATATTAATAACAGCACACAAACAACAGCAACAACAACAGTAAGTATTAGATTGCGTCGTTTAAATAAAACGTTAATTGTTGTTTATAACAACAAATTGATAATAAAACAAAACTGCCAGTTGCACACAAGACAAATAGTCTTCATAGTAATTGAACAACTGCTAAGTAAAAAAAAAGAAAATTAAAATACAAAAGAACTTGAAAAAATTAAAAGAAGATAAACACAATAAAAACACAATTGAATAAATACAATACAAAGTAATAAAAATAAAAAAATAAATATTTAAGAATTGCTCAACAAAATTTCCTTTTAAATACAAATGTTTAGCAGGCGTTAGGTAGTATTCCATAGACAGTTAGTTAGTTGTTTAGTTTTAGCACTCTTAGCATTTGTTTTATTGTTGTGCCGGCCAATAATTTTACACTAATTATAATTTAAAAAAAATGTTATTTATAACACTCATGTTTTTGTGTAATTTTATTTTAAATAATTACATTTTAGTATTTTTTTCTGAAATGACAAATACAATATAAATTTTTTTCTCCATCTTAAACATTTCCATTTCCATATAAAGTCTAAACAAAAAAGTTCTAACGGCGACATTGAAAGTTACAATGCAAAAATAGAATTTATAAAACAATAGCTGCTATACACCTTCATTTGACAAATATTTACATATCCGGCCCGTTGATGATAAAAAGATAAATTTAGAAAAATAAAAGGTCGTGATAAATTTATTTATTTTTTTTTTTTTCATTTTAAAAACTTAAATTAACATTAAGAATTTTAATATTTAAAAACAAAACATACTATGTTCCACACTATTGACTAGAGGAAAGACTAAACTATAGCCTAGGTTAAAGTCTGCACTATATTATAATCTGTAGACTTGATAATAGTCATGACTACTATACACTTTTTATTAAGTTTTAATACAGATTATTGTTCAGACTGTAGACAACACTATAATTCAGACTAAAGTCTAGTTTATAGGTATGACTATAGACAAGACCATAGTCCAGACTACAGAAAAAACTTAAATCAAGACTAAACAGTAAGACCATGGTCCAGACTATAGTCCCGACTATAAACAAGACTATTGTTCAGATTATAGACAAGACTATAGTCAAGACTATTGTCCAGATTATAGACAAGTCTATAGTCCAGATTGTAGACTATATAATTAAGGCTATAGTCCAGACTATAGCCCCGATTATATGCAAGACTGTAGTCCAGACTATAAAAAAGACTATAGACAAGACTATAATTCACACTATACAAATAACTATAGACATTGTTATAGGCAGGACTATAGTTGGCCACAGTTGAACTGTTATAACAACAACAAGACCATGGTCCAGACTAAAGTCCCGACTATAAACGAGACTATTGTTCAGATTATAGACAAGACTATAGTCAAGACTATTGTCCAGATTACAGACAGGAGTATAGTAAATATTATAGACAAGTCTATACTCCAGACTATAGCTCAGATTATACGCAAGACTGTAGTCCAGACTATAAAAAAGTCTATAGACAATACTATAGTTCACACTATATACAAGACTATAGACTATACTATATACTGGACTATAGCCTAGACTATATACAGGATTATAGTCTAGACTATAGACAAGACAAGACTGAAGGCGAGATTATTGTCAAACTATTGTCCCGACTATAGACATGAATATAGTCCATACGAGAGACAAGACTTTAGTCTAGACTGCAGACAAGACTACAGACAGGTCTATAGTACGGACTATAGATAAGTCTAGTCCAGATATAGAAAAACTAAAGTCCATACTAAAGACAAGACTATAGTCCAGTCTAAAGGCAAGACAACAAAAAAGTCTAAAGTCCAAACTATAGGCCAGGCTAGGCCAGACTATAAACAAATATATAGTCCAAACTAAAGAAAAAACTATAGAGCAGGTTGTTGACATGTCTATAGTCCAGACTATAGACAAGACTACAGTCCAGACGATAATCCAGAAGATAGTACAGACAAGACTACAGTCGAAACTATAAAAAAAACTATAATGCAAACTGTAGACAAGACTATAATCCAGACTTAAGACAAGGCTATAGACAAGTCTATAGTCCAGACTATAGACAAGACTATAGTCCAGACGATAATCCAGAAGATAGTATAGACAAAACTACAGTCGAAACTATAAAAAAAAACTATAATGCAGACTGTAGACAAGACTAGAGTCCAGACTTAAGACAAGGCTATAGTCCAGACTATAGACAAGACTATAGTACAGATTATAGACAAGACTATAAAACAGATTACACACAAGACTGTAGTCCGGGCGATAATCCAGACAAGACTATAGTCCATACCATAGAAAGGCTATATATAAAATTATGGACCAGACATTAATTCAGACAAGTTTAAAATACGGATTTAGACTATAGACCAAGCTATAGACATAACATTAGTCCAGACTGTAGATAATGCTTAATTCCAAATTACAGACATGACTGTAGACTTAAGACAAGACTATATGCTGGACTATATAACAAGGTTATAGGCCACATTTTAGGCAAGATCCAGACTACAGAAAATAACTATAATCTAATCTAGAAGCAATACGATTATAGACCGAAGTCCAGACTCTGAACCAAGACTCTAGACTATAGATTAGACTTTATCTAAGACTATTCAGACTATTGTTCACCTAATAATTCCGATTTTGAAACCCTGAAAAACACGATGTCTGAACTCATAGTTATGATAACAGTTACAGTTGAATATAAACAAATTTAAAACACCTTAAGTCTATAAATATCGAATAAACACAATTTGTTTAATTTAATTTTTTTTTCTTGAAAGTCAATAAAAAGCACATAGTTTATAAGTGCCTGCTAATGATTTTCAAGATCAATCTATTGATCTATTTTTAACAAATAAATGGAAATTGTAATAAAATTTATTTGTTTTTCTTGACAAAATACATATTTATTTGCAAATTGTTTACTTTTATCAATGACTTTTTCAATAAAAAAACATAGTTACGCCCTTTTAGAAATTATGCCACAATATTAGCAACATTAGGTGTATTTTATACAAAAAAGTTTAAAAAATTTTAACGCCTCAATAAACATAAAAAGACCCATAGATAGAGAAAGAGAGAGAGAGGGAGCAAGAAAATCTTTGAATACAAAAGAGCGATTTAGTGTAAAGGTGAGAAAAGAGAGTTTTTACACAGTTGTAAATCATTGTATAGCGTGTTGTGTTTTAATTCTTCATTTGCTAAAGCTTGTTATGCGTTGACAATTTAGAAACAGTAAATAACACATTTTTTGTTTGTTCAGACACTAAAGTTGACAGGTGGTTTGACTGTTCATTTGTCTGTCAGTCTGTCTGTCTGTCATCTACGCACACAAATACAATTCATTCATTAAAAACAACTACAAAATAATATTTTAGAAGTGATTTTTTTTCAGAAGCATGTGACAAACATAAATGAGTTTTTATATCTCTCTCGCTCTTCGACTGTCAGACTGACAGTGCGTAACAATTTTTTATATTGTTTTTGTTAGGAGGGGGCCTAAAACATATATATGTACAAAAGAAACATGAAATTTATAAAAAGAAATAATTCAATGCCTTTGTAATCGGCCACCATTATTGTCATTACAATGGCGGTTTGTATATTTACTTAAATCATAAATATTTACTTGTACATGACAGTAATGACGACAATGATTTGTCAGCATTTATACACTCAATAAATTTCTTTTTTTTTACCAGCCATCAGTCCCCTTCCCCCAAAGACCCTTTCATTTTCACCTGTTCCTGTTTCTAAGAAAATGTATGATTTTATCTTTTAAAATGTAATCAATATTTATGTTATTGTTAGAAGGCATTTACTCAATTTGAATATTTAATACGATTTTTTATAGCTTAAGGAAGACGTTATAAAATTATTGATTACTTTGTTCAAAATAAACCTTTTACCCTCGAAAATAATTTAAGTATTTAAGGGACCACAACATACAATTTCTTCAAAATTTTATTAAATGTTTAAAAAAAATTGTTTTTTAATTGAACAAAATTGTTTAGCAAAGTTTTTCTTTCATAAATTCTTAGCTAAAGTCTCTTATTTTGTACTTAAGTGTTGCTATGCAAAAATATAATATTAACTCTTATAATAAATTATTTTTAAACACTGTAATATAATCATAGTCATATTATCCTTATTTATAAAACACATACATTTTTTACTACCCACGACAAAAAAAATTGTCATTTGAAACAGTTTCATTTTCTTTTGGGTTTCATTTCATTCCTTTTTTTAACAATATAATATGTATTTGTTATTTTTAAGAAGTCATGTGTGTGTGTAGCCTTATAACACAATTGTTTAAATTATAGTCACATATACATAATTTGCTAAAACTACCAAAACTGTGTGAAAATTTATATGAAAAGGTTACTGAACTGTAAACAAAAATTGTTTATATTCTTTTATCATTATTTTATATAGAATATTTTTAAACACTTACAGTTGTTGGGGTTTATTGAACTATAGGAGTGGTCAAGAGAGTCCAGACTATAAACTATACTATAATCCTGAGTACAAACTAAAATAGTTTAAACAATAGACTGAAAAGACTTTATCCAATACTATAGACTAATCTGCATTCACACTATCAACGTAACTATAGACCAAAGTATAGACGCGTCTATATGCTAAACTAGAAACAAGTCGAGACTACAGACTAGACTGCAACATAATTCAAGTTACAAACAAGCCTACAATCAGCACCATAGTCCAGATCATGTTCTAGATCATAGTCCAGAATAAAGTAGATTCCTGACTATTGGATAGACTATAGTCCAGACTGTAGGCCAGACTAAAGTGAAGACTATAGTCCATACTATAGTGCAGACTATAGTCCAGACTATAGTGCAGACTATAGTGCAGACTATAGTGCAGACTATAGTGCAGACTATAGTCCAGACTATAATGCAGACTACAGTCCAGACTATAGTGCAGACTATAGTGCAGACTATAGTGCAGACTATAGTGCAGACTATAGTGCAGACTATAGTGCAGACTATAGTGCAGACTATAGTCCAGACTATAGTGCAGGTTATAGTGCAGACTATAGTCCAGACTATAGTGCAGACTATAGTCCAGACTATAGTGCAGACTATAGTCCAGACTATAGTGCAGACTATAGTCCAGACTATAGTGCAGACTATAGTCCAGACTATAGTGCTGACTATAGTCCAGACTATAGTGCAGACTATAGTCCAGACTATAGTGCAGACTATAGTGCAGACTATAGTCCAGACTATAGTCCAGACTATAGTGCAGACTATAGTGTAGACTATAGTACAGACTATAGTGTAGACTATAGTGCAGACTATAGTGCAGACTATAGTCCAGACTATAGTGTAGACTATAGTGCAGAATATAGTGTAGACTATAGTGCAGAATATAGCCCAGACTATAGTCCAGACTATAGTTCAGACTATAGTGTAGACTATAGTCCAGACTACAGTACCGACTATAGTTAAGTTCAAACTATAGTCCAGACTATAATCCAGAATATAGTCCAAACTATAGGCCAGACTCTAATTCAGAATATAGCACAAACTAAAGACTATACTATAGCCAAACCATTTTAGTCGAATAAATACAAAAAATTCGTATTTTTTCTCTCTCTGTCTTATCTTGGTAACCAGTGTAATCTGAACTTGTTAGAATGTTTTAATAATTTTTTTGTTGAAAAATTGCTTTTAAACTAATTTGTTTTTATTTACAATTTAGTTGCAAGTCTGTAAATTGCTGCTGCTGTTGTTGTTGGTATGGCAGCTAAGTAGACTAAACAATAAATGTGGTTTTGTATCAAATTATGCAAGTTAAGCATTAGACACTAAGGACGCGTCTAACAATATTAGAAATGGTAAAAAAGGGAAAAACTCAATACTTAATGGATGTAAAAATATGATATAATTATTAAAAAGAAAATTTTAAAAACCGTTAAATGAGTGCCCAGTGTAATATTATTATTTAAATGCTTAATGCTACACTGTGAGTTTTTTATTTTTCTGTAATTCTTTCGCAACATTTTTTTAACGAAGAGAAAAATTTTAAAAACAAATTTACAAAAGATTTTTCTTTTTGTCTTTAAGTGTATTTCTCTCCCTCACACTTCACTTCAGGCTTACTGGTTAATAGATGTTTAAACATTAATTTTATATAACACAAACAAACAATTTTATATTAAATCAGTTTCATATGAATTATTTTAAGCACTGGAGAAATTGTTTAGCTCTTAAATTAGCAACATTAAAAATACATTCATTTTTTGCTTCTTCTTAAAATTAAAGAAAAAAAATGAAAAAAAAATTAAGTTTCATATTTTTTGGAAACTTTAATCTTTTTGTTTGTTTGTTCATGACTTAAATAAATATAGACTATATTAAAGTAGTTATAAAACATTTACAAACAAGCTAATATAGAAAGCATTAGTTCATTGTGTTCTAGACGAATTTAGAAAGACATTTTCTTCCCTGGGAAGGCATTTTCGAATCGAAAACAGTCTTTTTTAGGAAGACCTATTCTAGACGAAAATAGTCTTCCCTAAGAAGACTTATTCTAGACGAAAACAGTCTTCCTTAGGAAGACCTATTCTAGACGAAAACAGTCTTCCTTAGGAAGACCTATTCTAGACGAAAACAGTCTTCCTTAGGAAGACCTATTCTCTACGAAAACAGTCTTCCTTAGGAAGACCTATTCTAGACGAAAACATTCTTCCTTAGGAAGACCTATTCTAGACGAAAACAGTCTTCCTTAGGAAGACCTATTCTAGACGAAAACAGTCTGCTTTAGGAAGACATATTCTAGACGAAAACAGTCTTCCTTAGGAAGACCTATTCTAGATGAATACAGTCTTCCTAAGGAAGACCTATTCTAGACGAAAACAGTCTTCCTTAGGAAGACCTATTCTAGACGAAAACAAACTTTCTTAGAAAGACATTTCCTTGGAAAGAGAAATTTTCTAGACGTAAACAATCAGTTCCTTTTAAATAAAAAACAGTCTTTATATTGTAGTTTTTGTTGAAGGGTATAGAAGATTCGTCATAGCCGAATGTTATGAAGTGTTACTTATTTGTTCACTAGAATTTTGATAAGATCCAGATCAACAAAATGTTAACATTTTTAGAAAAATCTTTTGTTAAATAAATATTTTTTTTAAACTAAAAAAATAAAGTTATCTAAAGAAAAAAAAATTATCATAAATTTTTATCTATGTTGGACTTTTAAGATTTCTACGAAAACATTTTGAAAGATTTACGTCCTAAATAAAAAAATTAAAACTAACAAATTGTGCTTGAGTGGGGCCCTATTATATATCAAGTAATAGCACTAAACATTGTTCCCTTCTTAACCTCATTCTTAAGGGATTTTAATGTCAAGGTCTATGTAAGTATCTATAACAATTAATAAATTTTCAAGTTTATTTATCTTTCTTTTTCTTCAATTGATACATGTATCGATAACACTTGATAGTATTTATTACATGTTTGTTACTTCGATTATTTATTTACTTAATTAATTATATAAAGAAGATATTATTATGTACTTATGTAAAAGTTATTGTCTTGTTATAATATTAATTTATTATAATAAATACAATATGATAAATATAATTATAAAAGCTACTTGAACTTTATTAAGTTTGAGACACTTAAACTGCATGAAGTGATGTAACAAAAATGAAGTCTATATTAAGGTGTTATATGGTCATATACCAAATTTTAGCGCCTTTTGTTAAAACAAAAAATTAATTAAATTTTAATTAATTTTTATTTGTTTAGGTTTTGTTAAATATATTTTTTTAGCAATTCTTAAAACTCTTGACAGTTATAATTAATTAAATGAAAATAACAGGTCTAGACACTTGACGGAGTTCGAAATGATACTTATTAATTGTAATTAAAATTTATACAAAAAAAATATTTTTAAAAGCCACAAAAAACGGAAATAGTATAGAAAACAAAAAAAAATTTAATTTTTTAAAACCTGTTATACAAGCAGTCAGTAATTAAAAGAAATTGACAATCTCAAAGAATTTTTAATATATATTTTCTTTTAATTTAAAATCAATCTCAAAAGTTCTAAATTTTCTATAAAATTGCTAATAGATCGTGCCACCATAATTCATGTATTTGCTTGAAATCTTTTAAACAATTTGCTTCTTCGGGAAAATTTAGTGAGTATTTTGAAGCCATTACAGATAGAGATGAAGACACTTTCCGTAAATTACAAAACTGCAAGACATAGAAAGAATATTCAAGAAACCGCCTTAGACAGTGAAGTAACTAGTTGTAGATAATATATTTAAAAGATTATAAAAATATGGGGAATAAAATATAAATTTGTATGACAAAAGACTTCATTGGAAATAAGTGGCTTTTAGACTTAGTGATAGAATTAAAACGAAAAATGAAAGCTTATTGTGTTACAAAACAAATGAGATATATATCATTCTAAAACCGAATCTTGAAAAAATTTTAAATTTTTAAAAATCGCCAAAAATCGAAAAACCCCCCGATACAGATCCAACTTATAGGACATAAAGCTAAATATGTTTTAAATAAAATGATATATATTTTACTAAAATCGAAGCAGATTTTTTTTTAATATTATTCAGCATTGAGTTAAAGTTAATTTTTGAAAAAATTTTGATTTTAAAAAAATCACAAAAAATTGATAAGACCCCCGATTTAGATCCAACTTATAGGCAATAAAGCCTAAAATGTTACAAATAAATTAAGATATATTTGATTTAAATCGAGTTATAAATACCGATTCTATTCGAAATTGAGTGTCAACATCCATTCTATACTAAATACATAATAAAACATTTATAATTTTTTAAAAATTTGTAAAAAATCGAAAAAGCAACCGATTTAGATTCAACTTATAGGCAATTAAGCTAAACATGTTACAAATAAATTAAGCTATATTTGATTAAAATCAAGATATAAATACTGATTTTATTCAAAATTAAGTGTTAACATCACATTCTATACTAAATACATAATAAAAAAAATTTAATTTTTAAAAATTTGTTAAAAATCGAAAAAAGCAACCGATTTAGATCCAACTTGTAGTCGATAAATCTTTATATGTTACACATGAAATAACATATTTTTAACTAAAATCGAATCAGAAATGTGGTTATTATGGATCATTAAGCATTGATATCATATTTTGTTCGAGTTAATTATTGAAAAAATTTTGATTTTTAAAAAATCACAAAAAATTGAAAAAGCCTCCGATTTAGATCCAACTTATAGGTAATAAAGCTAAACATGTCATAGATAAAAGAATATATATTTGATTTAAATCGAGTTATAAATACTAATTTTATTCAAAATTAAGTGTTGACATCTCCTATTAAACATAAAACATAATGAAACATTTTTCATTTTTAAAAATTTGTAAAAATTCCAAAAGGCCCCCGATTTAGCTCTAACTTGTAGTCCATAAAACTGAATATGTTACCAATAAAATGACATATAACTTTCTAAAATCGAATCAGAAATATTGATATTTTTCAACATTAACTGTTGGTATCATATTTTGTTAAAATTAATTATTAAATAATTTTTAATTAAAAATCGCTTAAAAAAAGCTTCCGATTTAGATCCAACTTATTGATGTTCAAGCTAAATATGTTTCTAACAAGAAGATATATGTTTCATTGAAATCGGCGTATAAATACCAATTATATTCAAAATTAAGTGTTAACATCGCGTTTTATACAAAATGTGTAATAAAAGATTTTTAATTTTTAAAAATTGGTAAAAAAATGTAAACGCCTTCGAGGATCAGATCCAACTTAAAGCCCATAAAGCCATATATATTACAAATTAAATGAGATATATTTTACTAAAATCGAATTCGAAATGTAAATATAATTCAACATTAAGCGTTGGTATGATATTTTGTTTGAAATTCGCAATAGAAAAAATTTCAATTTTTAAAAATTCACAATAAATCGAAAAGAGTCCCAAATAAGATCCAAATAATAGATCTTAAAGCTTAATATGTTGCAAATAAAACAATATATATTTCAATAAAATCGAATCAGATATATAGATATTATTCATCATTAAGCATTAATATAACATTTTGTTCGAATTAATTATTGAAAAATTTTCTAATTTTTCAAAAATCACAAAAAATCGAAAAAGCTTCCGATTTAGATCCAACTTGTAGGTCTTAAAGCTAAAAGTGTTATTAATAAAAAGAGTCAAGTCTTATTAAATTCGAGATATAAATTCCGATTCTATTCAAAATTAAGTGTTAACTTTACATTTTATGCAAAATGAATAATAAAATTTTTAAAAATTCGTAAAAAATTTAAAAAGAGCTCGATTTAGATCCAACTTATAGTATCATAAAGCTATATATGTTACAAATAAAATAACATATATTTTTGCTTAAATCGAATCAGATATGTTTACATTATTTAACGTTAAGCATTAATAACACATTTTCTTCGAGTGAATTATTGAAAAAAATTTAAATTTAAACAAAAATCACAAAAAATTTAAAAGTTCCTCGATTAAGGTCCAACTTATAGCTGTTCAAGCTAAATATGTTTCAAATAAAACGATATAGGTTTTATTTAAATCTCTGCATAAATATTGGATTTATCCTCAATTAAGTGTAAATATCATAATATGAGAAAAATACATTTTAAAAAAATGTTTCGTTTTTTAAAATTCACAACAAATCGAAATAGATTTCGATATGGATCAAAGTTATGGATTTCAAAGCTGAATATGTTACAAATAAAACGAGATATATTTAATTAAAATCACTGCATAAATAATGATTTTATTCTCACTTAAGTGTTTGTAAAAAAGCAGAATTCCAAAATTTTTAATTTTTCAAAAATTTTCTTTA
The DNA here is from genome assembly GCF_022045245.1 of Lucilia cuprina. NCBI lineage: Eukaryota > Metazoa > Arthropoda > Insecta > Diptera > Calliphoridae > Lucilia > Lucilia cuprina. Next base: position 16,506,967 of record NC_060950.1, read on the forward strand.
AATTCAAAAAATTATCACAAACAGAATAAAATTCTAAAAATTAATTTTTGTATAAAAAATGCTTAAAAAATTTCTTAAACTTTTTTTCCTAATTTTTTTAATTTTAAATTGTATGGACTTACATTACTTTTACCGGAAACACTATTATCCATGGCCTTAACATTTGCACCGCCATCATTGCTACTAGCTACAACGCCTGGTGAGGCTTCGCCAACTATAGCATTATTAGAACTTTCCAAATTTGGACGGGCTTCAATGCGATTGACACAGGAAAAGAAAACACAGACAATAAATAAGAAAATTATTTTCTTATTTGTCAACAATTTAAATTGAAAAGGTTTTTTCGCTTTCGTTGAGGAGGAATTATTAGGTGTCGAATTCTGCTGTTGTTGTTGTTGTGATTTTTGTTGATCTTGTTTTTGATCCGTTGGACGATAGGGAGCAAAACGTGGATCATTCTTTTTAATAGTGTTTTTATCACAAAATTCCACAAAAGCCAACCACAGTTGTAGAAGCACAACACGCAAATAGGCTGTGAAGTTATTGTTATTGTTGTTGTTGCTAAGACTATTATTGCAATTTGTGGCATTATTATTTATAGTGGTGGGGAAGGAGGCAGAGTCAGAGACAGAGGAATTATTAGCAGCAGCATCTTTGGATATTGTAGAGGAAGAGGAAATTGTAGTAGTTTCATTTCCTGTCTCCATTTTGTGCTTATTTATAAGATTTTTTCTTTTACTTAAACTATTTGTAGTTGTGTTAGTATTTGTATTACTAAACATTTTACTATTACTATTTATAGTTGTTGTTGTTGTAGTTGTGTTTGTATTATCATTATTAGTAGTTTTATTAAGTTTATTAATATTTTTACTAAAGTTTTTAGCACCATTCAAAACCGTTGTTTCATTAACATCATCATCTTCTTCATCATCATCATCATCATCATCATCATCATCATTCTCTTCATTTTTTTCATTAATAACATTTTCTTTTTCATTAACATTATCATTATCGTGTTTGTTGTCCTTATTTAGACGTTTAAAGCAATTCTCACAGCATTTTTGTTTAATTTGTTGTTCTTGTTGTTGACCCTTTAAGTCATCCAAATTGTTATTGCACCAACATGCCCTTCGAGCCAAATTCATTTCTTGCTCTAATGATGGCGTCTTTTTATCCTTTGACTCCTCGTGCTCATCTTGAGACGCCATCATTATTGTTTGTTTCTTTTTATTAACAGCCATTTTGTTGGCAGCTCTTTCTAATTTCTGCCTTGTTTCTTGCGGCCCAAAGGTGTTTTGCTGCTGCTTGGAGAAGAAATTTATAAATTCTTTTTCTTCTGCTTCGTGTTCGTGTTTAGCTCTTTCACCTTTTTTTCGACCTGCCGGACCTTGATAGAAATATTCATTGGAATTTCTTGTCAAGAGGTCGTAAAACATTGTTTCTCTCTGCTGCAAGTTGCTTTTAATATAAATATTTTGGATTTGTATTTCTAGGATGTTGAGGGGAGAGTTTTGTTTTTGTGTTTTTTTGGGGGGAGGTTTCTTAAAATTTTTAGAATGTTTTATCACGCAAACATTTGTAATGTTTTTTTTTTATTTTTCCTTCTTTATATTATTTTTTCTACATTAATTTTTCTAAGATTTATTTGGGATTTATGTTTATTTTTTCTAAACTAAGTTTAATATTAATTTAAGTTTGTTGGTAGTTGGTATGTAAATTAAGTACGTTGTTTTTGAATTCTGTAAAGAAAAGAAAAAAAATTTATGAAATTAGAAAGATTTTAAAAATATAAATAATACAAAAATATATATTTTTTTATTTGAAAAAAATTATTATAAATCTAAAATTAATTACATTTTGAGCCAACCTAATTTTGTTTTAAATGAAATCACAACTAGTTCTAGTTCAGTTATAGTTCTATTCTAGTTCAGTTATAGTTCAGTTCTAGTTCAGTTCTAGTTCAGTTCTAGTTCAGTTCTAGTTCAGTTCTAGTTCAGTTCTAGTTCAGTTCTAGTTCAGTTCTAGTTCAGTTCTAGTTCAGTTCTAGTTCAGTTCTAGTTCAGTTCTAGTTCAGTTCAGTTCAGTTCTAGTTCAGTTATAGTTCAGTTCTACTTTATTTCAAGTTCAGTTCTACTTTATTTCAAGTCCAGTTCTATTTGCATTCTAGTTCAGTTCTAGTTAAGCTTCCGATATTAATTTACCCTTTGTTTTGTACATTTAAACTTTACAACCTTTCAATTTACTTTAATTATTTTATTTGACATCAAAACACTTTAAAAACAAAATTTCTTTTGATTAGTTTTTTGACAACACTAACGATTTTGAACTTTTTTTTATTCTTATTAAAGTAAGTTTTTATTTAAATTTATAATTTGGTTTCCTCTATCAATTGAAAGCAATTTTCACACTTTAAAATTTTCAATTAATTTGTTGTTATTGACTTTTCTGTCAATTCCTATTTAGAGAGATTGAAATTGTCTTCTTACAAAAACACACATAAATTTTGTCAATATCATTATGATTTATGATCAATAAATTGTATTCAAAAGAATTTTGTTCTTTTTATTAAATATTTCCATAAAAATGTCACAATATTTTGCTGGTTCCTCAATTAAATGTTAATTAAATTGTGGCCATCAGATGACACCCAACAATTTGGGCAATAAAAATAAATTGAAAAATGACACAAATTATGCACAAATGGTAATTATTATTATTATTGTTTATGAATAATTTTTTCACTCACATAATTTTTCAAGCGAAATTTATAAAAACAACCATTTATTTAAAGGAAACTTTTGAAATGATTTGAAATTATTAAAAATTTTTTAACAAGATAAAGAGAAGATCGTGTTTTATGATAAACAAGATCACTTAAAAAAAGATAAAATTGTTAAATATTAAAACACACCGAAAGAAAATTTTAATTAGGAACTGTTTTTCGAAAGAAATGACTGAAGCACTTCAGACGCTACAACCAACTGACCTGACGCAGTAACCAACTGAAACTGGTTTTAAAATTTTCAACTCAAGAAGCTTTATAACTTTTTTTGTCTTTCTTCGCAATACTACTGTTAACAGTCTGCAGCTCTCGATCTTTTCATTCAGCAAGAAAATTATGTTTGATATAAATTAAATATTTATTTACCAGTACATTGAAATTTATTAAAATACATTTAAAATAAAATGTGTTATATATTTGAAAATAACAATTAGATAAAAAAAATAAGTGTTAATAACTGTTAAATTATATATATTTTTTTAATCAAACACAAACACATAATCATATCACATCGTTACATTTGTCTTGTTGTAGTTAGATCGTTTGGCAAACTAACTAACGATCGTGTTTTTTTTTCTTTATATTAAAAATAAAAAAAATAGAGAGCAAAATATTTAATTTATTAAATAAATATTTAATAAATTTAAAAATAGCTAAATAAATATTGTTGGTTAATTAAATACAACAAAAAAATAAAAGAAAACTGTGTGTATTCGTCTAGTAGTGATAATTGACGATTAAGTATCAATTTATGAACTTGCTAATTTTATTATTTAATTGCAAAATTTAGTAAAAAAAAATATTATATATAATTAATAAAACATATTTTGTATCACGCTGTTTAGTATGAAAAAAAATTTAAATAATCGAAATGGAAAATAAATTAACACACACGTGAATTTGCACATTAATTTGTAGCGAAAAAAAAATATTTAAATCAAAAATAAATTCAATGGAATTTTTATCAACAGATATTTGTGTTAAAATTTTGTAAACACTTCGACTAACATTTTAAAATATATGTTCTAAAACTAAAAAAAAAATATCTTCGGTCAAGGTTGATTTTTATGTTACGCTACATTTATTTTACACATGTGTAATTTACAATAATGTGTTAAATTTTGGGAATTACACACGCAAATAAGTTCTTGTAAATCTAATAAAGTTAAACAACGATTAAAACGATTTAGATCAGTTCAGAAACTGCTCTGTGACTGAACTAGAACCGAAATTGAACGGAAGTAGAATAGGAACAAAACCGACACAAAACTATGACAGAACTAGAAAATAACAAGTACAGATCTAGAAATGAGCAAACAGAATTAGAACTGAACTAGAACTGAACTAGAACTGAACTAGAACTGAACTAGAACTGAACTAGAACTGAACTAGAACTGAACTAGAACTGAACTAGAACTGAACTAGAACTGAACTAGAACTGAACTAGAACTGAACTAGAACTGAACTAGAACTGAACTAGAACTGAACTAGAACTGAACTAGAACTGAACTAGAACTGAACTTGAACTGAACTCGAACTGAACTAGAACAGAACTAGAACTGAACTAGAACTGAAATAGAAATGAACTAGAACTGAACTAGAACTGAACTACAACTGAACTAGAACTGAACTAGAACTGAACTAGAACTGAACTAGAACTGAACTAGAACTGAACTAGAACTGAACTAGAACTGAACTAGAACTGAACTAGAACTGAACTAGAACTGAACTAGAACTGAACTAGAACTGAACTAGAACTGAACTAGAACTGAACTAGAACTGAACTAGAACTGAACTAGAATTGAACTTGAACTGAACTAGAACTGAACTAGAATTGAAATAGAATTGAACTAGAACTGATTTAAAACTAAACTAAAACTGAATTAGAACATAATTAGTTGTGTTCCATCTCTGTTCTCGTACACTCTTGACATAAACTTGTAAATCAATTGACACAAATTTTTCCTATGGACAACTAATTACTCACATCGATTAATTAGCCATGAAAATAAATATTTTTTTGTTTTGACATTTAGACTTTTAATAACAGCCAAGCGATAAGGCGCGTAATATTAAAATCAATATTTAAAGAAGAAAAAATAAAATATTGAAAAAACAGGTAGTAACAGTTTATTTAAACACTCCCACTTCCTTCCTTTAAAGGGCATGAATGTCAAAGTAATTTCTATTTTATTTGAAAGACGGCCATTTGCATTGTATCTTAAAAATACTTTCTATGATTATCTTTCAAGAATAAAAGGTAATTTATAAATAGTTTAAAGAAAGCATAATGCCAATATCAATTTGTCAGAAAATCTCGATAACAATACTATCATTCAAGTGTTAATATTTTCCCCTTGATTAATATGAATATTTGAAAAATCACCTATACCTTAGTCAGTCGCGTGTATCTAATTCGATAATTTAATATTTAAATATGCATTTTTTAATTTGATTGTTGCAACTATTTGATTTATTAATGTTGTTATATTTTTTTATTATTAATTTTGTCATCTAGTTAAATGAGTCCACAGAGTATATAGTTTTTGTTATTTGTTTAAATAATTTCATTCACAATCTATTTGTTCATTGAACTACTTTCTAAATATTTCATATTTAAAATATTATTAAATATTTTTTTTTAATTTTTTAAACAGTGGACTCAATGGCTGGCGGTTGTCATAATATATAAAAAAATAAACAAAAAAAAAATATAGAGAAAAAACAATTCAGGTGTGAGATTTACTTTATAGAATTCTTTCAATAGAATCAATGACAAAATGTATTCAACAGCTCGTTTAATAATATATGATGAAATGTTTATTTTATGGTGAATAAAAAAAAAATATTATTTTTTAAATTACTTATTAAAATATAATAACAGCAGTCAACTTAAGCACTGCTAAAGTGCTTTTCATATGATGTTTGAAATAATTGAAAGAGAACCTATTGAAATTGACGTTGAAGTTGTACAATAGATTTTATTAACTCTTAAATTTAATCTAATAATATAAATATAATTGTTAGAAATCTATTATGATTTTGAAACTAAAAATATTATTTGATGTATTGTATACTAAAGGGTGTATATTATGTCAAAGATTGTTATCATAATATCTACAAATATGTGTATAATGATTTCTAACTGGTACTTGACTAAATGACATATTTACGTCAGAAAGTTACGCACTATATACGTATGTATTTATTGTTGTTTAAAATAGTTAATTTTTAAAAACAAAATAAAATTTAAAAATTTGTTTATTTGATTGAAAGGTGTATTATCTACGTCAAGTTTAATCACGTTTAGATTAATTTAATATAGGACAAGTTACAATATTCACATTATAAAAATCAGTTTTAGGTTTCACAGAACTAGAACAGAACTAGAACAGAACTAGAACAGAACTAGAACAGAACTAGAACAGAACTAGAACAGAACTAGAACAGAACTAGAACAGAACTAGAACAGAACTAGAACAGAAATAGAACAGAACTAGAACAGAACTAGAACAGAACTAGAACAGAACTAGAACAGAACTAGAACAGAACTAGAACAGAACTAGAACAGAACTAGAACAGAACTAGAACAGAACTAGAACAGAACTAGAACAGAACTAGAACAGAACTAGAACAGAACTAGAACAGAACTAGAACAGAACTAGAACAGAACTAGAACAGAACTAGAACAGAACTAGAACAGAACTAGAACAGAACTAGAACAGAACTAGAACAGAACTAGAACAGAACTAGAACCGAACAGAACTAAACTCAAATGTATTTCTAATAAAAAGTAATTGTCATTTCTTACAATTTCTATATTTGTTATTCCAATCAAAATGTCTCACTTTGATAAAGCTAATTGAAAGTTTAAAGTTGTTAGCACAAATAATTAGAATTTAAATAAATTATACAATTTAAATGCATCTTTGATTTAATAACAGTTATTAAACAAAGTTTATAATTTTAAGTTTTCAAACAACAGATGTGTTGTTTTTAATAAAGTTTAAACAATAACTTAAATTCAATATTGACTACGATTATTAACTAAAGTGAATGTGCATTTAGAATATTTAACCTGTAGTGCATGATGATTAAAGCAAATTATAGTGGAAGTGTTAATCAAATTGTATATATTTTTAACAAAGATTCGTAAGAGTTAAAAGTAAAAAAAGAAAACTATACTAAAAAAATCTGTTAAATTTCTAACATAATTAACATTGCAGCTTTAGGTGTGAATTGTTTAGTTAATAAGAAACAAAAAACGACAAGAAATATTAGGGAGATTAAAGAGTTATTAAAAAGATACTATTTTAAAGAAAACTTTTAAAAAACTTGCACTCAACCAGGGCAACATTTCAAAAACTTGTTGTTCAGTGCGTATGAGTAATATATGTTAATGAATGAAACAAGCACAGCATGATTGTCTGCCATTCACAAAGTTCATTTTTATAAAATAAAAACTACATTAACTGTATTACTCATACGTTATCATATAAAATGCAGTCACTCTCATTGGAATACAACAACATTTAAATGATTTTAACGGTTTACTCACGCACATTCTAACTACTTAAACTAGATATATAAAAAATAATAAATATTTTGTAAATAGGTCAGTCATGTTTGTTTGTTTACAAGCTTAAATTAATCACTTTTGTTTTTTTCTTTTTCTAACTCAAATTATTAACATAAAACACATTAGAATAGATTTATTTATTAAACAAACGGTCATCAATCAAAACACGCATACACATACGTCATTATTAACAAGTCGATATAATTGAGTGATTTCAATTCGATTAGTGTGAATGCACACTGCACGAAAAAAATTACAGCAACAAATTGATTTAGATTTTGGATTTCTTTCAGACTATCAGTTTTAGTGTTTGGTAAAAAAATGCATCGAATCAAAATTGAGACCATCTATCTATTTATCTGTCTATCTGTCTATCTATTATCTATTATTTATCTATCTATCTATCTATCTATCTATCTATCTATCTATCTATCTATCTATCTATCTATCTATCTATCTATCTATCTATCTATCTATCTATCTATCTATCTACCTATCTATCTATCTATCTATCTATCTATCTATCTATCTATCTATCTATCATCTATCTATCTATCTATCTATCTATCTATATATCTATCCATCTATATATCTATCCATCTATATATCTATCCATCTATCCATCTATATATCTATCTATCTATCTATCTATCTATCTATCTATCTATCTATCTATCTATCTATCTATCTATCTATCTATCTATCTATCTATATATCTATCTATCTATCTATCTATCTATCTATCTATCTATCTATCTATCTATCTATCTATCTATCTATCTATCTATCTATCTATCTATCTATCTGTCTATCTATCTATCTATCTATCTATCTATCTATCTATCTGATAAGTTTTTTTTGTCATTTGTTTTCTTTGATTTTTTCGTTTAGTGTATTAGTATTGCTTTAATTTATGTATATTTCACGTCACAAATAAAATTGTTTGTAAAATGAGCATTAACAAATTACTCGACAATCGAATTATTAAATTCAGTGTTGCGTTCTAATAACTGATTTAATCACTTTACACTCACGTACACACAAAACTTGTTAGAAATCAAAGTAAATATGTATGTTAAGCATACAAATAAATTGTATTTATTGAATGTTGTTAAAATATGTATATGAATAATGTTAAAATATGTATATGTATATCTTGGAAATCTCTAGGGGTTTGCAGTATTGCTTTGAAGTCATTTAAAATAAGGAAATAAAGAAAATTATTTTGACATTTTGAAATAAGGACATTTTATCGCTAATTATATAAATTTTAGGTTTAAACGATTATTAAAGTTTTGAACTTCTCAAAAACTCGTTGTAAAAAAGAACTTCTTTAGAAGTGAAAGAAGAAGTAGTTTGTTGACAGTGATTTAATTTCAATTTGCTGCAAAATTTTAAAAAGAACTCTTAGGTATCATCGATATTATAGAGTAAAACATTGTTCTTGACCTTTGACCCTTTTGATATAATGTTAATTATGTTATAGTAATATAAGCTGTAAAGCCAATAGATTAAGTATTTTGAAAGAACAACATTTGTCTATAATGGTATAAAACAACTAATTAAGTTAAGAGATCAAAGGTCAACATTTAGGTTTTAATATATATTTCAAAAGAAAAAGTCGTGAAAAACCTAAAATTTTACACAAAGATAAAAGAGATTTAAATTATTATTTTAAAATTGTTCGAGAACAAATAACACTTTATGAACAGGTTACTTTTTCACTTCTTTGAAAGTAGTTTTTAAAAACAAAATTATTTATTAAAAAAAATTAATATTATTTTATGTCAAGTGTAAAAAAATGCTTCATAAATATTACTATTACAAATAAATTGATTTAAATTCATTGAGATTTTTTTCTGTAAGCAAATAAATCCTAACACAAGCCAACGTTTAGTAAACAAATAGGTTTACAATTAATATCTTTAAATAAATTATTTATTTTACAATTGCAAAAAAATGTCTACAATTTATATAGAAATATTTGCTTGCATTTTTTCATTGTTTTGTAATCTAAACTGTTATAAATAAAAAGCATTTAAATTAAGATCAAATGTCAAATTAAATTTATAGTTTCCTCAAACAAATACTCATTTGTAGCTAAATATGAAAAAAAATAATAAATTGAAACTGTTTTTTAAACTGAGAATTTAGCAGGAGATTGTTGTGGAATTGTATATCCATTAAATAAAGAAATTAACAGCAAAAGTTGGATGTGAACATTTACAAATGTATGAATTTGTTGTTATCGTTATATTTCACTTAATTTCTTCTTAAAAGAACTTTTCTTTTTTAATCAAACTCACCAATTGTTGCAATATTAAATATTGTACCGACAACAGCCATCAATAGAATTGTACCCAAATTGTCGAAAAACAAACGATTCGGCATAAAGTAACCTGCATCCAATATAATCGGCGGCAGCATATAGAAGAAGAATGTATTTGGTGTTAGAGGAGAAACAGCAACATCTGTACAGAAGAAGAGTACGACACCAATAACAACACCAACAACAATTAAAAGGCAAGATTCGGGGAATATAAGATGCAATTTTGGTGTCATATGGAAACCTGTAATGGAGAAGAAAGGAAGAAAAGGTTAATTTTAAAATGAAAATTAATATAGAGAAAGTTAAAATTTATTCTAATGTCATGATACTTTTTAAGCCACATTCACACGAATAATTTGATCAGTCAAAGAACGGATAGAATCGTCTAAACGCAATTTGTAATAAAACAATCATACATTGGGAAGAAATATGGATGGAAATTGACAGTTATATTCCATCTAGCATTTGGAAGATTGATTGTTCAATAATTAATCAGTAAACTGAGTCTTTTTTTACTCCTTTTTATGAGCGAAAAGTGATCATTAAGTTGGGCGCTTAAAAAATGATTCGATGATAATACTGATATATGATTAAAAACTGATTATATGAAAAAACAATAATAAAATGTATAGCAATCATAAATTGATCATCCTGGCGTTTGAGTTTCAAAAACTATTTTTTGATCATATTTCAAGCTGTTGTAAGTTCTAAAATTGTTGTAAATGTAATTGTTTGTGTTTGTAATTCCGTTAATTAAAAAATGGATCAGAAATGATTCAAAACTGATTAGAAAAGGGGCTGACAAAAGACTCTTTCAGAAGAGTTGGCAAAACATGTTTGTGGCCTTAAATATGTTAATACAATTCTCATTTTGTTTATAATAAGAAAAGTATAATTATTAATTAAAGTGTAATCGTGTGTATTAATTCTTAGTCTAAAGAAGGTAATAGCTAACTAATAACTAACTAACTCTCTAACTAACTAAATAACTAACTAACTAACTCACTAACTAACTAAATAACTAACTATCTAACTAAATAATTTACTAATTAACTTACTAACTCTGTTCTTCACCAACAACTCAATTTTTCACCAAAAAACACAGTTTTTCATCAAAAACTCAATTTTTTACCAGAAACTCATTTTTTCATCAAAAACTCAGTTTTTCACAAAAACTCAGTTTTTCACCGGAAACTCAGGTTTTCACCAAATACTGAGTTTTTCACCAAAAACTCAGTTTTTCACTAAAAACTCAGTTTTTCGCCAAAAACCCAGTTTTTCACCAAAAACACAGTTTTTCACTAAAAACTCAGTTTTTCACCAAAACCTCAATTTTTCACCAAAACCTCAATTTTTCACCAAAAACTCAATTTTTCATGAAAAACTAAATTTTTCACCAAAAACTCAGTTTTTCACCAAAAACTCAGTTTTTCACCAAAAACTCAGTTTTACACAAACTCAGTTTTTCACCAAAAAAAAAACTCAGTTTTTTCGCCAAAAAAACTCAGTTTTTCGCCAAAAAAAAACTCAGTTTTTCACCTAAATCTAAATTTTTCACCAAAAACTCAGTTTTTCACCAAAAACTTAGTTTTACACCGTAAAAACCTCAGTTTTCCATAAAAAACAGTTTTTCACCCAGATCGCTTCTTTAGAAATGCTTTTTTGGGAAATATTTAACTTATTCCGTACTTTTTGCATATTTTTAGGTGAAAAGACTTTCATTTGTCTGTAATTAATTCTATAAACTATTTCTTTTTTCACTTCTTTGAAAGTACCTTTTCTTTACTGTCATATTTTAGTGCTATTCAAAGGTATAATTTGAATTTTTGTAACGTAGAACTTTATTTAGTTATGCTGCTATTTTTTAAGTATTACAAAACTTTAATAGTTTCCCTCGTTCTTAGTACATTTACTATTACATTTGTTTTTATTTATTTGCTAGATGACCTTGTAACTTGAAAATATTTTTTGTTAAAAAATGAACATACCATTCTAGACACAAACCCATAAAAGAAAGTCAATGAGAAAATTCTATTTAGAAAATTAGTATGTGTGTGTGCAAATATGTTAGTTAGGTGTACAAAAAAACAAAACCCAGAGAAGGTAAATAAAGAATTTGTAAATATCTTTGAAATCTTAAAAAAACTGTTATTACAGAAGAAAACTTTAACAGGAAATTGTTTTAAACACGCACTATTTTAGAGAAAAATTTTAATGTTTTGTTTTACTTGTTGGCGTTTGAATTAAATTGCTACTATTTTGTTGCAAGAATTTATTCTAAATTTGGTTTTGAAAACAAATCACTCTAAATATTTCGAAATATGTAAACTTATAGTAACAAGTACTAAAAGTAGTACTTATTGCTATACTAAAATTAGTATTGAATTCTGAAAGTTTATAAATCTTAATTGATCCACATTGGGATTACTTTAATACCGTGTGTACTTAAATCAAGTATGGATAAGCTTTTAAGTCAAGAAAAAAATTTAAATTAAAATAATTACATGCAGAGATCGAAGGGTCAATTCAGTATTGAATTCTGAAAGTTTATAATTTTTCAAACTTATCCGCTTTGGGATTACTTTAAAACCGTACATACTTAAAACAAGTACGTGCGGAGGTCAAATTGATTTAAAAAATGATTAAATCTTTCTAAAATCAAGACTTTCGTATTTGACTGATATGCACGTACTGAATTATAGTATTTGAAACCTGATTCTAGTAAAATATGTCTTAATTATTGAAATCAATCGGTATTAGTTTCAGAAAAAGTTGTTAAAACAAGAACGTGCTGAGATCAAATTTATCCCAAATTGTCATAAATCTTGCTTAAATGCAAAACTTTGGTATTTGATTGAAGTATTTTTTACTTGATTTTAGTAAAATAGTAATTAATTATTGAAATCAATTGAGATTGATTTAAGAAATAAAAATTCTTAAAACAAAAACGTGCTGAAGGGGGACCATATGCCACTTTTTTTGAGGTGGCCTCAAATTAAACTGAAACAATAATAGGAACTTTGTGCATTAGTTCCTATTATTGCTTCAGTTGCTCTCAATGTGCTTCCAAACAATTTTCTTTGAGTACTCCTAAAAAATATAATCGAGAGATCCGTAGGGTAGAAAGGGGATCATACGCCATAGGGGCATATCTGACAATAGCGAATAACTTGAAAACTGAGTAATCGATTTTATCGCATTATCAAGTTTTGTTTTCGTTTATCGATTAGCTATCATCCCAAGGAAATTATTTATCAAACGAATTAAAATCGAGAAACTTCAAAAGTGGATTTCGCATGTCCGTAAAGCAGTATGTATGCCGTAAACGAAAATCATTTTTAAGAAAAATCGAACCATTGTGATAATCTGAAGCGTTAAAGATCATATGAGAAAAACCAAAACGTCAGCACAATCAAACAAGTAATTATCTTATTTGGTGGAACCAAACTCGTCCTAAATGTAGCTAGAATGCTATAAAGGAAAATAATTTTGAACTGAATAATTGGTTTTTATGAAAAATGGATCCATTGTGATAACTTGAAGCGCAAAAGATCGTATGAGAAATGTGGATAAACAGCCTAACGTCAAATAAGTAATACTCTTTTTAGGTGGAACCAAAAAGGTGTTAATTGCAGCTTGAAAGCTATAAAGGAAAATCAGTTTGAACTGAATTATTGCTTTTTATGAAAAATGGATCCATTGTGATAACTTGAAGCGCAAAAGATCGTATGGGAAGAGTGGTTAAACAGCTTAAACCTCAACTGTTTAACCGGTCCCTAATTTTCAAGTTAAAAAGTTTGAAGCGGGAAAATCGATATATTTGTGTGTGTTTGTGTAGCAATTTAGTATTTGAAACTAAATGTTTAAATACCAAGTATTTACAAAATTTACGATGTCATGTTCTTTTCGTTAGTTTTGTTTTTTTTTTTTTTTTGTAGTAATTGTTAAAGTTTCCTAGAAATTTCAAGGACCAAAAAGAAAAGAAACAAAAATAACAGTTACACGAAATATCTAAATGTCATGAACAAGAAAAACTATAGGTAAATCCCGACTCTTTAAAGCACTACAGTAGCTAGAAATGTAAACAGATTTTCGAAAAGGGTCGGAATTTGGATCTGTTTGAGATTTTTAATACAACTAAAAATCTGCAGGAACAGAATCTAGAAATTAAATTCTATAATAAACCGATTCTAACATATAAAAGTTATTTTTAGTAAATCTAAAAATCAACGGAAAAAGTACCAGATCCTGGAGACTTAATCCTTTAATAAACGGATTCTTATATACAGAAGTTATTTTTTACATATGAGATTCACAATAATAGTTATTTCAAAAGAAATCATCAAATATTCAAAATTCCAAATAAAACAAGAATTTTATTTCATTACACCACCAAAGATGAGGAGACAGAGTTTTTTGATCTTTTTCCTTCACATTATGTTTTAGCAAATTTATTGACTTTTTATTG
>NC_060950.1:16521224-16522594 GCF_022045245.1 Lucilia cuprina
TAGTCTAGTCTATAGTCTAGTCTATAGTCTAGTCTATAGTCTAGTCTATAGTCTAGTCTATAGTCTAGTCTATAGTCTAGTCTATAGTCTACTCTATAGTCTAGGCTACAGTCTACTCTATAGTCTAGTCTATAGTCTACTCTATAGTCTATAGTATAGGCTAGACTGGCTACCATATTTTTTTGTATCCAATAATAATTTATTTTTTCCTCCTTTTTAATTTTAGTCCCCTGTTGCTGACTCCTCAATACCACCGTCACATAATGATGTACACAATAATTATAACGCTCATGCTGCACATGAAGCACGTTCAGATGATGGCGAAGAAGAAGGTGGTCATCATGATCGTTATCCTTTGGCTCAAGTGGAATTTGATCGTGTAAAAACACCATTTATTATTGGTGTTTGGATTCTATCGGCCAGTATAGCAAAAATTGGTGAGTAATTGTGAAATTATGCAAAAGAAATTCACTTCCCCTTTTGTAAAATGTTATCATATTTTGAACTTTTTTTGTATTAAAAAGATTAATTCTTTAAAAAATTGTCTTGGAATTGTTGGTGTGTTAAATTAATTTGACGTAAAGTTTTTTTTTTTTGCTAAATATATTTCGTTCGGTCTTTGTTTGTTTTGTTTTTTGATGATTTAAGTTCTTATCTTTTTTATTTGTCCATTTTTAATTAATATCATTGTTATTTGCTATTTCATTTCAATATATCTTTTGTGATATTTGAAATTCCATTTGAATATTTAGTTGATGTCATACACAACAACTACAAAAAACTAAAAGAAAACAAATAAATTCTTCTTTTGCCTTCGAGTCGGCAAATGTCGTATATATTAATATCGAAAAATTAACTTTGAAAACTGTTTATTTATGTCCCTGAAAAACAATTATTACCACACCAACGATTTATTTTTAAACTCACACCCAACACCTTTAAAATAAATTATGTTCCTTTTTTTAAAGAGCTTACTAACAAAAGGGACTTTTTAAACTGGCTTTCTCTTTTTAGTTTTTATATTTTCGTTTTACACAGTTAAATATTACTGAGTTCAATTTTATAGCGACTATAGACTAAACTACAGACTAGACTATGGACTAGACAATAGACTAGACTATAGACTAGACTATAGACTAGATTATAGACTAGATTATAGACTAGACTATAGACTAGTCTATAGACTAGACTATAGACTAGACTATAGACTAGACTATAGACTAGAATATAGACTAGACTATAGACTAGACTGTAGACTAGATTATTGACTAGACTATAGACTAGACTATAGACTAGACTATAGACTAGACTATAGACTAGACTATAGACTAGACTATAGAATAGACTATAGACTAGACTATAGACTAGAC
>NC_060950.1:16522694-16585726 GCF_022045245.1 Lucilia cuprina
TCTGTTCTATTTCTGTTCTAGTTCTGTTCTAGTTCTGTTCTAGTTCTGTTCTAGTTCTGTTCTAGTTCTGTTCTAGTTCTGTTCTAGTTCTGTTCTAGTTCTGTTCTGTTCTAGTTAAGTTCCTGTTCAATTTAGTTCTAGTTTAATTAAGTTTCAGATCTTGTTTAGTTTTTGTTCTGTATTTGCTTCACTAAATTGTTCGCTGGGTTACAAATATCCTGCATAACAAGTCTCTTCACCATTTTTTTCTATCTAAATAAAGTTGTCTCCCGCTGTCGTCTTGCAAATAATGATGTTAAATTTTTTTTTACAAAAAATATAAAAATATTAACAATTATATAAATAATTGTATAAAGGAATGCGTCATTGTAAATAAATAAATAAAAAATAAATGTTTGTGATAAATTTACTTATTTATGTTGCACAACAAGACAATGTAATGATGATGGTAGAAATAATGGTTGTTGGTAACATGAGTAGCACAATTTTTATTGAATATTATTTTTCTATTTACAAATTGTGCGGTCCTGACATTGTTGTTGGGACATATGGTGATTAGGTTCAAACAGTCTTGCGTTTTGGAATAAAGGATTTTTTAGGCGAAATTTTAAAAATTGTATTAAAGCTGGTATATAGGGTTTAAACTTACATATTGTAGTTGTTGTTTGTGTTTGAGTTTTAAATTTTTGTTTTATTTTTTTTCAAGAAAATCATCGATATTGTTAATTGCCCCTATATAAAAAATACTAACTGATATACATATGTTTGTATGTATTTGTCCCATTTAAATGTCACAAGGATATAATACATAGATTTAGGTTTTTTTTTCTATTTCTATTTGCTTACGTATTTTTTTTGTGTTACAAACATGTGACATGTTTAATAAAGGAAACCCTACGTTGTATAACATTATGACGCAGTTTGTCTCGTATATCGTTTGGTTTGTTGTTTTTGTCATTAATTTTATTCTTCAATATTTCCAGAAAGGAAAAAAACCGTACAATGAGATTATTTAATTGTTATCTTTTTTCTTCTTTTGGTTCTCGAAAATAGGTGGTTCATTGTATGCCTGTGGTCTGAGTGGTATTTATGGAAGTGAAGCTGAAACTCCCAAATTATTGGAAACATTTATCTTTGCCTCTCTTATATCGGCTGTGGATCCTGTGGCTGTGTTGGCTGTCTTTGAAGAAATTCATGTCAATGAAATTTTGTATATCGTTGTCTTTGGTGAATCATTACTTAATGATGCTGTTACGGTAAGTTATATATATAGGGAAAAAAATTAATGATTTTAAATCTTTTGTTTTAATTGGAGGTTGAAAAAAACAAATAATGACCTATCAATCTATGTCATCTTTAGTTCAATTGTATGTTAGATTTTTTTCATTTTTTGATATTTTCGTTGTTGATGAGAAAAGTAGGTTTGAGTATCATTATGTTAACCTTTGAAGAAATTTCTTTCGCATATTTATTGTCTGCCTATTGTATGACAGTAAAGTTCAAAAGAAATTTTGTAAAAAATAATTTCAATAGTTTTTTTTTCAAGGAAAGTTGGAACAAACATACTAAACAATATGTATATGTTCCTGATTCATCGGCCCGTCTTTAGTGGACAGGCCTTAAAACTAACATTTTTTAAAGCTATGCAAAAAATAGATTTAGCTTTTCAATATTAAAATAATTAATAGCTACTACCTTAAAAATGCCGATTAAAACTATTTAAAAAACTTATATTCAAAGCTCAAATCTTTATAACCATAAACAATTTAAAGCTTAAAACTATTCAATGCTTAAAGCTAATGAAAATTTTAAACAATTCAAAATTTCGGAATTTAAATTTAATCAATGCTGTTAAAAGCTCAATGCTATTATTTAAAGTTATTACACGCTTAAAACTATGCAATACATAAAGCTATTCAAAAACGATTAAAAGCTTAAAAGCTAAAGCATAAAGTTATTAAAAACTATTAAATGCTTAAAGATATTAAAAGCTTCAAAAGCTCGAAGCAATCCAAAGCCATTAAAAGCTTAAAGGTATTAAAAGTGTATGATTATTTAAATATATTAAATCAATGCAATGCTATTGAAAGCTTAAAGCTATTGAAAGTGTATAATTATTTAAAAATATTAGAAGCTTTCAGCCATTAAAAGCTTAAATTTATAGAAAGCTTAAATGCGTTTTTAGCTTAAACAATTTAAAGTTTTTTAATGCTCAAAGCCATTTAAAACAATGTAGAGCTGGACACGCATGAAGTAACTGTTAAAGTAACGTCGAGATTTGTACGCTTAAAGTAAC
This sequence comes from Lucilia cuprina, assembly GCF_022045245.1. NCBI lineage: Eukaryota > Metazoa > Arthropoda > Insecta > Diptera > Calliphoridae > Lucilia > Lucilia cuprina. The sequence continues at coordinate 16,524,991 of NC_060950.1, forward strand.
TTAGAGCCATGCACGCATAAAGTAACTTAGAGCTATTAACACTTAAAGTAGCATAGAGCTATGGACGATTAAAACAACTAAAATGCACGCCCAAAGCTATTCAAGCTTAAAGTAATTCAAGCTTAAAACAATTCAAGTTCAAAGCTTTTCAGCTGAAAGCTATTCAAGCTTAAAGCTATTCAAGCTTAAAGCTATTCAAGCTTAAAGCTTTTCAAGCATAAAGCTATTCAAGCTTAATGCTATTCAAGCTTAATGCTATTCAAGCTTAAAGCTAGTCAAGCTCAAAGCTATTCATGCTTAAAGCTGTTCAATCTTAAAACTACTCGAGCTTAAAACTACTCGAGCTTAAAGCTTCTCAAGCTTAAAGCTAGTCAAGCTTGAGGTAATTCAAGCTTGAATCTATTTAAGCTTAAAACTATTCAAGCTTAACGTTATTCAAGCATAAAGCTATTCAAGCTTAAAACTATTCAAGCTTAAAGCAATTCAAGCTGAAAGCTATTCAAGTTAAAAGATATTCAAACTTGAAACTATTTAAGAACTAAATGAGTTAGTTAGTTAGTTGGTTAGTTAGTTAGTTAGTTAGTTAGTTAGTTAGTTAGTTAGTTAGTTAGTTAGTTAGTTAGTTAGTTAGTTAGTTAATTAGTTAGTTAGTTAGTTATTCCTTGTTTTGTTAAAATGAACATACTATTAATCGAAAACTGATTTTGTTTTGCACCACACTGTTTATTTAACCTCATTTTGACATTTAGCACTGAAAGTTATTGAAATTACAAGTCTAGAAGAATGCAATATCTGAATGTATGTATGTTTGTATGTGAATTTGTGTGTTAAAAAGAATTTTGATTGATCTTTAGGAAAATGTATAAAAACACATGCATTAATGTTTAAACTTTTACCTTACTAAAACAATTGCAGTTGGGAGCAAAAATATAGATATACTAAATTATGAAAAATATTAAGAAAATTTAAAATTTCCATAATAAAGCTAATTTTTAGAAGTTTTTCCAACTTATACAACAGTTTTAAAGTCATATGACTTCTGATACGACAAGACTTTACCTAGTTTTTTAAACTTAACTGTTTTTTAGAGCTTTTTATTGTATACGCCAAAAGAAATATGATTTCTTAAAACATATTTCATATTGACATTTATGTGTGTTATATTTTGTTCTTATTACCATTTTATTTAATGTTTTTTTTTTTTTTTGATCATATTAATGGGGTTGTGAGGTTAAAATCATGCACCTTCTTAAGTCCTGTTAAGTAGAATTTTATGTTTTTTTTTTATTTGGTAAAATGAAATATTTCAAGGTTATTTTTTTGCTGATATTAACATTTTTTTATATTTCAATATGAAAAATTCTTAATATATTATTTACTTGTTATTTGTATTTTTTTTTGTTTAAAAGACATTAATATCTTATTTTTATAAAGTATTTGCTGCTTGCATTGAGAGACTTTAATACATTTAAATTAAAAAATAATATTTCTTTTTTTATTATTGGAAATTGTATTAAAAATCCATTAAATAACTTTTATAGATTTTGTTTTCAGACTTTAGTTAATACTTTTGATTTAAACTTTTTGTTATGGTATTTGAATGTTTATAAAGATATTTTAAGGGGATTTTATAAAATATTTGAATATTGTTAAAACAAATATGACTTAAAGTTGGGGTTCTTAAAAATATAGAATTAAATTAAATTTAAAGATTTAAATATTTTTTATTAAATTTTTTTAACATTTCCTTTTATATTATATCAATCCCATTAATTATAAAATTTTAATTTTTATCTTTAATTTTAAAGGTCGTCATGTATCATATGATGGAAGTTTATAATCACATCGGTATATCGGAAATTATAGCTCAAGATGTTGTCAATGGTGTCGGCTCATTCTTTGTGGTGGCAATTGGCGGTACTGTTATTGGTAAATGTCTTCTAACTCTGACTAAACAACTGATGTTTTTACATAATATAATGATGGTGATAATGATAATGATGATGATAATACATATTGTCTCTTGTCAAACCACAATCCAGACTATAATTAATATTATTATTTATCACGTTTGTCTAGTCGTTTGTTTTGCTTCATTTTTTTTCACATACTATTGCTTTTTTTTCTTGTGTTTGATTACAGGTATTATTTGGGGCTTCCTGACTGGTTTGGTAACACGTTTCACCGATCACGTGCGTGTAATAGAACCCATCTTTATCTTTGTCATGGCATATTTAGCATATCTAAATGCTGAAATATTCCATATGAGTGGTATTTTAGCGTAAGTATTTAAATGTATAAATTTGTTTTTCTTTTTTTTCATAATAATTACGGAAATGAAAGTGGAAATTTGTTCGGTAGGAAATAAATTTCTTTAAATCTTATGAGCACACTATAGTCAGGACAGAAGTTTGTTATGTAGTATGAACTTTTGTCTAAACTATAGTCTGGACTGTAATCTGAACTTATTTCTATAGTCTGAACAATAGTTTAGTTTATTTCTAGTTCAGTTCTTTTTAAAATCTAGTTCAGTTCAAGGTCCAGTTTAGTTCTGTTCTAGTTCAGTTTTAGTTCAGTTCTAGTTCTGTTTTAGTTCTGTTCTAGTTCTGTTCTAGTTATGTTCTAGTTCTGTTCTAGTTCTGTTCTAGTTCTGTTCTAGTTCTGTTCTAGTTCTGTTCTAGTTCTGTTCTAGTTCTGTTTTAGTTCTGTTCTAGTTCTGTTCTAGTTCTGTTCTAGTTCTGTTCTAGTTCTGTTCTGTTCTGTTCTAGTTCTGTTCTAGTTCTGTTCTAGTTTTGTTCAAGTTCTGTTCTAGTTCTGGTTCTGTTCTAGTTTTTTATAGTTCTATTTTAGTAATGTTCTGATCATATTTTAGTTCTGTTCAGGTTATATTCAAGTTCTTTTTAGTTATTTTCTGTTAAATACAAAGAAAAATTAAATTTTTCCTTTTTATCCTTTCAGTATTACGTTCTGCGGTATTACCATGAAAAATTATGTCGAATCGAATATATCACAAAAATCGCATACAACCGTTAAATATGCATTAAAAATGATATCAAGTTCCTCGGAAACTGTTATATTTATGTTCTTGGGTGTAGCCACCGTCAATAATAATCATGTATGGAATACCTGGTTTGTTCTATTAACCATATTGTTCTGTTCATTCTTTAGAGTTGTAGGTAAGTGAAGAACCTTTTCGTAAAAAAATGTTCTATTTATAAAATGAATGTGTAACTTAATTTTTAACACTATTACTGTATTGCCCAGGTGTCATTGTCCTATCCGCCATAGCAAATCGTTTCCGTCTACATAAACTATCTCGTGTCGATCAATTCGTTATGTCATATGGTGGTTTACGTGGTGCCGTTGCCTTTGCCCTGGTTCTGTTAATCGATGAACGTGTTGTGCCTACAAAGAATATGTTTGTTACCACTACCATTGCTGTGATATACTTTACCGTATTCGTACAGGGCATCACCATTAAGCCGCTCGTTAAAATTTTAAATGTTAAACGTGCGAATAAACGTAAACCCACCATGAATGAACGTATACATGAAAGAGTAAGTAGATTGATTGTTTTATTTGTTTAAAGCTTTGAAATTGAATATTAATATATTTATTTGTTTTTGTTTGGTGACTTTTAGTTTATGGATCATTTAATGGCTGGCATTGAGGATATTATTGGTAAAACTGGCAATTACAATGTCCGTGATAAATTCAAACGTTTCGACAATCGTTTTATACGTCCTCTGTTGATAAGAGATCTTAAGGTGAGTGCATAGTGAAGATTTTTGGTTTTTGGAAAATTTTAGGAAACGTGGGGAAGTTATATAAATCCCCTTAGTTTTAAATTAAATTTTGTTTAGGTTTTGTGATTTTTCACAAACTTTTGGAAACGCAACCCAAACATAGTACAATTTTATAGCCTAGACTATAGATGAGTGTATGGACTATAGATAAGGGTCTAAACTTTAAATGAGAGTCTGGACTATAGCAATTCTTGTTTATGATCTAGACTTAAGTTTATAATGCGATAATGTGAACCTGTAGTCTCTGGACTTAACTAGAGTCCAGTTTATAGTCTTGAATATTGTCTAATCGTTAGTCTAGATTGTAGTCTAGTTAGTTGTCTAGACTATCTAGACTATAGTCTAGTCAGTAGTCTGAACAATGGTTTATTTATATTCTGAACTATAGTCCAAAGTCAGGCCTATACCAGAGATATAAGTCGAAACGGCTCAAACCGGCGGCGGCGGGCCGCCGATAATATTTTTTGAAGCCGCGCTGCCGCCGTCTTCTTTTGGCTCAAAAGTTAAGCCGGCTTAAACGTAGCAGCTGATAATGATTGGAAAAACACATGTATTTCGGAAAATAAATTCACCATTTTGAACGGAGTTGCCACTATTTTAAATTATTATTGCAAATTGAAAAGTGTTGCCACATAATATTATGCTAATATTAAAATTGTGAAAACTACTATAAATACTCATTTTTCTGCACAAAAAAACTTATATAGAGACAGGTTTCTATATAACAGACTATTATACAGAGATTTTTCAATATAATAAACGCTTATAAGGTCAATTTCTGAAGAAACGTTTAAATTGGGACGACAATTTAGTCGCCACCGATATTTTCTATAATAAGCCGCCGACCTGAAATAATTGCGCCGCCGATCATTTTACATCGGCTTGTATCTCTGGCCCATACTTTATAGTTTGGGCTATATCAAGTCTAGTCTATCTAGTGTATAGATTAGATTTTAATCTAGTCCACAGTCTGGACCTAGGCTATAACCTCGAATTTAGTCTAGCATCTAGTCTTGTCTTTAATCATAGTCCAGTATATAGTCTAGTCTATGGTTTAGTCTGCAGTCAGGTCTATAGACTAGCATATAGTTTAGTCAAAAGTCTGGCTAGCTATTAAAGTGCATTGCTGTGGGGTTTCGAAATGGATAATTTTTTCTATCATCCTTGCTTCTTTAGCTTGAAAAAGATTCATTCCTATTGGATCATATACCTATGCAGCAATATACCGAAAAAATAAAGCAAAGAGAACGTCAAGCGGCCGCCGAGAGGCGTAGAGAACGTAGACAATCCTCTCAAGAGAATTTCAGTTACAGATTAAGACAAAGAAATCAAGAAGACGATGAGGATGAAGAAGGACTATAAGTAAAATACAAAAAAATTCAAGTTTAAGAAAAAGGGTGGGATTTATTCTTAAGATTTATTTAATTATTTAATTAAATTAGTTTATGTTTTTTTTAAATGATTTCTTTATTCCATTTAATATTTCTTTCCTACTTTCCAGGGTGCCGAACCAAAAATTATTGAAACCTATTCGAAATTAACCATGCGTGATGCTATCGAAGTAATGCGTCGTAATCCCTCAACAATTGGTCAAATAACGGGCACAGAATCAATGAGTGCCTTATTTAGAAATTACACCAATAATTGTATTGGTGGAAGGTGGGCACCGCCAACTATTTATACAACCTGGTAAACGAATTTTAGACAATTTATTTGTTTCTTCCCTCAAAGGTTGGGTTGGTTTTTTCTTAAGTTGACAGACACACTTTTGTTTGAGTTGACAAGAGAAAATGTTTCCCATACCCAACGTATAAAAACAAGTGCATGTTGTATGTTTTTTTTAACTAATGATCTTCTAGATCTTTTTAAAGTCAGGAATGTTTTCAAGATTTTTGAGTCTAGTTTTGGAAATTTATTATTTTTTATAAAAATAATAATAACAACTAACATATAAATTATTTTAACTTACACTAAATTTATAAACATAAACAAATATAGAAATTAAAAGGAGTAAATTTATAGTTCAAGTTAAAAAATTCAACTTAATAACTGTTTCAAGCTATAAAAACTTTCGATAGACATAATAAATTTATTTAAAGATCAGATGATTTGACGATCATAATTGATCTTATTAAGTTTTTATTATAAATTTATTCCTTTTTAACTGTGTAACCCTAAAGCATGAACAATATTTTAATGTCTTAAACAACCCTTTCTTATAATCTCTATCAAGACTACTAACATGAATGTTTTTTTATTATTTTTTCTTTTAGTATATATTTCAACTATATATACAATCTTATATAAATTATATTATTTATAATTTGTTTACATTATACTTAACAATTTCCACTACACACTCGAGCACAATTAATGTCATGTCAATCAAATACTTACATTAGTGTCAAATGAAAAACTATCTTCTAATGGAATTTATAAAACAACATTTAAAAAACAAGTAGGAAAGTATAGTCGGGCATGGCCGACCATATAATACCCTACACCATGAGTATATTTTTACAATTTTTACTTTTATACAATTTTTATTTTTTGTAAAGAAACTTTTATATTGAATATTACCATAATTCCAAAATATTTAAGCCATTTATTGATAAAAAACTAAAATTTCTAAATGAGGCTTTATATAGGTCAAATATGGGCCGATCCTCGGTAAATTTGGGAAAAGGATATATTTCTAAATAACAGTTAGTTTTGTTGAGTTTCATTGCGATACAAATGGTTACAAGTCAATTTTAGACGTTTAAGTCATTTTTTGAAGGGGGGTTTGTATGGGGGCTAGGGTCAAATATAGGCCGATCCTTACGAAAATCTGCAGTATCATTTATACTTATATAAAACTTATTTGTGCCAATTTTTAGAGAGATAGCAGAATATTTGGCGTAATTATAGCATAAAAAGTTCAAATCGGGAGGTACGGTTGTATGGGGGCTAGGTGAAATAATGGACTGATTTCAACCATTTTCAATAGGCTTCGTCCTTGTGCCAAAAAACATGCTTGGTCCAAATTTCATCAAATTATCTTGAAAATTGCGGCCTGTACCTTGCGCACAAGGTTTACATGGACAGCCAGCCAGCCAGCCGGACAGACGGACGGACGGACGGACGGACATGTCTTAATCGACTCAAAAAATGATTCTGAATCGATCGGTATACTTTAAGGTGGGTATTGGACCAATATTTTTGTATGTTACAAACATCAGCACAAACGTATAATACCCTCCCCACTATAGTGGTGTAGGGTATAATGATTTGACATTTAATACCAACAAGAGGAATTATTTTGTTTTTAGCAACAAATTACTTTAAACATTGTTTGGGAAATGGAGGATTTACCGTTAATTTGTCATGTGTTTAGAAAGAATTTGATATATCAGTAAACTAAGTATTAGGGGAAATTCGAAAGTTTAGTTTTATAACATCGCTTAGTGCTAGATCAGTTCTTGTACAATTCTAGTTCAGTTCTAATTCAGTTCCAGTAAAGTTTTAGTTCAGTTCAAGTTCAGTTCTAGTTCAGTTCTAGTTCAGTTCTAGTTCAGTTCTAGTTCAGTTCTAGTTCAGTTCTAGTTCAGTTCTGGTTCAGTTCTAGTTCAGTTCTAGTTCAGTTCTAGTTCAGTTCTAGTTCAGTTCTAGTTCAGTTCTAGTTCAGTTCTAGTTCAGTTCTAGTTCAGTTCTAGTTCAGTTCTAGTTCAGTTCTAGTTCAGTTCTAGTTCAGTTCTAGTTCAGTTCTAGTTCAGTTCTAGTTCAGTTCTAGTTCAGTTCTAGTTCAGTTCTGTTCAGTTCTAGTTCAGTTCTAGTTCAGTTCTAGTTCAGTTCTAGTTCAGTTCTAGTTCAGTTCTAGTTCAGTTCTAGTTCAGTTCTAGTTCAGTTCTAGTTCAGTTCTAGTTCAGTTCTAGTTCAGTTCTAGTTCAGTTCTAGTTCAGTTCTAGTTCAGTTCTAGTTCAGTTCTAGTTCAGTTCTAGTTCAGTTCTAGTTCAGTTCTAGTTCAGTTCTAGTTCAGTTCTAGTTCAGTTCTAGTTCAGTTCTAGTTCAGTTCTAGTTTAGTTCTAGTTCAGTTCTAGTTCAGTTCTGGCTTAGTTCTAGATCAGTTCTTGTACAATTCTAGTTCGTTTCTAGTTCAGTTCCAGTAAAGTTTTAGTTCAGTTCTAGTTCAGTTCTAGTTCAGTTCTAGTTCAGTTCTAGTTCAGTACTAGTTCAGTACTAGTTCAGTATTAGTTCAGTTCTAGTTCAAATCTAATTCGTTTGTAGTTAAAATTTAGTTCAGTTCTAGTAAAGTTCTAGTTCAGTTCCAGTTGAGGAGTTCTAGTTCAGTTCCAGTTCAGTTGTAGATAAATTCTAGTTTACTTGTAGTTTGGTTCTAGTTAATTTTTTGAAAGAATTTTGTTATTAGTTTGCATATGCTACGCATACATTGAACTATTGTGAATGCACAAAACATAATTCACAATAGTTTTTACCCAGATAAAATACGAAAGGAAAAATTTTGTTTGCCATATTAATTTGAAAATAATTAACAATCAATACTAACATTAAATTAAAAAAAAATTAACATAAAAAAACTGCACTGAATTTTCTAAAATTCGTTTACTTTTAGATTTATTTACGTAATAGCAAGTAGTTTATTATTTAATTATTAATTTTTTAATGTTTAAAACCCAGAAAAATATTGTGATTTTGATTTGTGTTTGACATATTCTACTTTAAAGTGAAATTTTGAATTGAGAACAAAATTATCTGTGACCGGTTTTAGAATTAGTTTGAACATTTTTTTAAATTTTCCTGGGTATTAATACGTATATAAAAGAGTACAACAAATCTAATTTAAGTAGAATTATTATTATTTTTTTCTTTTTTTCTAACTAATAATTGAAATTTTTAAGAAAAATTTTTAAATTTATCACAAATACTTTTTTTACAACTATTGTAAATAATTATTAATTAATTAATTAAATTAGCTGTTCTGTAGCTTTGTTGTGGCTCAATTTTGAGTGATGTAACTATATTAATAAACAAATTCTTTGTTGCATTTTATTTTCTCTTCAAAAATCTACTTTAGTCCCAGTCTTACAAATTTGGATAATACCTGCTCGCGTAATTTGGATATGCATGAATTGGATTATAATCCCTCCAAAAAGGATCTTACCGATGCCAGAATACATCATTTATTGGCTGAAGAATTGAAACCTTATAGACGGGTATGTATAGCTTATTAGCCGAACTCGCATAGAATTTTCATTAAAATCATTTTTTTAAATTATAATTTCTTTTTGATTTAAATTTTTATTTCAATACTTTATGACTTGCATAGTAAATTAAAAAAGTTTTACTTAAATTTTTTATGCAAAGTTCGTAATGATAAAAAATTTATGTTATTTCTTAAGTTTTAATGAAAACATTTTTTTCAAATTTTTAAAATTTTAAGGAATTGAAAAACTTAAATGAATTTTAAATAAAATAATTCCTTAAACACTATTATACATAAATATTTAAGCTAGACATGTTTAAACACATATACACAGCTCTAATTTTATTGAAAAAAAAACTATAAAAGAATTTTAATATGAAAACTAAATTATGGTCCTTCATACCCAATTATGGTCCTACGAACTCTTTATTGAATCAATATTTTTAAAAATTTTCCTTTATATAAAATTCCTTTATAGTTGTTTCTTACAAAAACCACTACAAATTTATACAAAAATTAAACTTTATCTTTAGATTTACACTTTTATCTTTAGCTTTTAAATTTAGTTTTCTATTTTAATTTTTAATTAAAATTTCTTTTCTTATTCCTCTTTTTGCTAAACTTTAAAATCATATTAAATTAATTATTTTTATTTATATTTTTCTCTTTTTTTTTCTTCTTTATCAACAACTTGACAACAAATATTTTTTTTGTTTAAAAATCATTTTGTCGCTATTTTTTATAAATTATTTTTTTATTTTTTACCAAAAAAAAAATTTTGTATAATTTTTATAACATCAATTAATTGGCTTCTTTGTATTTAATAATAATAATTTTATTTTATTTTTTTCCATGTGCAATTTTACAACATCCAATTCATCAACTTTATAACCTCAAAAATAAAAAAATTTATACGAAATGTTTAAAATTTTGAAAACAAATTCAAAATTTCTCCACAAAAACAACCAAACTTTTCTCTGTATGTAAAATAAAAATAAATCCAGGCCTCTATACAAATGGTACGAATTAAACAAACAAAAATTTAAATTGGTTGTATTTGTTTTTTTGTTGTCTATTTAATATTTTATTAATTTTTTTCAAATTGTTTTTATTTTCTTAGTTCTTGTTAATTTGTCTTCTTCCAAAATTGCTATGTTCTTCTCCTGTTTTCTATTAACCAAGAAATAACAATTTATTAAAAAAAACATCTATTTCTTTCTTGTAAATGTTCTCTTCTTGATGTTTAGTAATAAATTTTCTTAAATTTATTAATTAATCTTAAAAAAATAATTGTTAATTATTTTTTATTTTCTTTTTCTTAACAAAAAGCAATTTCTTTGAATTATTTTTTTTTTTGCAATTTATTTCCAATTTAATTAATTTTCTAACATATTTTGCATAATTTTCTTTTACTAAAATCTACTAAATATTATTTTGAAATATCTAAAATTTTAAAACCAATTTATCTGCAATACAAAATCTAACCGAAGTTCTGTTTGAAGAAATTGGTCCTTCGAACCAAAAAATTCATAACTTCAACTTTTTCTACAGGATATTTGTCGATATGTCTGGACTATAATCTGGGCTATATGGTCTATATGGATAATTTGTCTACAAATTAATTAATAGACTATAGTATAATGTCTGGACTTTAGACTATACTATGGACTTGACTGTAGACTAGACTATAGACTATATTAGACTATAGACGGGACTATAGACAAGACATTAGATTAGACTTTAGACTAGACTAAAAACTAGACAATAGACTAAACTATAGACGGAATTATAAATTAGACTAGATTTCACTGTAGACTAGACTATACTACAGACTAGACTATAGACCAGACTATAGACTTATTGTCTAGTCTACAATAGACTAGAATATAGACTAGACTTTAGACTATACAATAGACTAGACTATAGACTAGAATATAGACTATACTATAGACTAGACTATAGGCTAAATTATAAATTAGACTATAGACTATTGATTTACTGTAGACTAGACTTAAAACTATGCTATATACTAGAATATAGACTAAATTTTACTGTAGACTATAGAATTGACTATAGACTAGACTATAGACTAGACTATAGACTAGACTATAGACGAGACAATAGACTAGACAGTAGACTAGACAGTAGACTAGACAGTAGACTAGACAGTAGACTAGACAGTAGACTAGACAATAGACTAGACAATAGACTAGACATTATCCTAGACTATAGACTAGACAATAGACAAGACTATAGACTAGACAATAGACTAGACATTTGACTAGACTATAGACTAGACTAAAATCTATATACTAGAATATAGACTAAACTTTACTGAAGACTATAGAGTATAGACTAGACTATAGACTAGACTATAGACTAGACTATAGACTAGACTATAGACTAGACTATAGACTAGACTATAGACTAGACTATAGACTAGACTATAGACTAGACTATAGACTAGACTATAGACTAGACTATAGACTAGACTATAGACTAGATTAAATACTAGTCTGTAGACTTAACTAAAGACTATACTAGCCTATAGACTTAACTAAAGACTATACTAGTCTATAGACTTAACTATAGACAAGAGTCCGACCATAGAGGACTACAATTTAGCCGATTGTCAAGTAGTAGTATAAAGTCTGGTCTATAGACTGTAGACTATAGACTTGAATATAGACTAGATTAGACTCAATATTATACTAAAGACTATAATCTGGTCTAGTTTGTAGTTTATAGTCTGCAATTCTAGATTGCAGTCAAGTCTTGTCTATAGACCGGATTGGTTTAGATTGTGACTGCGAAAGAAATTATTTTGCGTTTTAATTTTTTAAGTTTTTAATTTTTTAAGTTTTAAGCTTGCCAATTGTTTATATATTTTTTTGTATATAAATTTAGTTTTTATTCTAATTTGCATTTATTTGATTTTCAGTTTGCATGTTTTCAAAATTTTTTTCTTAAAATTAAAATTTTTAGTTCCAATTTTTATTTTTAATACTTTTTTTTGCAATAACTACACTTTGTTGTTTTTTTATAAAGCACTTTATAAGTCGATTTTGAAGGTCACCAAATAAAAACGCTTTAATTGTAATATTTATAGCATAAATAATACACTCATAAATGTTATCAAATTTGTATTTGAGAAGAAAAGTGAAAGAAATTAGTGTTTTAGATATTGTTTCAAAAATTATAATAATTTTTGTTAAACATGGTCCTTCGAACCAGATTATTCTTAAAATTTCTCAAACATTAATTTCTTTTCGCTATCACTTCATGTTGTATTATTCTCTTTCACTTAATGTTAATTTTATAGTTGAATTTTAAAAAATCACTTTAAAAATTTTGATATGTGTCTATTAAATATTTAAAAAATATTATTAATAATTTTTGGAACTATTATTAAAAAAAAGAAAAATTAATGTTTATTTGCAATTAAAAAACAAAACAAATTTTTATGTTAGCCATTTTTTAGTAAAATTGAGTTTTCGTTTTTACAGCACCGTCGTCTTAGTTATAGCCGTCACGCCGTAGATGACAGAGATCTATCCACACAGGTGAGTACAAACCAAACAAAGCACTCAACTCCAGTCAAGACACAGAGAAAAACACCGAGTTCATTTATATAAAAAAATTACATTGAAACAAATTTTTAAAAATTTTGAAAATTAATATTAATCAATTTATTTGATTTGTTTTCATTTTAGGTGAATTATAAAATGCAAATGAATTTCCGTCGCATGTTCAACGACCGTAAACATCATAAACGCAGCAAACGTGGTGCTAGTAAGGTAGTAAATCAATTGTTTCTCTTAACTAAAGTTTTCAATTAAAAAAATTAATATTTTTTTATTTTTTCCCAATTTTTCTTCAACTCTAAATTATCCACAAATAATTAGCATCAAGATGGCGTTAAACAAAATCATGTCTCATTCCATGATTTCCAACAGAATGGAACAACGAAACAATTCTCGCACGGTACGAGTAAGAATGAAACAAATTTACGCAAAAAACTAATCAGAAAACATTCTCACAATTCACTTAACAAATATCGTAGATTAGAAATAGGTAAATGGCTAAATTTTTATAAAAAAAAAAACGAAAAAAAATATTTTTTGTCTAAATAATTTAAACTTAAAATCAATTTAATTACAATTACTTGAGAAAACCCGCAGTTTAAGAGAAAAATTTATAATTTGAATTTTTTTTCTTTGTAAATTTTTTATTGCGTGTGTTATTTGTGTTGTCAGTTTGTAATAAGGATTTTATTTAATTTTTTTTTTTCAAACATAGTTGTTCTAATATTTTAGGAAAATTTAGTAGATGTTGGAAATTTGTTTAACAATTACATACTTATTTTTGTTAATTTTTTTAATTATTTTTTTGGTAAGTTTTTTTTTCCAAGTTTAACAAATATGTCATTTTGTTAAGATGTTTTTTGGAATTCGAATGAATTTCCAAAATTTAAAATTCAGTTCTAGTTCAGTAGTTCTATTGCAGTTCCAGTTCAGTCCTAGTTTTATTGCAGTTCCAGTTCAGTTCTAGTTGAGTTTGAATTCAGTTCTAGTTCAGTTCTAGTTCAGTTCTAGTTCAGTTTTAGTTCAGTTCTAGTTCAGTTCTAGTTCAGTTCTAGTTCAGTTCTAGTTCAGTTCTAGTTCAGTTCTAGTTCAGTTCTAGTTCAGTTCTAGTTCAGTTCTAGTTCAGTTCTAGTTCAGTTCTAGTTCAGTTCAAGTTCAGTTCTAGTTCTAGTTCAGTTCAAGTTCAGTTCTAGTTCAGTTCTAGTTAAGTTCTAGTTCAGTTCTAGTTCTAGTTCAGTTCTAGTTTCACTCTTTTTGTTCTACTTCATTTCATTTCTAATACAGTACTAGTTTAGTTCCGTTCTAGTTCGAAGAACGATTTTTTATTTGCAATCTTAGAACTTGTTCTTCAAAAGAAATTCTAAAATTGTTTTTAATTATTTTTATTTTTAAACAAAATTGACATATTTGTTAAATATCTTTTTAATTTATTTACTTTTTTGTGTTATTTACCTATTGTGTTTCTTTTTACACATATTTGCGATGAAAAACAAAAACAATTACATTACATTACATGACATTTTACATACATTTCATTATAATAACACTTACATAACAAATGTTTAAACAAAAATGAAAACTTAAAAGGGGCTTCTATTGCTTAATGCGTTTCAAATGAAACGAATTAAACAAATGTACCCCACTTCCTTTTTACAGTTAAAATAAAGTTTAGAAAATTATGCCCTAAAGAAAATCCTTAAAGAAACCTTTAAACATTTTATAGAAAAAAATTTTAAAAATTTATATCAAATCATTTGTACATTTTTAAACTCATCAAAAAAAATCAACTCTTTTTTCTCATTCTTTTCCTCTCTATTTCAATAAATTGCGCTAACTAATTGGGTGATGTGTAAATATTACATAAAACTAAAATTAACCATTAAAAACTAAATCTAATGCAAATCTAACAACTCCATCTAACATTTGCACATTTAATCATCTTTAAAAAAATAATTAATCAACAAATAATACCAAACAAATCCAAAAAAACAACATGAAATCAAACAAACCACTACTAAAAACAACCATCAATCCATCAAACAACCAACACCAATCTCATCTTCGTTAAAATACAAATAAACGCGAAATTATTTTGGCAAAAATCACTAATAAAGACAATTATATTAATGAAGTTCTTAGCGAAACAGTCGAGGAAAATCCAAATAAACTCACCGAAGTTACTGTAGTAGGAGCCAACGATGACTGGGATGATGGTCTAACATTTACGGCGAAATCATCACGTAAGTATTACTTTTGTTCTTTTTATATATTTATATTATGTTTATATTAATTACACTTGTAATCATATCAGATTTATGTTTCCAATACAAGTTTGGATAATTTGTATCATTAATATTTGTTTCGTTTTTTTATTAAGTTTCTTGTTATTTATGATTTGTTATCGTGAATATTAATTTATTTCTTTAAATTTAAGTTTTTTTTTAAATTTTCAGTTTGTTAAAATTTTGTTTTTTTTATTCTCTCAAACTAGACACAAAAAGTTTTCACATTTAAAGTTGGGGAAAAGATGAGCCTATATTCTGAATTTTAATAGTTCAGTTCTAATTCAGTTCTTGTTCAGTTCTAGTTCAGTTCTAGTTCAGTTCTAGTTCAGTTCTAGTTCAGTTCTAGTTCAGTTCTAGTTCAGTTCTAGTTCAGTTCTAGTGCAGTTCTAGTTCAGTTCTAGTTCAGTTCTAGTTCAGTTCTAGTTCAGTTCTAGTTCAGTTCTAGTTCAGTTCTAGTTCTAGTTCAGTTCTAGTTCAGTTCTAGTTCAGTTCTAGTTCAGTT
Source organism: Lucilia cuprina (assembly GCF_022045245.1). Classification (NCBI taxonomy): domain Eukaryota; kingdom Metazoa; phylum Arthropoda; class Insecta; order Diptera; family Calliphoridae; genus Lucilia; species Lucilia cuprina. The sequence continues at coordinate 16,540,371 of NC_060950.1, forward strand.
CTAGTTCAGTTCTAGTTCAGTTCTAGTTCAGTTCCAGTTCAATTCTAGTTCAATTCTACTTCAGTTCTAGTTCAGTTCTAGTTCAGCTTTAGTTCAGTTTTAGTTCAGTTTTAGTTCTGTTCTAGTTCAGTTTTAGTTCAATTCTAGTTCAGTTCTAGTTCAGTTCTAGTTCAGTTCTAGTTCAGATCTAGTTCAGTTCTAGTTCAGTTCTAGTTCAGTTCTAGTTCAGTTCTAGTTCAGTTCTAGTTCAGTTCTAGTTCAGTTCCAGTTCAGTTCTAGTTCTATTCTAGTTCAGTTCTACTACAGTTCTAGTTCAGTTCTAGTTCAGCTTTAGTTCAGTTTTAGTTCTGCTCTAGTTCAGTTTTAGTTCAATTCTAGTTCAGTTCTAGTTATAGTTCCGTTCTAGTTCCGTTCTAGTTTAGTTCTAGTTCAGTTCTCGTTCAGTTCTAGTTCAGTTCTAGTTCAGTTCTAGTTCAGTTCTAGTTCTAGTTCAGTTCTAGTTCAGTTCTAGTTCAGTTCTAGTTCAGTTCTAGTTCAGTTCTAGTTCAGTTCTAGTTCAGTTCTAGTTCAGTTCTAGTTCAGTTCTAGTTCAGTTCTAGTTCAGTTCTAGTTTAGTTCTAGTTCAGTTCTAGTTCAGTTCTAGTTTAGTTTTAGTTCAGTTCTAAATCAGTTGAGTTTGAGTTTTTGTTTAGTTCTAGTTTAAGTTTCGAAGGACAAATTTGAAAAAATATCTTTCTTCTATCATTTCCCCTTATTCTTCCAAATTGTGAAAACTTTTACACACTTCAAATACACTACTGTCTCACTACTTCTATCTTAAAACACTGAAAAAATCTTTAACATATTTTGAGATTTTAAAAGAAAAAACATACTTTTAGATCCATTTCTTGTGTTTCTTTATTTGTTAATTGTTTTTGTCCCCTAATTTATAAAACTATATAATTTGTTAACAATTTTTGTGTTTTTCTTTACGTTTGTATAACAACAAATATTTCAAACAAAAATGCCATAGTTTTTGGTTAAGTTTTATATTTTTTTCTTTAATTATTAAAAAAAGAAAAATACATTTTAAAGAAAAACTTGTTAAGCCAAATATATTTTAGAACAATTGATGTTAATATATTAGAAAATAAAAACACAGAGTGTTTATTTTCTTAAGTAGTTTCATAATTAAAAATATTTAAATTTTTAATATAAAACTTATTAAAAAAATAGTTTTTTATATTTTTTTAAATTAAATTCATCTTTCTTGTTTTAGTAATTTATAATATAATTTGTTTTTATAAGATTTAATATTTTTAATTTTTTATTAAATAATTCAAATTAATTTAAAAATTTTTTATTTTAAATTTTATTTAAAACTTTAACAATTTTTCTTTTTTATTTATTTATATTCTTCTATTTAAAAAAAAAATTAAAATGTATTGCTAACTTTGTATAAAAAAAACTCTGTAAAAAACCACACTTTGCCAAATATTACAAAAAAATATTTTGTAAAAAAAAAAAACAAAAATATATATATTTTAAAAACAAAAATATATATAAAACACAGCGGATTCGGATCGTGCCAATAATAATTCATTAATTGCTCATATACAAAATCTGCCCGGTTTTGATGCTTCTAAAGCTCGTATTGTTCAACATTATGCCGCACCATCGTCGTCGTCACAGCATAACAGTTCTTGTGAAAGTCCGGAAAAACTACTTTCACCCGATGATCCTCCGATTGGGCCCACAGCGGCCGAACTTATATTACCCTGGCGCAGGGATCGTTCCTATCAAAGCATTGGTAAATGCCGCTGCATCCCAAATATAAAAAAAATATTTCAAAAGAAAAAAACTCATCTATTTTTTCAAAATTATTTATTTTTTTTTAGTATTTCTCAACATTTGTAGTGCAGTGTTTTAGTTTATTTTAATAATTTATGCAAAAATCGTTCCATTATTGTTATTTTTTTAAAATTAATCCTCATCTATATCCATCAATTTTTGAAAGCCATTTTGAAAACAAAATGTATTTAAATTTCCAGCTGATATAACTCAGTTAATTACAAAATTTTTTAAATTTAAGTTTAGTAATTGGTATTATCATATATATATATGACCTAAATTTGAAATACGCCGGCACTTAATATTTAAATTCCATTTTGTTTGCTTTTATTTAAAGTTTTATTAAAATTAAATTAAATTAATTAATGGTGTAAGTTCAGTTGTAGTTCAGTTCTAGTTCAAGTTCAGTTCTAGTTCAGATCTACTTCAGTTCTAGTTAAGTTCTAGTTCAGTTCTAGTTCAGTTCTAGTTCAGTTCTAGTTCAGTTCTAGTTCAGTTCTAGTTCAGTTCTAGTTCAGTTCTAGTTCAGTTCTAGTTCAGTTCTAGTTCAGTTCTAGTTCAGTTCTAGTTCAGTTCTAGTTCAGTTCTAGTTTAGTTCTAGTTCAGTTCTAGTTTAGTTCTAGTTCAGTTCTAGTTCAGTTCTAGTTCAGTTCTTGTTCAATTCTAGTTCAGTTCTAGTTCAGTTCCACTTCAGTTCTAGTTCAGTTCAGAACACAACTTTTCGTTACACCATTAATTATTTTTTAAATTTGTTGATTTTCTATTTAAAAAATATTTTTTTTAACAATAATAAGTGTAAATAATTCTTTTTAGAAGAAATAAATCCGAAAACCAGCTTGGCTTTTATAAACATCATTTTAGTAGAATGAAAACCATAGAACTCTCCATGAATTGCCAAATTAGTTTGCCGTAGAAATCAATAAGAAAAAAATATTTTCATTCATATTTGTTGTGCCTTTAATATTGAATATTTACAATTAAAAAAATCTTATAAATATAAATAACATTAAACGTAAAAGTAGCGTTACCCTAGGTTGCTTTAAGTCAAATATAAAAAATTTCATTTAATTTTGTGTCATAGTACATCTTCATATTAAAAATTTATATTATTTGTTTAATTTAAAACGAAATTACTCTGTATATTTATTTATTTGTTTTATCATACTTTTACAGCCTTTTATTTTATTAAGAGAGATTATATAATTAATTTGTCTACAAAAAAAAAAAAAAAATAATTAACATAATGAACAAACAACAAAAAAGCATGGCATTTTTGTGCATGAATTGAAACAAAATTTTGTATATTTTTAAGTTTTTTTATTTGAATTTATTTTGTTTTATTTTTTATTTTAATTTGCACCAAGTTTTATAGGCGAAAGACAAAGGGTTAAGTTTATGAAAAGTTTAAGGGTTATTTTAATAAAGAACTTCTTATATCTTAAGATTTCTTTATTAAATAACAAAAAAACTTTTGTTAAGTTTAAATCCTTTTAATATTATGAAAATCCTTTATCAAATATTTTAAAAAGCCCTTAAAGTATGCTTTATGTTTAAGAAATTTTTTCACCAAATTTATGCTGCAAAATTTTCTTAAGTTGCGTTCACACTGCTCAAATGTTTAAACAACTACATAAAGTATAATGATGTTTTGCGCCATTTTATGTAAATTCTTTGTTTTTGCCAAACTTTGGTTACGTCAATTGAATAGACGCTAAAGCTATTGTTTACAACAATTATGTTGCATATATTTGTTTAATGTGAACGTAACATTGTAAGTATAAATCAGGAAAATTGTCTGAGTTGTTTAAGAACTGGCAACTAGTGTATGGACTAGTTTATTGAGTTGTTAATGGACTTGTCTAGTGATAAGTGTTTGGATCAATCAATGGACTAGTTTATCGATAAATGTAGTCAATGGACTAGTTTATTGACGAGTCAATGAACTAGTGCATGGACGAGACAATTTACTAGCCTATGGACTAGTATATGAACTAGTCTATGGACTAGTCTATGAACTAGTCTATGGACTGGTCTATGTACTAGTCTATGTACTAGTCTATTGGCTAGTGTTTGGGCTAGTGTATGGACTAGTCTATCAACTAGTCTGTTGACCAGTTTATCATCTTGCCTTTGCACTAGTCTATAGACTTGTCTATGAACTAGTCTATGAACTTGTATATGAATTAGTCTATTGACTAATCCATGAAATATTCTATGAACTAGTCTATGAACAAGTCTATGAATTAGTGTATGTATTAGTTTACTGACTAGTCTATTGATTAGTTTTTTCGACCAGTCTATCGAACAGTCTATGAACTAGTTTATGGACTAGTGTTTGGACTAGTCTATAAACTAGACGGCGGTCTACTCTATGAACTATTCTAGTCTATGGACTAGTGTATGTATTAGTTTATTGACTAGTCTATTAATTAATTTATTGACCAGTTTATGGGCCAGACTATAAGCTAGTCTATGAACAAGCCTAGTATATAAACTAGTGTATGAACTAGTCTTTGGACTATTATATGCAGTAGCCTATGGACTAGTCTATGAACTAGACTATGGACTACTCTATGAACAAGTCTATAGATTCGTCTATTGAATAGATTATAGACCAGTTACTTGACTAGCCTATGAACTATGGACATGTATATGTGCAAGTGCAGTAAATAAACTAGTTTACTTACCAGTGAATCAACTAAATTAAAGTGTAATTAAGTAATTCAATTTTTTTTATAATTGCAATATTTTGTAAAGGATTTTACATTTAAAAAAAAAGAACAATACATAAGCACACATACTTACGTACATAAATGTCAAACACACTCACACCACAACATTGAGAATATTACATATGTCATCGTCTTCATTAATCCCAATATATCTAATAATTTCTGCTCTTTTTCCTAACTCCCACCCCCCCAGCACAATGTAATTTTACTCAATGAATTATACACAAATTTTATAAACACAAAATTATATATTATGTTTTTTTACACAATTTATTGCATGTAATTTTTGATTGGTATCAACTTCTTGTAACTATCTATCTGATTATGATTTTAGTTAATAACAGTTTTTATTTTGATTGATTTTCAATTATAAAACTATTAGTATTTGTTTTAAAAAGAAACGTGTTTCTTTATGTTTAGCTTTATGTTGTTAAATATTTTATTTAAGCTTGAACAGAATTATATTAATATATATTTTATTTTCCTTTCCTCTTTTTGTTAAACAAATATTTTTATAGTAGCAGAAAATGCCATACCCGAAGAAGATCGCAATCTTCGGGATTCGGGTGATGAACGTCGTGTTGCTACACCCACAGCCACCGAATCACAATTGCCGTGGAAACGTCAAGGTGATGAGATATCCGATGCTGTACAACAAAATGAATTCCCTGCATGGGCCTCAAATAAAGAATATTTGGCCTATAATTCACCAAGTGCTACATTTTTAGGTAAAGTATTATAATGATTATATGCAATGTTGTTTCTAGCTTTTACATAAAATTTTAGCTTTAGAAGAATTTAAAAAAAAATATTGCAAGGCAAACTTTAGTTGGATATATTTAATAATCATAGAATTCATATTAGTATTCAATTGGTTTTAAAAAAAGCACAGTGTTTTTGTTATTGAAATCTTTAAAAATTTAACCTTGGCTATAGACATAACTTGGAGAGGACTAGACTTTAGACTAGACTATAGATTAGACTGTAGACTAGAATATAGACTAGACTTTGGACTACTCTATGCTACAGACTTAGCTATAATTTGGACTATAGACATGGCTATAATCAAGACTATAGACTAGACTATAGACTAGACTATAGACTAGACTATAGACTAGACTATAGACTGACTATAGACTAGACTATAGACTACACTATAGACTAGACTATAGACTAGACTATAGACTAGACTATAGACTGGACTATAGACTACACTACAGACAAGACTATAGACTAGACTATGGACTAGACTATAGACTAGACTATAGACTAGACTATAGACTAGACTATAGACTAGACTATAGACTAGACTATAGACTAGACTATAGACTAGACTATAGACTAGACTATAGACTAGACTATAGACTAGACTATAGACTAGACTATAGACTAGACTATAGACTAGACTATAGACTAAACTATAGACTAGATTATAGACTAGACTATAGACTAGACTATAGACTAAACTATAGACTAGACTATAGACTAGACTATGGACTAGACTATAGACTAGACTATAGACTAAACTATAGACTAGATTATAGACTAGACTATAGACTGGACTATAGACTAGACTATAGACTAGACTATAGACAGGACTATAGACTAGTCTATAGACTAAACTATAGACTATAGACTTGATTATAGACTAGACTATAGACTTGACTATAAACTAGACTATAGACTTGACTATAGACTAGACTAACTTAGATTAGGCAATAGACTAGACTAAGTTATGAACTATTCTAGACTATAGACTATGGGCCGGAGTTATGACTATACTATAGAATGGGTTTAGCTGTAAGATCGCTATTATAAGACTAACACCAAGTCTTAGCTGTAGGCCAGACTATATGCTTCGTGCTAAGAAAGCTCAGAAATAAAAACACTGTGTTTCAAAATTTTCCATAAAGATTTTTATTGCTTAAATTGCTCACAAAACATAAATAAATCAGTCAGACATAAAAGCATATAAATATATATTTTGAAATATAATTTTTTGTTTTAAATGGCATGATAATACAAGTTTAAGTTTATATTTCATATAAAAATTAGCTTTTGAAAATGTTCATAAAATATTCCAAGTAATAAAACTATGTAAATATATATATTGACGCCATTATGCATAATAAAAAAATTTTGACAAAATTAAGTTTGCATTGGATAACATTATGCCTAAAAGCTTATGTATATATTTCATAAAAAAAGAAAATATTAATTGGTTATTGTTGTTATAATGCACTTTTGTTTCAAATTTATAAAAAAATATTAAAAAATCTAATTTAAAAATATTTTATCCAGTTTGTTGGTTTGCTGTTATTTTAGTTAGTTTGTTGTTATTTCTTTTAATTTTTTTAAACAAAAAAATAAGTTAATGAAGAAAAAATTTTGTTAATTTATTTAATTTTTCTTGTTTCTTTCTTTTTTCTGTATATTTTTCGGTTACCATTTTAACAACTTCTACTCTACTCTTAACTCTAAATATGATTTGGAAACTCCTTAAAACAAAACAAAATTCCTCATAACATAAAAAACAACAAAAACTATCAACACTTTAAAAATTAAAAAAAAAAAAAAACACCAATTTAAATTAAATGACTGAATGAATGCTGCCCGCCCACCTTCAAAATTCAAAATTCAAAATCAAACGTATTGTGTTTTGAAATTTTTTACTTATTGTTAAAAAACAAATAATGCACGAATTCACCAACCACTTTCAATCACTTACACACATTCACTTTAAAAAATTTCACCAAAATTTTATATATACCAACACCCAAACACATACAAACAAACCAAAAACTCAGGTGGTATAAATAAACCTAAACAGCCCAAGTCCGTCATAGGTCTTTTCCGTCGTGAAAGTTCCGGTTCTCGTGGTGGCAACAGTATTGGTGGCAATGATGGCTTAGATGGAGCCTGTTCTGCCCGAGGTTCGGATCCAGCTTTAGCAGCTGCTCTAAGCAGCATGGTTGTGCCTTCAACTGCATATAATCCTCGCCTTGACAAACGTTCCCAATCGATATCATCGGGTTCGGGCATAAGTGAGGGTCATTCCGGTCCTTTCCCTGTGACAGCCAGTCATCGTCGTAATGTGCGTCGTGGTTCTATGCTAGAATTAAGCGGGTGAGTGTTTTTTCTCTCTTTTCTCTTTTTTCAATTTTTTTTGTTTAATTTTCTTTGGAATTTTTCTTTCGTCTTTTATAAATTCATTTTGTTTTTTTTTTCTTAACTGAAATTTTTATTTTAAAGATAAATTTAAATCACATTTCGTTGAAATTTATTTATTATCTTTTTTTAATAACTACTAATATTTTATACTAAATCTGCTTTGCATGGTTTGGTTCTGGTTTTTTTATTCAAATTTTATAATTTTTAGCACTTTTTATAATTTTTTTATTACTAAAATTTTTATTTGTAGTTGTTATCAGTTTTTGTTTGGCAAAAGTAGTTTAAAGTTCTTGTCCGCTTTTAGTTTTTTTGTCTTTAAACTAAAACGCTTAAATTAAAGAAATAAATTAAAATGAAACTAAATAAGTTAAGTTTCTACTTTTTCTACGGTTACGGTTAATTTTAAGTTAATCTTTAAGATTTATTATTATTAACAATAATAAAAGAAAAAAAATAATATTATAATAATTTAGCTTTTTATATGTGAATGTCTTTTTAACAGAATAATATTATTTAAAAATTTTTGTAAATGTCCATTTGTCGAATGTCTGTCTATTTAATTTTGAAAGAATGTCTTTTGTCTTACAAATCATTTAGTAATAAAAAAAAAACAATTGTTGTCGTTTTTATAAAACTTTTGCTAATTTGATGTTAGAAGTTTATAAAGACTTCGATGGTGGAGAAAAAAACAACTATAGACTAAACTACAGACTAGATTTTAGACTAGACTATAGAATATATTACACTATAGACTAGACTATAGACTAGACTATAGACCAGACTATAGACTAGACTATAGACTAGAATATAGACAAGACTATATACTGGACTATAGACTAGACTATAGTCCAGACTATAGACCAGACTTAAGACTAGACTGTAGACTAGACTATAGACCAGACAATAAACTAGACTATAGACTAGGCTATCAACGAGACTAATCGAATAAAAACCAAGCCAATAGACTATAGACTAGACTATAGACTAGACTATAGAGTACACTATAAACTAGACTGTAGACTAGACTATAGACTAGACTATACCCTAGGCTATACCCTAGACTATAGACTAGACTATAGACTAGACTATAGACTAGACTATAGACTAGACTATAGACTAGACTATAGACTAGACTATAGACTAGACTATAGACTAGACTATAGACTAGACTATAGACTAGACTATAGACTAGACTATAGACTAGACTATAGACTAGACTATAGTCTAGTCTATAGTCTAGTCTATATACTGTAAACTAGAGTATAGACTAAACTAAAACCTAGAGCAGACTGTAGACTAAACTATATAGTAGACTAATAAACTAGTATATTGACTATTCTGTTACTATAGACCAGGCTATAGAGTAGACTAAAAATTAGACTATAGACTAGACTTTAGACTAAACTATAAACAAGACTAAAGTAAAGACTGTACTATAGATCAGATTATAATCTAGACAAATATATTTTATTTTGAGCTTGATTTTTTTAAAAATAACATCAAATCAGCAAATTTTTAATAACATTAAATGCTTTAAAAACATATTCTCTCATTTATTTTAACAAATTTAACAAAACAACAATTTTAAAACATTTACTAAAATAAAAGCTCAAGACTTACACCTAAATAAACACACCCCTTACTACTTAACAACACCTCTCCCTTAAAAAATACTGCGAAAAGATAAAAAAATTAATTAAAACAAAAATGCCAACGTTTGGTTATATAAGTCGAAAAAAGTAGCAAAATTCAAAATTATCAACAACAAAATTATCGACACAAATCAGTAGTTAAACAAATTATATAAAAAAACAAAAACAACACAAGTTTTAACAACACCAAGTTTCTTTTTTTATAAGTTCTTTCTTACTTTTTTTTGAATACACTACTTTTATGTTTTTCTACTACTTTTACTACTGTTTTTTATATATTTTTAATCCTTTTACACTTACTACTTTATCAAAATTATTTTTCTTAGATAATTTTATTTAAAGATTTTTTAAAAATTTTTCAAAAGAACAATACTGTTGGTTTCTTTTCTTCTTTGTTTACTTTTGTTACTTTAAACCTTTGGTTGTACGTGTGAGTACCCTTATTTTTTGTGTATATTATTCTTTTTCCAGCCTATTGGTAACTGGACGCAGGCCCAGTAGAGTACAAATACAAATAAGTCCCTTGTTAATAGAAAAATTTTATAAATCCAATAATTCCTCGACCACAACAACACCTACTAATGAAATTTTTAACAACATTGCTAATAATTCTACTAATTTAAATAATACTACTATTTCTACTACTACTACTTCTGCTACTACTACTACTACTACTACTACTACTACATCCACAACTACTGCTACTTATACTTCAACTACTAATAGTTATGAATATGACAATTCTCCTACATGTTCATCTTCTACTGGTACAACCGCTACTACAACAACTAGAAGTCCACCTTATAGTACCTGCAGTCCTGTTAAGGAAATTTAATCATACAACCCTCCCACAAAATGAAAACAAAGCTCTTAACACAAGTACACTGTTTTTTCCTCCTTTAGCTTTCTCTCGAACAAAAAATCATAATCAAATAACAGTTTTTAAATTGTTTTATTTTTTATATAAAAAAATATAAAAATTATATTTGTAAAAAGTACAGAAAGTAAGAAACTTACATATACAAAATACAAACATATTTTTCGATCATTTATAAAATATAAACTCCATTTTGTATATGCTGTTAGAAAAAAAATATTTAATAAAAAAAAGAAAACTTTTAAACAAACTGCAATTAAATTTGAAATATCATCAATCATTTAGCTGTTGTATATATAAAAAAGTAAAACCAGTGTATAGAAATTTTTCTTTAAGTGTATTTTTTTTTTAAATTTCTGTTGCTCATTCATAACGTACTACTTTCTGTGTACCAAACAATCAAATTTGTTTCTTTTTTTTTAATTAAAATTGCTACATTATATATTACTTTCGCAGCGATAATGACAGTAATAATGATGATGACTTTAATAATGCTAGTAATGAGTTAAACACCTCTAACACTACTTCAACTACTACCACTACTTCTACTTCCTCTACTGCTAATACGTTTGTACCACAAATATCAGCAACATCTAATAACTCATCATCACCAACACCTAATATTAATAATAATAATACTGCTAATACTACTCTCTCTACTACCACAGATTTGCCCTAACCTATTTAATTAATAGTTTTTTTCAAATTTATTTTAACTATTTTAAAACATTTATTTTTCTTTGCTAAACATTTTAAAACATCTTTTTTAAAAAAAGAAAACTGCCAAGATGACGCATGTTCTTTTTGAAAATTTTTTATTTCTTATTTAATTAAATCATAAATGTCAAAAGTATTTAAAGTATATTTTTAATTTTTAAATGTGTTTAAATGTTTTGCACCAAAAAAAAAAAAAAAGAAAACAATACTATGTGAAAATTATTTAAGCAGAATTTTGAGAATTGGATATTTTGTTACAAAATTAAAACCGAATTTTTATTGCGATATTTTTAAAGAAAACAAAACGAATTTTTATTATTTTGTAATATTTAATTTAAATAATTAACATTTTATTTGTTTTAAAACAACAATTTAATGTTTCATTAATTTAAATACGTATACACAACGAATTTACTTACAAAAACACTCATACGCCACCATAATACAGGGAATATATGAAAGAAATAACAACAATTATAAAACAAACTTGAATAAACCAATCAAATCGAAGCAACTCAATGAATGTTAAGCATACTACAATCATACAAACACAATTATTGTTAATAAGATAGTGTAGTAAAACAATAACAAAACAAGAATTTCTCATTTAAAAAGAAAACATTCTCACACCTACTACAAACACTGGCTCTTTGTTAAACGAAGAAAATAAATGTCAACAAATCGCGCATACACACACGCGTACCCAAATCAAACACAAGAGAAATCTTTTTAATTTCTCATTAAAAAACTAGTCTCTTGCTAAAAGCAATAATAACAACGATACACAACGTGTTATGGGGGGCAAAACAACAACATTTTAAAATAGGTAAACAATAATAGGCGAATTAAAAAATATGCAAAACAAAGTGAGATTAAATTAAAGTACTCAAAATAAAAATGCCACAGGCAGCAAAATAACAAAAACATAAGGAAGTATTATATTTTAAAAATCAAACTGATAGTGCTGAAGAAAAATGTTAATAACTTCTTTATTTGTTGAGGGATTTTAATGATTTTTTTAAATATAAATAAAACAGATTATGGGGAAGACACAGTAAAGTGATTAAAAGAAAAAGTTAATTCTAGTTCAGTTCTAGTTAAGTTCTAGTTCAGTTCTAGTTCAGTTCTAGTTCAGTTCTAGTTCAGTTCTAGTTCAGTTCTAGTTCAGTTCTAGTTCAGTTCTAGTTCAGTTCTAGTTCAGTTCTAGTTCAGTTCTAGTTCAGTTCTAGTTCAGTTCTAGTTCAGTTCTAGTTCAGTTCTAGTTCAGTTCTAGTTCTGTTCTAGTTCTGTTTTAGTTCTGTTTTAGTTCTGTTCTAGTTCTGTTCTGGTTTTGTTCTAGTTCTGTTCTGTTCTAGCTCTGAAACTTGACTTTTAAAGGAATACTTAGTCTTCTTTTAGGAATACCTTTTCAAAGGAAATTGTCTTCCTTAGAAAAATATTATTCTTTAAGAAGGCTATTACTTAAAATTTCTTAAAGAAAAATGTAATTAAATTCTTTAAAATTTTTGAATTTTTTTTTTTGTCAAAAGGATTTGACTATTCAAGTTTGTTTGATAATTTTAATAATATTTTAACAAAATCTTATCAATTCTCAAAGTTTTACTTAAATTAATTTCTTAACTAATTTGCACCAAAATAAATGTTTATTATATATTTTTTTAAATTATTATGCTAACAAAATTTTTAATGTAATGTAACACACAAATTATTATATTTTCTAATAAATATTTTAAGTATTATTAAACAGAAATTAACAAACAATACAATTTTGTTTTTTTTTTAATTATAATTTTATTTAAATTAAAACAATAATAATATTTATAATTTCATTTAACATAACAACAACAAAAACATTTACTAATCAACACGTGTTTTATTGTTTTTGTATTAACAAAAAAAAGAAAAAAACAAATTAACCCACAATTTTTTTGTTTTTTAAGTTTTTAACAATTTTGCATTTTTTTCACTAACCCCCAAGTTTCAAAATTTATTTTTCTTTTAAATTTTTGTTATGTTTTTTAATTGACAACAAAAAAAAAGAGAAACCAAATTAATTACAACATCAACTATTTTTTTCCTTTTTTTCCCTTTCCTCCACCAACATCATATGTTCTTCTTCTTTTATTTTTAGTGATAGTGAACTAGATAACGATAAATTATGAAAGAAATTAAAACAAACAAAAAACACCCACACTTACATACTTACACTAAGAAAAACAAATCAACATTAACGTAGTTAATCAAGTAGTAAATTGTTGTTTTGATATAAACAAAACACACACACTTACACTTATACACAACAAATTAAAACGTTACTAAAAACTCAAAAGCTGCAGAAGGATTCAAATTAAAATAAAAATAAAAAACTCATCCCTCCTACACACTTAAACAAATTCTCTCTCTCACTCTATCGTCCGTCTACCAAACTAATTGTGATTCTACTACAACAATAAAACAAAATATCCTTAAAACAAATAACAGCATGCGTAGTCAATCGTAAAAAAACGCTTAGAACAACTGTCAAAACTGTCATTTACATAATTAATTGTAAATAGATTTTTTTGTCAAAAGAGAAAAATCATTATATTTTTACTAAAAAAATAAATAACTTAAAATTTAACTATAAGTAAGTACACATATCTAAAAACAAACAAAATACAACAAAAACAACAACAAAAAAAATCTATAACATTTACATTTAAACAAATTCTTTAAGAATTAGTTATTAACCAATAGAAAAAAATCTGTTATTTTTTTAGTTGTTTTATTTTTGTTTTTAAATTTAATTTGTTGTATATAAAAAAAAAACAAAATGTTTAAATATTTGTTTTTTTTATAAATATTATTATTTTGTGGTTAATTTAATGTATTTAAAGCAGTGTAAATATAAACTAAAGAGAATTTTTAATTGTTCTTTTAAAACAATTAAAACTTTTCCTTTTTTTATAAACTGCTTTTGTAAGTAATTCTTATTTTAGTTTATTAAAACTACTTCTAAACTAACTATTACTAACTATACATTGTATTATATTAGAGGTATTTATATACAAGCTTTTGTAGTTGGTTTTAAAATACTATAACTTTTAGATTTAATATTTTTTGGGACTTAATTAATCAGGTGTATGTTTTTTTTGCACGTTTTATGGATATTTACAGGGTTTAGGTATTTTTTACTGTTAAGACTTTAATTTTTAATAGATATTAGCCGGGTTTAAAGATATCTACTATGTTAGTCATTTAGCTTTATTTAAATCTAATTTACTTAATAAATTTGTTTCGTAAAAGGCAAAATAATTCGCCTTCAAAAAATCTGTTAAAGTTTGAATGTGGGTTTTCGTAAGACAAACACTATTCAGTTGATTCGTTATGGGATGTTACGTTATTAGTAATTGTAACTTTAGTCTCCTCTTTACAAACTGTAGAAAATGATTAGACAAGATTAAACCTGTTTAAGTTTGATTATGGGTTTTCGTAAGACAAACACAATGCAGTTGATTTGTTATGGGACGTTACGTTATTAGTAATTGTAACTTTAGTCTCCTCTTTACAAACTGTACGAAATTATTAGACAGGATTAAACATGTTTACGAAGAAATCAATCATATAACTTTAGAAATACATACCTGCGGTTGCGTTTTCTGTCACCAAGAGAAAATACTTATTAAATGGGGTGCGGTTAAGGATATGTAGCCATTTTAATATTAATTGTTTTTGCATTTCATAGTTTATTTTATCTTCTTCTTCCTTGGCATTCACTGAAAAATATTAAACACACGATTTTTGTTTTTTTTGACAACTCTTAAGGTAAAAAAGATAAAATTTCGTAGAGAAATTAAAATAAAATTTAATTTAGTGCGGATTTCTTTTACGACTTAAGTTGTCAAAACTCAATATAAAAAAACCGTTTACGCAGCCGCAACATTGTATTTCTACTCAATATTGGAATAAAAGTTTCATTTAATTCTAGTTATTTGTAGACCATAACTCCTAGCAGTAATTGAACTTGGCTTAAAGTTAATTATGTGCTCAGATCACGTAACTTAACACAAACACCTCAACTTTCATAAGTTTTTATTCGTAGTTGGCTCAAAGTTAATTATGTCCTCTCTTAACCTCACTTAAGATAATTTGTTATAATTTTGTAGGCTTTTCCATAATTCCAAAATTAAATGACCTTGACTGAAAGGTTAATTAAGTTCTCAGATCCTCTTAATTCAGTAAAAAAAACATTTCTTTCTTATTTTACATAAAATACCGGTCTCCATAAGGATCAAAAGAGAATAATCCTCATTCAAATCAGATGGTACCACAGGATATGTGATCGTTTCAAAAATTGTATATACTAAAGGTTAATTATGTCCTTATATCACTTAACTTAATACCGGAGACAAAAAACTTTTCCTTTAAATGCAACAAAGCATAACTTTCTTATTTTATATTGAAGAAAGAAAAACATAAGGTCCAAAAGAAAAGAATCCTTAAGGTCCATATATGAGATTTCATTCAAATCAAATCGTACTACAAAAAATTGGCTAGAGGTACTATTTAGAGGATCTTTAGCCACGCTCCTGTTAGGTTTACAATATCCAAATTCAAAGCCTAAACACAGCAACACCACATATATGAATATGTGTATAAAGTTTCACTGGAATCGGAACACATACTCCTACTTTGTGGTCCATAGCCACGTCCCTGTTAGGTTCAAAAGATCGAAAATCGAAATCCAAACTCGTTATGTTTGTGAAGTATCATTAAAATCGGATCACAAACTAAAATATATGATCATTTTAGATATTTTACAAATTCAGTATATTCTACTTTGAGGACCATTTACCGTACCTCCCTGGTAGTTCTATAATGTTCAAAATATATTACTTGAACTCAACAAAAGTTTTACTTAAATCGGTCAAACTTTTTAGAAGTTATAGATTAATTTGCCATCTGTGAGTATATATGTTTGTGTATAGAGATACATTTTATTACAGCCCCAGATAAGTTTCAGATCCAAATTATGAAATATTCTTAAAGTTTTCTCGTAAAAATCAACAAACGCAGTCTATATATATGTCAATAAAAAATGTCCCGGGTGTTTAAAAAGGGGTACAAACAGATTCCTGAACAGCAAACTTGAAACTATAGAAATGATATCACCCGTTCCGAGGAACATTATTTTGATTTCTAAAAGTTTTCAAAATGAAAACTAAAATACAAACAAGTTTTAGAAATTCTCTAAAAAAGGTGTATAAGTTCTCTAAAGAGAACTGATTGTGAGAGTGACAAATTTGAACTACTAGCCAAAACCGTTCCATAAAATAAGTGTCATAACGTTTTCAACGAATTAGTTTGGAAGTCAAACTTAAGTCATTGGTCTCAACACTCAAATATATAATGAGTACCGGCTATTTAGAACTAGTTAAGGAACTAATAAAAGTTTTCTTTATAGTTTTCAAATAATTTAGATTACATACTTCTTATGTTGAAACCCGACTTGAAATATTATTTTGGAATAGAAAAAGAATTAGTAATAAGTAGGTTAATAATCAAATAAAATGTTTATAAAAAGTTGAGTAGATACTTATGAAATATTAGGTTATCAATTTATGCTGAATTACAATAAATGTATCAAAATACCCCGGTGTTTAAACCCCCCTGTACAAAGCCGCTTACACTCTTTTAATTCAAAATATTACTCTTTCTGAAATCCTAATGATACCCAGTTTTGAAAACTTACAACGAATTTAGCAAAAAAGTGCCGCCTATTCCTTACAACCTAAACAAATATTCCAATACATTTTTATTGATTTTAATAGTGTCACTAGTTCACTAGTCATTTCAAACAGCTGACTTTTGAACTTTATTATTTTTATCTTAAATTTTTCTTTACAGAAAACTAAATTCAACTGAATCACTTTTAGTTTGGTGGATGGAATGCCGAAAGTATTTTAAAAAGTTTTAAAATAAAGAACACAAAAACAATCAATAATTTCTTCATTTCAGAAACCAAATTAAGGTGAAGTATGTAAAGGGGTGATCATTATACTTTAACGTTATTTGTTCAATTCATAAATTGAGTTATTTGAAAAAATTCCACTCTTACCAATTCTTAATCCTGCTGATACGCCCTAAAGTTTTTATAGTTTTTGTCAGTTGTGATGTATGTGTCGAATGTCATAGTGACATAATTCATAGTTATATAAAGTCCGTGAGTTTCAAAGAGTTCATATGAGGATATATACAGAATCTTACATGTATAAACCAAAGATTGTTGGAATTATCTCCGGGAACAGAGTGCCATATTTTAAATTCTAAACAAATAGTCCAATACATTTCTGTCAATGTCACAATCACAAGAAAATCCTTTTTTAAACCTTTTTTAGGAAATACGTGCAACAATTTTAATTTAAGACCTGCTGTGGAATGTCATAATGCTCTAGGACTTATGACATTCCACAGCAGGTCTTAAATTAAAATTGTTGCACGTATTTCCTAAATAAAGGTTTAAAAAAGGATTTTCTTTTCAGAAGCTGTTCTAGGAAATTAAAAAAAAAAAAATTAGTTATCATAAACTGATAACACAATTTCAATAACTTTGCTATAATTCAGCATAAACTGACAACACAATTTGCTTAACTTTTTTTGTAATTCAGCATAAACTGATAACATGTTTAGTTAAATTTTCCATTAGTTAGGGTTTTGGGTTTAAAATGTTTAGGGTTTTTGTTAATAATTTTATAATACCAACCACAAAAAAGCAATAAAACACGTTTTCTTTAAAAAAGTAATATTTAAATATAAAAAATTTCTTAAAAATATAAAAAAACTTAAAATTAATTTCAACTAACAAAATTGTATTGTTTTCCTTATTATTAATAAATAATTATATTATATTATTAATAAAAAAATATAATTAAAATTGCATGTTATAAATCTTTACTTTCCCCCCTTAAGTTTTAAGCTTTTAATTTTAAATAAATAACTTTAAATTTATAATAACATTCGACAATCGATTAATGATTGATTGTATGAAAACTAACAAATTATAATTGTATTACAATCAATAGTTATATCGAAAATATTTTAAATTAAAGAAAAAACAAGGTCTCTTATTAAAACGAGATTTCTTTAGTTATTATAATTGTAATATGTTTTATCTATAATTTTTTCTCTTTTCTCTACTATTTGCTTGTAAATATAAAGTTTTTTTCCCCTTAAAAAATAAATACGAAATAAATTTATGAACGATAAAACTCTCTATTTTTAATTCCTTTAATTTGCATGTATGGCTAATTTTTTATTTATGTTAATGATTTATTTTTTATTGAATTTTTGTAATACTATACTTACTAAACCATTTTGAAAACACAAATAAATTACAGTAAAATCTGGTTTTATTATTCATATAGTTTTTTTTTTAATTTAAAAATATTTAAATATTTTTCTCTTTTTCTTTAAAACCAGGTTTAACTGTAGTTTATTTTTTTTTTTTGTAGCTCTCTCTCTATCTAAATAGTGAAAGTTGTAAAGATTTTTTGCAAATTCATCAGCTGGAACGAAAATAACTTAAACGAGGTTTCACTGCTTCTATTGTAAACCTTTAACAACATGGGTCAACGAAATTTTAAAAAGTCGAAACCCAAAAGAAACTTTTCTAATCCAAAAAAAAATTTTTAAAATCTCTTTTTTCGGGATATTATAACAGCGCGAGTCACTTAACTTTAGAAAGTTTGTTATATCATTGGAGTTCATCCAGTTCAATACAGTTATAGTAAAGTTTAGTTCTAGTTCAGTTCTTGTTCAGTTCTAGTTCAGTTCTAGTTCAGTTCTAGTTCAGTTCTAGTTCAGTTCTAGTTCAGTTCTAGTTCAGTTCTAGTTCAGTTCTAGTTCAGTTCTAGTTCAGTTCTAGTTCAGTTCTAGTTCAGTTCTAGTTCAGTTCTAGTTCAGTTCTAGTTCAGTTCTAGTTCAGTTCTAGTTCAGTTCTAGTTCTGTTCTAGTTCAGTTCTAGTTCAGTTCTAGTTCTAGTTCAGTCTAGTTCAGTTCTAGTTCAGTTCTAGTTCAGTTCTAGTTTAGTTCTAGTTCACTTCTAGTTCAGTTCTGGTTCAGTTCCAGTTCAGATCTACTTCAGTTCGAGTTCAGTCCTGGTTCAGTTCTCAAAATCTTCTTTAAAGGTCTCTTGGCTTTAATTCGTACGTTACTCCAATATTCTGTTTTTCGAAGACTCGTGACCCTCAAATTCACATCTCCTTAAACCTAGACTACGTTTCAAGTTATTTTCGATCCAGTGTTGTAAGTTGTAATTAATATTTTTTCGTATTATTTAACATTTATAATAACAAAATTACTGTGTAGTTTATTAAAAACAAAAATCTTTTTTTAAAACAAAGACAAAACTCATTAAAAAAGGGAAAAAGTTAAAGCGAAATAAAAAATAATGAAAAATTTAAAAAAAAATTCAGAAAACTAATGTTAAGTTAGCAAATAAAAAAATTACTTTAAATTTTGGGAAATTTGAGTTTTTTTTTAATCGCATCAACTTTTCCCCTTTTTAACAAACTTCTAGGTTCTTTAAAATGTTTTATATATATCTTTTATAATTTATGGCATTTTTACCAAACTATAAACATATCATTTCATAATCTTTTTTTCCAAAATTTTCTTTCTTCAATTTTTCCCCTGAAAAAAATAAAAAACGAACACAAACTATAAAAATTAAAACATAAAACAAAAAACAGAGACACTATCCCCGAGGAATCTTATTACCATGGACACTCAAAATCGCTATGTGAACCGGCTGGCGAAGAATGGGAGTCCGTATTAGCCGATGCGGAAAAAGCCGACTATGCCAGCGGGAATAGTGATAAACTACTAAAGGCCAGCAGTGGTCGAGAACCTCTATTGCCCAAATTAACACCAAGAGCTCAAATAAGACGTAACATGGGTGGTGCTATGGGTGGCAGTAATAAAAAGAATCAAGTAACAACGGCTCTACTATCCAGCACTAATTCCGATTATGATGATGATGAAGAAGAGGATTTTGATTTGTATGATGATGAAAATATAGTTGTAACCACTACCACAAATGAACCCAGCAATCGTTTAACGAGGCCGGGTCTAATGGAGGAACAACTACATCCTAACACCACCACCAACACCACAACAACTTCTATTCGTTTGACACGCAATAATGATGAAAGTATTATTTGAGTGGATGAGCAGCAGCTGGAGCCAGAGCAGGACAATAAAGTTAAACTTAATAAAAAATACCAGCAAAATTTTAAAGAAAATCTTATAGAAGTTGAAGAATATAATGAAGAAGACGATAACAATGACGATGACGAGAACGATGAAGATGATGATATAGAAAAACAAGAACAACAATATTTACTTATGGGATCTAGAAAATCTAGAAATTTCTTTAAATATGAAATGTTTTATTAAATAACAAAATAAGTTTATTTTAAATTTAAAATTCTTTGTAAATGTGTTAAAAACATGTGTATAGGAAAAAAACTTAAAACAAAAACAACAAATTATTTTAAATAGAATTAAATATCCCGAGCAGACATTGAACAGCATGTTAAAAGAAAAGAACAAATGTTAAAAGCAGAGCGGTCCAAACTTTAGGCACTTTTTAGTAGTTTTATTAAAAAAAACACATTCAACAAATTGTAAAGTTATTTAAGAATTGTAAACGGGATATTTGCAAATTATTTATATATAAAAAATTAAAACAACAACAAAAAAAGAAATAATACAAATGTATTTAGTATTAATAAACAATTTAATTTGTATCATAGTTTTTAGTAGTTGGTAATTTAAATGTTTAATTATTTTAAACAAAAAACAAACAGAAAAAACTGCAACGACTTAATTTTTTCTTTTATTTTTTTATTAAAAATTTAAATTTTTGTTTTAACATTTTTAATAAATTATAATTTTTTTTTAAAAATAAAATTAAGACAAAATGAAGAATTAACAAAATTTTTTTAAAAATTTAAGTTTTAAATTTAATTTCAATTTTTTTTTTTCAACATAATTCTAATATTCAGAAATTATATATCAATTAAACTTTATAAAATTTATTTAAAATTAAATAAAATTTTAAGTTTTAAAATATTTTAAAATATTTTTAAAATTTTTCAAAAAAATTTCAATTTTTTCCAAATTTTTTTTCAAAACTAAATTTTTTTATAAAGCTTTTTTGTCAAACTTCATTTTGTCTCTTTTTTCTTTTACTTCTTAAAATTTTTTTGCCAATATACTTAAACATTTTTTGCAAAAAAAGTATTGTTTTTTAAAAAAATATTTAAAATTTTAAATAATTTATTTAATTAAATACTTTTTTCCTTTAAAATTTTCTTATCAGTATAAAAATTAAAATTAATTGTATGTAATTTTGTTAAAAAAAAATTATCTGTTAAATATTTTTTGTGTTCTTTTGTGTTTGTTCTTTCCCTAAAAAAAATTATTTATAAAAAATATTTTTAAATTTTTTTTTAAATTTCAACTTTTTTAAGTGCATTTAGCAAAAAAACAAAAATAATTTTTATTATTATTATTATTTTCTTCTATTTAATTTTTTTTAAATAATAAAATCAATAAAATGTTTATTTTTTATTATTGTAATAAATAGTTTAAATCTAATTTATATAAAAAGAAAAAAATATATATATTTTAATATAAAAAAAACAAAAATCCTATATATTGTTATAGTTTTTATTTAAACAAATTTTTTTTATTTCAATTTTAAATTTTCATAAATTTTGATAAATTTCTATAGAATTTATTATTTTTCTATAAAACCTTAAACTATTCCTGTCCAAACTAAAATGAAAGTTTATCACAATTCAATATGTCCTGCCTGTTCCCCTCTGAGAACCACTGTACAAGTATTGCCCAACAATTCTTACATTTCCACCTCTAATGTTTCACCCAAAGACAACTTCAATCAGAGAATAAAAAGAAACCCAGCAGTGCTGTCGCTCAATCCCGAACTACCTAGGGTAACAGCACTAGCTACAGGGTATACAGAGGGGTCTATATCTTTTGAATAAAGCGATGGTGTTTTATATATCTCTTTTCACCAAACAAATTCTAAATTCTAAAGAAAAGCTAATTTTACACTTTTTTAGATATCAAAAGTGATATCTCTGTATACATTGTGACATCTTTGTGTTCATTGTGACATTTCTGTATACTAGACACAGACTGCATAGGTGACTGACAAGCTCGTCACCGCATAGATTACGATAAAACAAAAAGCTTAATTGTGTGTTTTTGTAGTATCTACGCTTTCGTTTACAAAGGGTGCACTAAAGAGCTCGTCACCGCATAGATTACGATAAGACAAAAAACTTAATTGTGTGTTTTTGTAGTATCTACGCTTTCGTTTACAAAGGATGCACTAAAGAGACTATTATCTTTACACTCTTTTACAAAAAGTACATCCGTGATGAAAGACGAATAAGCCAAACTACAAATATCTGCCTTTTTCAGATGAATTGACTCTTTGTCGAACTGCTTAGAATTAATTATCATGTACGTGTAACAAGTAAGATCAAAAATGTGGACGCTAGTGTGGGAAAATATCTAAGATTAGGATTAAAGTGAAAATTGTTAAAACATCATTAAATAGTGATCTCTGTAATATCTGAAAACATAGAGAGGTTCAGTCTTGGAAAATTCAGTACTTTAGTACTTTTTTCGGTACTTTCAGTACAGCAGAGCAAACACGACACTTAACTTTTTCAAACTTATAAAGTTTTGACAAACCGTCTATAATATAATCTATTCTGCAATCTATAGTCTAGTATTTTAAAGTTTTGACAAGCTGTCTATAATATAATCTATTCTGTAATCTATAGTCTAGTCCATTATAAAGTCCGTAGTCGAATCTAGAGTCTAGTTTATAGTTTGGTCTAATCTGTTGGTAAATCTATAGTTAATTCAGTAGGTTAGTCCATAATCAAGTCTATAGTCAATCTATAGTCCAGTCTACATTCTAGACTATAGTCTAGACTTTAGTTTAATCTCATCATTATGAAGTATGTATTTGAATCTAGAGTCTAGTATATAGTTTAGTCTATAGGCCAGTCGTTAGTCTAATCTGAAGGTAAATCTATAGTTAAATCTGTAGGTAAGTCTATAATCAACTATATAGTCTAACCTATAGTCCAGTCTACATTATAGACTATAGTCAAGGCTTTAGACTAATCTATTGTTAAGTGTATAGTCTAGTCCAGTTAGTACTAGGTTACACTATATCCTATAATATTGTCTATAGTCTAAATTACAGTTTAGTCTTTATTCAAGTCTATAGTCCAGTCAACAGTCATGTCTGTAGTGCGACATATTTGTCGATCTTACTTGTAGCACTTGCTGGATAATCAATATCATTATATTCTCTGATTGAAGTATACTACTTTAGTCTAATCTATAGTTTAGTGTACAATCTAGTCTATAGTGTTGTATATTCCTTAGTCTAATTTATAATGGTCCATACTCTATTATTTTTTCTAGTCTATAGTTTAATTTGAAGTTCAGTCAAGTCTATAGTCTTGTCAGAGAGTAATCTGTCAGATTTCCAATAATAACAATATATTTTTTTCGAGTTACTTCTAAATACTTTCATCTGAAATCAGTTTATAACAGACCGATCCTGCTTTAGAATCATTTCTCTCTCTTCCTTTTCCATTACTTTCCAAATGCATTAAGCATTGCATTTTTTCTCAAAAGCAGAGAGCACTCTTTAAGTCGATTCGTTTACATGTGGTAGTACTCATTCATACTTTAACAGTGTGTGTCTTAAGTTTTCTAAAATCTTAAAATCTAACCAAGACAAAGGTATCTCAGATCAGATATCATAAAGTTTACACTGTAACACAATTCGAAAGTAAAAATGTTAGAATTTCTATATTAATTAACATATTTTGTTTCAAATGGTTTTACTTACATATTAAAAGATCCGTTTTAGATAATGCAGTTGCATTACGCGATTGAGATTTCGATTAGCTAACATGTGTTCATCTGATCAACTAATCAGTTTTTAACAGCTTTAAATAGATCATTCCGCTATAAATATCTTCTACTTTACCATCAATGGTTTGTTTGGAAATATATCGTCCTTGCTATCATCTATCAGTTTTCTTTTATTTGTTGTGATATCATCATTACTATCGTTATAAAAACACTACCCAGAACAAAGCCTATTGTTAGATGTTTGAATCCTTGATTAATATTTTCCTGACTTTCCTAATTCTAAAACTGTTCTTTTCGATTTCCTTTCAATCTTTAATAGAGAAAATTCCAATATCGAAGTCTTGTTCTTCTTCTAATCAACTCTTCCTTCTTCTTCTTCTAATCAAAGGAATACATTTCAGTTATTATTATATACATCGCTCCTCGAGGACTTTACCTCTTGATATTTTAGCATTAAATACTAACTAAATATTTAGTCCTCGTTTAGAAGTATTTGCTATAGATATCAAGATGTTTAACCTCGGCTCAAATGAGTCAAAAAATACTAACTTAAAAGTCATGCGTCGATCACTATCATGTCAAAGACCTGAAACAGTTATCGCAGTGAAACTTTTTCACCTAAATTTGAATTCAAATCACATATCATAAGGCCCCTTTCGGTATATATCTTAATAATTTTCAATAAAGAAGAAGTTATTGGAAGTACTGTTTCCTATCGAACGTAATACATTTTTTTCAACTATTTTAAGACTCTTAAATGAAATATTTTTGGTACATTTCGTCACTCGAAATACAAAAGGGCGTTTCAATCCAAAAGTCGATTTTAATTTTTTTGGTTTTTACGCCTTTTTGCATTTCAGGCGACGATATATACTTTTTAGTGGGGAATGTAATAAGAAATCACGTCTTCCAAAAGGGATTTCAAATATAGATCAGTTTCTATATAAAATTTGTATACGATAACCTTAAAAGTAACGAGAAAGGTTTAGCGTTATACGTCATTATATTTTGATTATCTAAATCTTGTAAGATATGCTTTCGAGAAGTTTGCCATTAATAATCAGTAAATTCTGGTTTTCTCAGAATTCTGATCATATGGGCCAGAAATAATGAACATATGATCAGAATTTTGAGAAAACCAATGAGTTTTATGTCTATTTGATATACATATTACAATATGTATATCAAAAGAAAGATATACAAAAGGCATTTCATTTGATAAATATATAAAGATCAGACAAGATAAATGTTATACATGAATACCCGTCTAAACAGAATATATCTGCATTATAGTTCGGAAATGTTTAATATAGTCCTGTAATGTTTTAAACCACAGATATCATTTGACTTCCTAAGGAGGCCTTAAAGCAAAGTCGTGGACTCCATAAGTAGCAAACTAGAATCTCCAGCCGCTGTTCCTGCGTTATTCATTACCTTGAGTAAGCCAATATTAATTGAGAAACTGTAGTTTTGATCGGACAGCATCAGCAATACAACATCTTTCAGTGCCACTTTTCCTGCGCTATTCTTCCTTTTCCCTTGAGTAGTACAATCTTAATTGATAAACTGTAGTTTTGTTCGGACAGCATCAGCAATACAACATTTTTTAGTGCAATTTGCGTTAGTCTTTAAAATTTTGAAATATTTAATTTTGAATTGTTATTTTAAAATTATTTGTGTTAATTATGTGTTCATTTGATATTTAAACGATTGTAACAATTAAATTGAACTTATTATTTTAAATAAAATTTTAAAAAAAATTAAAAAAAAAACACGTAAAAGGCAAAACTCTAAGCTAAATAAGCAACATAAAAGGCAACTTAAGTTGCTTAAAAGCTAACCTAACCTAAAAATTAAAAAAATAATTATAATATAAACACAATTGAGTTAAAGTTTTTAAGCAAACGCCTTTGAAGTAGTTAATTTAAAAAAATAGCTTAAAATACTAATATTGAAAAAAATAAACTAAAATCAAAGAAAATTTATAAAAAATATTTCAAAGCTGAAAATTACATAAACAAATGCTAATATTGAAAAAAGAACTAAAAAAGCAAATAAAAATTTAAATAAAAAAACTACATATTAAAGCCATTGCAATTATTATTATTGTTATAAACATTTTTTATTATTTTTTTCATTTTAAAGTTAATAAAGTTTGTTTTCAAAAAAAAAAAAAAAAAAACAAAAAAAAAATTGTAAAATTTGCTAAAATAAAACTTTATTGAAAACAATACCCACACAGACACCTATACTAAAAAAGTTATTAATATTAAAAAAAATAATATTAAAATAAACAAGTTTTTAATATAAATAAAAACAAAGTCGATTACTCATTGTAAAGCATTGCGTGAAAATTTTTGTACAGTGTAATTTTTTATGAAGTCAAGTTTAACTTTAAAAATAAAAAACCAAATAAAAAAAAATAGAAAAACTAAAAAAACAAACTTTAAATAAAAATTGTATAAATTCCTTTTAAAAACAAACCAACAAAATTTCTTTAAAGAAAATTAAAGGTTTAACTTTAATAAACAAAAAAAATGTTTAAAAACAAATAAATAAAATAAAAAAAATTATTAAACAAATTTGTAGTTTTATTTTCATCGCAACTGTTACTGGAATCTAAAAATAGTCACTATAATAAGGCAACCTTCCCTTAATTAAATAATATCCGTATGATATTACGAATCTTAACTGATTTCGAAAACATTTATAACCCAAATCAATAAATGCACATAAGAATTAGTTTACCATAATCGTCACAGTTAACTTTAATATAAAATTTTATAATTTCCCTGCCCATAGTGCAAAAATGAATTAAATACTTTTCCAACACTGAACATACGGTTGATGTCTTGACTAAACTTCTAAAAATATTCAACACAGTAAGAGCAACAACCACTACAGTAATAATAAGATAAAAGTTCATAACTGACCACGAAACAATATGGTCCATCAGTAGTGCGATTCCAAATTATTTAGTTACCTGAAAATAAAAATATTGAGATTCCTGCCATATCCGTGGGAACCAAATAACTCCTCTTAAAAATTTAAGTAGATTTATTGTTTAGCCTATAGCATAGTCTATAGTGACGTCTATATTTTAGCCTGCAGTCTAGACTATAATCTAGTCTAGTGTGCCGAATAGTCTATAGTCTAGTCTACATTCTAGTCTATAGTATAGTCCATAGTCTAGTCTATAGTCTAGCCTATGGTCTAGTCTATAGTCTAGTCTATAGTGTAGTCTATAGTCTAGTCTATAGTCTAGTCTATAGTCTAGTCTATAGTCTAGTCTATAGTCTAGTCTATAGTGTAGTCTATGGTCTAGTCTATAGTCTAGTCTGTGGTCTAGTCTATAGTCTAGTCTATGGTCTAGTCTATAGTCTAGTCTATTGTATAGTTTATAGCCTAGTCTATAGTTTAGTCCATAGTCTAGTATATAGTCTAGTCTATTGTCTAGTTTATAGTCTAGTCTATAGTTTAGTCAATGGTCTAGTCTATAGTCTAGTCTATAGTCTTGTCTATACCCTCTAGTCTATAGCCTAACCTATAGTCTAGTCTATACTCTAGTCTATAGTCTAGTTTACAGTCTAGTCTATAGTTTAGTATATAGTCTAGTCTATAGTCTAGTCTATAGTCTAGTCTATTGTCTAGTCTATTGTCTAGTCTATAGTCTAGTCTAGTCTAAATTCTAGTCTATAGTCTAGTCTATATTCTAGTCTATAACGTTTAGTCTATAATGTTTAGTATAATGTTTAGTCTAGTTTTTAGTGTTTAGTAGAGTTTACAGTCTTCTGTACATTGAAAAATATAATTTAGATTAGATCCCAAAATCTTCACAAAAATAAATAAATTTAATTACTTTTTAATGCATTCTGCGTTTTTTTTTTGGAATATCAAAACCACATTTTTCTTTGTGCATACAAAAACTTTACATAAATTAAACAAATTCTAACACATTCACACTAATGGACTGAAAATACTAAAAATAATTATTTTAATAAAATAATAATTGCAATAACAATAAACATGGTGTTGGTCATACAATGAAACAATGACAATTGTATGTAATTCGCGAACCAAAAAAAAAGCAACAAATTCAAATTAAAAACACTTTAACAGCGACCAAATTTACATGAACCGCAAGCAAAAGTTCGAAAAAAATAAAGTTTTTTTGGTTCATGAAATTTATTTTTCAAATTTACACAAACATTTTAATGAACCCTAAATGTATGCAGAAATAAATATCTATTGGCATCGCAGCTAAATGTATGCTTTATAATTTAACACTTTATATTTGTTATGGACAGTGGTAAAGAGATGAAAATTATGTGGTAAGTAAAAAGCTAAGAACAAAACATGATAAATTTGTCATAGTAAAAGCTAAAATTAACATTTAAGATTAAAAAAAATTATTGCTATAATTAAAATTATCTATACAGATCAACAAAACTTTATGTTAATAATTGTTTATTAATTTTTTAATTTATTTCAATCACTGTGACATGTAAAGCTCATTCCCTACAATTTAAAATTTGAACTAGAATTCGTGTTTGGTTTTATAATTAAATAAAGTTTTAACAAATTTTAATTTAATTAGCAAAAAACAACATACACACATTTGAGGTTAAATACTTGTTAAATAAAGCATTATTTAATAATAAAATAATAATTATGCAAATTAGTGTTGAAAATTAAAGTTTTTATTAAAAATTTGGAAAATAGTTTTGTTTAGTCAAAAGAAAATAAGCCAAAGGTTTATTAAAAATGTATGATTAAATAATAAAAATTTTGCTAAACTACATAGTTAATATTATTTAAATTTAGTTAGCATATTTTATGCTACAGTCTAGTGTAAATTCCAGTCTAGTTTATTCTATAGTCTTGTCTGTAGTAAGTATTTAATATATTCTGCACTCTTGTCTGTAGTCTACACTGTAGTTTAGTCTGTAGTTTAATATGTGGTCTAGTCTATGGTCTAGTCTATAATCTAGTATATAGTCTAATCTATGGTCTAGTCTATGGTCTAGTCTATGGTCTAGTCTATGGTCTAGTCTATGGTCTAGTCTATGGTCTAGTCTATGGTCTAGTCTATAATCTAGTCTATAGTCTAGTCTATAGTCTAGTCTATAGTCTAGTCTATAGTCTAGTCTATAGTCTAGTCTATAGTCTAGTCTATAGTCTAGTCTATAGTCTAGTCTATAGTCTAGTCTATAGTCTAGTCTATAGTCTAGTCTATAGTCTAGTCTATAGTCTAGTCTATAGTCTAGTCTATAGTCTAGTCTATAGTCTAGTCTTTAGCCTAATCTATTGCCTAGTCTATAGTCTAGTCTTTAGTTTGGTCTACAGTTTAGTCTATTGTCTAGTTTGTAGTCTAGTCTTCAGTCTAGTCTATAAACTTGGCTTGTCTATAGTGCAGCATATGGATCATATCTAAATATGTCTCAAACTTGTTTTTACCACATTTAGTGTTTCCTTGTGTTTAGCGCATTAAGTTGAAGCATTTCGAGCAATTTTTGTAGGCATTTTATTTAGAATTTAGTTTCATTTGTTATATAAATATTTTTGTCTTTTAGTTTATGTCTCTGTCATTCTTGCAACAAATGGTTGCATCTTTCTCCAGACATCGCAATGTTTATAGTTCTTTTTCTCTGTTTGTTTTATGTTTCCTTTTTAACTTTGATACTAAAGTTCTCGACTAAAACTTTTCTAGAGAGTCACAAATTTTGTTTTGTCACATCTGTTGTTTGTTTAAATATAAATCACAAACTTTTATTCACATACTTGCAACTTGATGTTGCTGCAACATACACGGATACTTGTACTGGATACTGTTTGTTTATAGTTTTCATTGAAAGTTTAGAAGCCCGATGGTAGTTGTGTTTAAAAAATGAAACACATTTGTTCAAAGCTAGAAAGAATTGATTTTATTTACAAATTAGTACATTTGTTTTTTATGCACTTATCTCATTTATTGTATTTTACTAAAACATTATTTAAAACAAAATCAGTGGCGAGTTTTATTAGACTATTAATTAATATGAGTATATCCGCACCTCATTACAGATAAACAACAATTGATGGGAATATTGACAAGCAAAAAATCGGAATTAATATTGTGATTATATTTTAATCTATTTTATTATTAATATATTTATTTAACTTATTTATTTGTTGTATTTTTATTATTTACATAACTATACAATTATATATATTTAATAACACATACTTATATAATATTATTTGTTAATTTTCTATCCACGATTGTGTATGAATGATGATTTAATTGCATGTTGCGGATGTAACACACGGCGTATGATTGTTATTTAATTGTTTGCAAACAAATGCTGACATTCAATGAATGCGAATCAATGCATGTATGAATGTATGAATGTCATTTAATTATAACCATATTTCTGAACAAAATATAAATGTAGATGAAGTTGGAAAAATATTAACCAAATATGTATAAATAGTAATATAAAATTAAAATGAATTTAATTGATTTGAAATATTGTGGCAAAAAATAAAATGAGGGTATTGGTTGCAAGGGGTAAAGAAATAAAATTCGTAATTATTATGGCAAATTTAATTGAATAGCATTTACTTTAAAGTCAATACATAGATTAACGAATGATTGTAACTGTTCAAAAAATATACACATCAGCATGTATTAAGTCGGTAGCTGTATTAAAATTCACTTTAAAATCATGTACATATGTATGTATGCATGGTGTAAAGTAAAAAAAACAGAATTCTATATGAAAAAAAACAAAAAACTGCAAACCGAAGAATCATATAACAACGACAGTTGTAATAATGATGATAATGAGAATCTGTTTGAAGCCTATGTCACTGATGCCTTTATCGCTGCGCCTGCTGCTGTCTCTTGTGGTGATGATGAGTATGATAATTGGGCGTTTACAATGTCTGACCGCAATGTGTTGCAATTTATTTTTTGATGTTACCGATTAATTCTTAATAGTGGCACATGATAGGACGTCATAATAATAAACCAATACCAAACACAAATATTCATACTCACATGTTAATGTATGTGTGTTATATAAAACCCTACACCAAACTATGGAAGAATAGATCAAAAAAAAAAAAAATATTCCGTTGAAAATTTACGTTCTTGCAGTTCAAGATCCAGTTCAGTTCTAGTTCAGTTCTAGTTCAGTTCTAGTTCAGTTCTAGTTCAGTTCTAGTTCAGTTCTAGTTCAGTTCTAGTTCAGTTCTAGTTCAGTTCTAGTTCAGTTCTAGTTCAGTTCTAGTTCAGTTCTAGTTCAGTTCTAGTTCAGCTCTAGTTCAGTTCTAGTTCAGTTCTAGTTCAGTTCTAGTTCAGTTCTAGTTCAGTTCTAGTTCAGTTCTAGTTCAGTTCTAGTTCAGTTCTAGTTCAGTTCTAGTTCAGTTCTAATTCAGTTCTAGTTCAGTTCTAGTTCAGTTCTAGTTCAGTTCTAGTTCAGTTCTAGTTCAGTTCTAGTTCAGTTCTAGCTCAGTTCTAGTTCAGTTCTAGTTCAGTTCTAGTTCAGCTCTAGTTTTGTTCTAGTTCAGTTCTAGTTCTTTAAAATATTAGTTATAGATTTTTAATTAGAAAAAAACTGCAACGGAAAAAATACTTCCTTTTATTTTATATTGAAATAGGGTATCCTCAATTCATATTTCTCTAACTTAGTTTTTTCTACTTGCTCTACATGTAAGTATGTGTGGCTCTGTTCTCTCATATCATATACAGTTTTCACAGATAAAATGTATTTGACATGAGGCAAGAGAAGGAAAAAAATTGTAACAGGACAGGAAACCTACCAGGCATATACGCACACACTTATCGGTCAGACTATTTGTTTATGTATGAGTGTCTACTGAGTGCATGTGTGTATAAATGTCGTTGTATCTGTATATTGGTTTTCTCTATACCGCATGTGGTTTTTAAAACCTTTAAATCCCCTGCATCGGTTTATGGTTTTTATCAATGCATTTATGCATTTGTTATCAAACAAAGGTCAATATTGTAGTTTTTTACAATGTTTCTGTTATTTTTACACATACTACGCTTCAGTAGAATTTTAAAATAAAGAAAAAATGCTATATTTTATTAACTAGTTGGCTAGGGTAAGTATAATGAATTAATACAAGAATTATAAAGATTAGGAAATTTTAACACCTTTGTAATAAATAAAGTTGTGATAGGGGAGTTATAATCTAAGACGTAAAGAATTTTTTTTAAGATATGTTTTATGCTGTAAAAATTAAATAACATTTTGTCTACAATATAAATTGTCAGTCTGTTTATGCCTATTTAGTATAACACGGCCGGTCATCTGTCCAGCATGTGGTAAACATAATAAATATTTTATACCAACAAAATGCATAAAAGCATTAAATTAAATAAAAATAAATTACTAACAATTTTAACTTTTTAGACACATTCACGTAACCTTTGCATTTAACACAAATCTGAAGACAAAATCATACAAATATACACATATATAAGTATTTAAGTATGCGTCTGATTCAGTTCTGGTCCTGTTCTAATTCTCTTTTAGTTCTATTCTAGTTCTGTTCTAGTTCTGTTCTAGTTCTGTTCTAGTTCTGTTCTAGTTCTGTTCTAGTTCTGTTCTAGTTCTGTTCTAGTTCTGTTCTAGTTCTGTTCTAGTTCTGTTCTAGTTCTGTTCTAGTTCTGTTCTAATTCTGTTCTAGTTCTATTCTAATTCTGTTCTCTTTCTGTTCTAGTTCTGACCATGTTCTCTTCTAGATTTGTTCTAGCTTGTTTTCTAGTTACATTCTAGATGTGTAAAGAAGCTTTTAAAGGAAAAATGTTTCTCTGGTACATGAGAAAACCTTATCATTATCCATAAAATCCATATGTGCTCAGTTAATTAAAAATCACGTTAAATGTTATTGCCTTTGCTTGGATTTCCAGTCACATGTATTTTTTCCTCTGCAAGTACTCCCTGTTGCATAATACTTTTTTGCAGCTTAAAAAAATCCTGTTATGTAAAAAATCAACTTGATCTTTTATGAATACATGAGCTAATGAACGTGTTTTCTTTAGTCATCTTTTGTTTTCAATTTGTTGTTCATAGCACTTACAAGTGGCTAGATGGAAACAGAAGATGTGATAGCTGGATTTGATAGAGGTGACCAATTTTGCTGGATATAAAATATGTTGTACGTATTCATTGCTATTAATTTGATTTCATTACTTTTTCAATGTAGTGTAAATGATACAATACTGCATGAATTGTAGGTTTTTTGTAATTATTTATATATTTATTACTGAATTAAATTTATATAATTTAATTGATTTTATTTTATGTAGTTTTTATATTTGTTTTCTTTTTACCAGTAATTAAAAATTCATGTGATTGTATAAGTTGTGTGTTAATGAATTAATTAATTGATTTATTTTACCTTTTATTTAATGTATATTCATGTCTGTCTGACACAAAATGAAAATGTGTGTGTGTTTGTGTTATGCGTATGTGAAATGTATAATGTAACCACAATTAAATATTGATCATACGTACATACGTATGTATGGATGGGGAAAGAGATTTTTAGTTAAGATTTTGATTAATGAAGAGATGTTAGTTTAGCTTTAAATGTTTCAACAAAATATCTTAGAATATACTGCAAAAACAGTAATATCTTTCATGGAAAAACTATGTTTATGAAGCCTTTGACAGATCAATTAAAAACTCATTAATTTTCCACTAACTGAGAAAACTAAATAAATGCAATTACTTTTCATGTTGATGCTGTTCCCTTAAATTTTATTATTGTAACTAAATATTCTCGTATAACAAAATTAAAACTCATAAGTTTTTCCTTAATTCCATTTTAACTAATGATGGCACTTAATATTGCCATCTTGCAACATCGTGGCAGATGTTGCATCATTCTTAGTCACCTACATGCAAACACATAAAAAACCAAACACCCATAATAATATGTTTGTATAGCAGAATGCTTGAAAGGTCTGACTTTGGCGAGTTGAAAGTAGGTGCAATGTTAATGTTCGCATACTTAAGACAATATGAATGTAGAACAGTGGTTTGTGCAAAGGGAAGACGTAGTAAAAACTTTAAGATTTAACTGAATTTTATACATTTTGTAATTTTTTGCAATTCCTGTTTACAATATTTGCCTACCACTGCTGCGGAGCATAAAATGTTAAAATATTTAGTCGCCTTAGATGAAGTGCTAGTGCAAGTAGTAGTAGGAACTTGATGGTGCAACCTAGAAAGAACATTAGCTGAAATGCAATATCACTGTTGATATCTGACAGGCAACACAACAGCAGGCAGTCAGCCAGACATGGCTAACAAGCAATAAGGTTGGATATTTCATACACTCGAAAAGTAAAATTAGGCAAATAAGGGAAGAAAATTAAAGAAAACCGAAAAAAACTAAAACTGTCCTAAATATTACTTAAAAATCATAAATTATCCCTTTGGTTGTTTTAAATTTGTATAGAAAAAATTAAATTTCAACGAAAAACTAAATTTCATTCTTCAGTTTAAAAACTCATTCACTTGCTGTTGCCTCCATTGTTATTGTAGTTGATGATTTTAGAGTAGCGGCATTGCAGGCAGCAAGAGTAATAGAAAATTTGCAATATGAGATATAAAATGTTAACGACCGCATTTGTTTAGAAAAAAAGACACCATATAAAATTCCAAAACTAATAAAACGTTTCATGTTTCAAAAAAAAGTAAAAAAAATAAATGAAACCAGAAGACAAGTTAAAGGTTGATATCTTTAGAAAATTTCATCATCTTGCGTAGTCCTCCAAACACGCCTTTGCAGAATGCATGGAATTAATGCAGCAATATGATACCATTAAGAATATATTACTTCTTCATCTACTACTTTGCCAACCAGGGAAAACTCTAGAAAAACACTCAAAAATATTTATATATTAATATTTTAGTTATAACCCAATACTCACACTTAAAAACATGAAAAATATATATTATATATATATTAAATTAATTGCTTGCAAAAGATTATTTCTATTATTATTGTTTCTTTTGATTACAAGTTGTGGAGAATATTTTTATATTATGTATATTTTTTATCTATCTCTTATTATAAAATAACTGCAATTAACATCAATTGCTACAAAATAAAAATGTAATTATATGCATGATGTAACTGTGGGTGTAATTTGAATGGAGGGTAGAATAAAATCAACACAAATATACAAAAAAATAAGAAAAGTAGGAGAATAGCACTAGTCAAGTAACTACTCTACAAAACCAGCTTTTTAATTTGAACTGAACTAGAACTGAACTAGAACTGAATTAGAACTGAACTGGAACTGAACTAGAACTGAACTAGAACTGAACTAGAACTGAACTCGAACTGAACTAGAACTAGAACTGAACTAGAACAGAACTAGAACTGAACTAGAACTGAACTAGAACTGAACTAGAACTGAACTAGAACTGAACTAGAACTGAACTAGAACTGAACTAGAACTGAACTAAAACTGAACTAGAACTGAACTAGAACAAAACTTCGTCTTCATTAAATATGTACAACCGGATAATGTAGTGTTCTCTTTAAATAATGTGTAACAAAATTATTACTTTTAAAAACATCTTGACCGCAATGCATTTTTGCTATTTTTATTTTTTTCTGTTGATTTTTAATTTCCCCTCTCTCTGCATAATGCTATAGTTGTAAGTACTTAAAAAAACTCAACGAAAACATTTCAACATCAAAAAAATTGTCTACTTGAGCACGTTTTCGCGCAAAATTTTATATGCATTTAAGCAAATAGCAACAGTGTGCGTGTTGATTTCGCAAAAAAAAAAAAAAACAGGAAAATGTTTAAATATGGTTGCAGTAATTCTTATTTATATTCCAACATTAACACATGCTTTCAAACATACAACTGGAAAATAGTTTTGAAATAAAAACATTAATGAAAAACTCATTAACATAGGAAAAACCATTTTGGCTTACTTTTGTTTTACAGACTTTTGTTTTCTTTTTTTTCGCCAGATTTACTCTTATGCTTGAATTGCAAACAATAAAAACAACAGCAATAGGTAGTATAGTACTTTGTGGAATGAGCTTGGTGGAGCATGATTGAGAAAGGGACTGGGTATTTTTGTTGATAAAGAGTAAATCTGTTAAAATCTTCTAAATACTTTCAACACTGCAGTTAAAATTTCTTTGTACTATAATAGAACAAATAAGATTAAGTGTGACAGGGAGGTTTAGAGGGTATAGGGGTTCTGTGAGATATGTAGTTGACATTTAGGCAAGATGCTTGTTTTCGAGATGAAGTGAAGTTTTTGTATATTAGTGTTCCTATCTTTGGAAAAATTTAGAAATTTTCTTTATACATATGAAATTTTTATTTCGGCATACCCTTGGGCTTTATTTGTTGTATAGTTTACGTGCTTACTTGACTACCTAAATATGCTTGTGTATCTCTATGAGTTTAGATGTGTGGTAAAAATTTAAAAATTAACAAGTAAGAAATTATAGTCGGGCAAGGCCTATTATATAATACCTTACATTTTTTACAAAAATAATATGTGATTTAGTTGTCATAATTAAGCATTTAAGTTGAGTTGTTACTTTCCTCAGATATACTTAAGCCATTTATTGTTGTAAGAAATTTTGGAGATTTGAGTCAAATTTTGAAAAGGGCTTTTTATAGGGGCTAGGGTCGAATGAGATCCTATAATTATGAAGTTCATGAGGATTATCAGGGCTAGTATAGAAGTTGGTTTTGCAGTTCTGTTTTTTGTCGAGATACGAGTATATTAAACAAATGTACCAAATTTGATTAAATTATCTTCAAAATTGCGACTTGTAGTTTGATTACAAGGTTTACATAGACGGACAGACGGACGGAAGGACGGAAGGACGGACGGACAGACGGACGGACATAGCTAAATCGACTCAGAAAATGATTCTAAGCCGATTGGTATACTTTAAGGTGGATCTAGGACCAATATTATTATGCGTTACAAACATCAGCACAAACCCAATATACCTTCCCAACTAAAGTGGTGTAGGGTATAATGATTCTGAGCCAATATTATTGTGCGTTACAAACATCAGCACAAACCCAATATACCCTCCCCACTAAAGTGGTGAAGAGTATAAAAATCACCTAATGTTGTTTTTGTGGTCATTTTACTCTTCTATAGGGTGAAGGTATAATAAGTTTAGGCAGATATTTGTGACACGTAGAAAATGGTTCTCCCTAGTACTGAGTCGATTCAACAATGTTCATCTGTCAGCCTGTTGATAAGGAGTTTCATTTACTCGAATTTGACAAGTTGAATGGCTTTCTTTATGCCAAAAATTGCATGATTCTGAGAAAATAACAACTTTACAATTTGTCTTAGTAGAGCGAGTATTTGTTGGTTTTCATGGTTTTGCATTTAGACTGATATTAATGTTTGTTTGCCGGTACAATGTTGATATAGATTATAATGGTTAGTTTGTGGCTTAAATATTATTGTTTGTGGAATGTGTGTTTTTTTAAGTAAATGAGGCTGTGTATGTCTGAGTAAATAAGTGTGTAATGATGCAAGAATTAAGTAAACAATGCACTGTAAAATCTTGTTGTACTAAACACTATTTAAAAGAGCCAAAATAGTTGTTCTTTTTGAACTCATTATACAAAATACACGTTCTTGCTAATGTTCATTATTTTCTTGTAATATTTTTTCTATTTAAATAGTTATATTTTCTATAACCTCGGTATTCTCGTTAGTTTATTTGCTTTCGTACTGCGGCCAAAGGAAATGAAAATCTAAGTTTTTAATTAAGTTTACACCAAGTCAAACAATTAATAAAGTTAGTTTAGTTAAAACATTCTCAGTAAGTTTAAACATACACATACATGTTAGCAATATAAAACAAGTAAAAACTTTACAAAAAAAAAATTGAATTACGCCCTTTTTGTAGAAAGAAGCATGTTATATCAATGTGTTAATATTGTTGTATATAATTTATTTTATTCTTAGGAAATATATACACCTTGCTGCACAGACAAACAAATAAAATTCCAATTAATTTTGTATTGCAGTAAAGGCAACAATTATAAACCTTTTGAAATGGCACAGCAATAACTCATTAAAAATACAACTTACAAAAGCTTAAAGCGGCAAAAATTATGATGTGGAAATTGTTAGTTTTTTATTATGCGACAATTAAATGTTTAATTAAGGTAAATAGTTAGAAAAATATTAAAAGTTTTAGGAAATTATTACAATTTTATCATATTTAAACAAGAAAAAAAATCATCTCTAGGTTTCTGCCTTTCTTTCTTTAATTAATTAACTTAACAGCAAAAACTGGCAATGACTTGTTCTTATACAACTTAATTTCCTATTAATACTATATACCATCTAGATTACTTTTAAGTACAATGATAATAATACTACGTGAGCTAGCAACTGTTGGTAAAAAGTAATGTTGTGAGAAATATTGCGATCAATGAAACCATATTTGTATTTTTTATCTTAATTTTCTGGGCATTTTTGTGATGTTTTCTAAGTACTTATTTATTTGTTTAATGTATGTTCTTATTTCAGTACTTATTTGTCAGTGAATCCCATAATGACTAAAGTGCCAATTTTTTAGTATCAAAACATTGTCATTTTAGATCTAGCAACTGTTGGTAAGTACTAATGTTGTGAGAATGACAGCGAACATTTCAGAATCACTTTCTTAGTCAATTGAGCTATGTCTGTCTGTTTGTCCGTCCATCCGTCCGTCTGTCTGTCTGTCTGTCTGTCTGTCTGTCCGTCCGCCGTCCGTCTGTCAGTCTGTCCATCCATCTGCGTGTTCATGTAAACCTTGTGCGCACGTTACAGGTCGCAATTTTCAAAATAATTTATTGAAATTTTGCACATAGTCTTCTTTTGGATGAACACTATCAAAAATGGTTGAAATCGGTCCATAATTTCCCATAGCCCCCATACACACGTACCCAACGAATTAGTCCTTATAATTATGTAAAAATTTTTATTATGTCAACAAAAATCGGCAAAACTTAGTTTTATGATCGGGTCTCTTTTGACCC
Organism: Lucilia cuprina; assembly: GCF_022045245.1. Lineage (NCBI taxonomy): Eukaryota > Metazoa > Arthropoda > Insecta > Diptera > Calliphoridae > Lucilia > Lucilia cuprina. Next base: position 16,579,389 of record NC_060950.1, read on the forward strand.
TAGCCTCCATACAAAACTCCCCTTCAGAAAATGTCTTGAAGGTAAAATTTACTTATGAACACTCATATTACGATTAAATTTTACATAAATAACTTTGAAATAAATGTAAATTCTTCTACTAACATTGATAAGGATAGGCCAATATTGTTATATGGTCGACCATTCCCGACTATAATTGTTATCCTTTTCACTTAGTTCTTTTCAATGTTAGTTCTTGCTGAGTAGTATATCATAGTTTCAACTCAAAGTATTTTAAAGACTCATCGACCCATCTCCACTCACATGTCAAGTGACAACTGAAAGGAAAAAAATTACAATAAAGTCGAAACCCTTAGACCAAGTTAGACATAACTAAAGAATTGAGCAGCTCTGCGCAGCAACAAAGAACTTCCAAAAAAGCAAAAAGGAAGTAGAATTTTGTTCATGGAAGTACTGAAAAATACCTGATGAAGTGATGATTTTGACACAGGCTTGTCATAGGAGGGATGTCCTTTTTATTTTATTCCAAATTCACTACATCTAAAGTCATTCTTTGAAGTAATTTTTATATTATTTTCTTGGAAGTTGCTAGGAAATTAAATTTTATTAGTACAGAATACAACTGATTTGGCTTAAATAATATTAACACAAATAAAATAATTACACATATTTATCAATTAACCCCAAAATAAAATTGGTTTTATTAAAAAAATTGGTCAAAGAAAATATACCTTCAATTAAAAAAATCGATTTTTCTCGCATCATGGTATTTTAATAAACATTCCTTTCACAAACGGTAAAAAAGTAGCGATAAATGTTATTTTTTGGAACTTCTTCGTTTAATTTTTGCTTTTTGCATTAGATCTGGTATTTGAGAAGTTATAACAGCACCTACAGATTGACAACTCATGAAAAATCACTTTTTGTTTCGACTTAACAATGTCTTTTCATCCGTCCGTCAACGGATAAGATCTTAGCAACTGCAACAGATTTTAAAACAATTCAAAAGGTATTTTCATATGAAAAAATATCTCGAAAAAGAAACAAAATATGAGGGGTATAGAAACAAGGGCAGTAATCTACATTTCTATATTTTCGATTTTAATATATATTTATAAATTCACATTTATCTTTTCTACTCACAAAATAAAAAGGATTAAAAAAATTCTATCAAAAGTTTTTAAATAAGTTCATGACTGAAATGGAGTTTGCTGTCTTTGTTTCTCACCCTTCAAATTTTAGAAATTAAGCCTTTATGTTCATTCATACAACATTTTTTGAATTATATTGTCTACGAGCAGTTATAATGTTTCAAAAAGTCCAAAATGCGTTTTTCAACGATGTCTCAAATCCCAGATATGATGAAGAAATTCTAATTCATTCGGTTTCAGATTTTTCGAGACTCAGTCCCTTAGAAAAGTATACCTTGATCTTTGGTATAAAAATTTGTCTAGTCTGCCGGAACTATAAACTGGTGATGCCACTTTACTCCTCGGCTAGTCCTTGATATAATTTTACTTGAGGTCTAACCTGAAAAGCACACAATTTGGTACTAACCGCAGGACTACGTCCTAGCTGGTCAGTTGGTTGAACATATAGTAGCTGCGGTTTAAACTCAAATTGGGGGGAAGAGAAAGTGACAGTTAAAAGTCTGATGTAAGAAAAAGTCAATATTTCGGAATAAGTTCAGTGCTGATGCCGAAGACAACAGATATACCACAGAGGAGTGAATGTCGTACTAAATGTTGGTGTTAATTGTATATGATACGGTATGAATGTAGAGGTATGCGGGCCTTACCTATCCGTATACATAAAATGTGTGTGTCGTATGTTTTGTTCTCTTATGAGTGTGTGGAATAATTGAGAAGTGTGCTGAGTTGAATGATGATCGATGAAAGGTATCATATATAAGTGAATTTTTCGTCCTTCTCCAGGTATGTTAAGAGTAAACTCTGTTCATACCAGAATTACCCTGTGTTTAAGAACAAAGTTTCGACTTATTTGATGGATTTGTACTTCAGTCTACCGGATATGTCTCTATGTGCTGTTGCCGACTCAATAGAGGCCATCCCATCTGCGTGACATGAAAGTCGACGTCGATAGATGAAATTAAATATATTTCTTAAACAAAACTTTGGTGAATTTTCTTTGTGCACACTCAACAAACTATTAATTTTACTAAAATAAGAAGTCTCCTTTTTTTCTTAAATAATAATTGTTCATAACTCGTCACTGATTTTGTGTGAAATTAAAATGTCACTTGTCAAATTATAAAAGCCATTAAAAAGAAAAAGTAAATGGCTTTTAACTAAAAACATACATTTAATACATATTATATTAATGAATACATTTTACTCTAAATAGCATGTGTATGCTTTAAACAAAAGTCAGTATAAATTAATGTAAAATAAAAGGATATTTAAATATAGCAAACATAAATTTACTATGTAGTTGTTTTTATATAAACACATACACTTACACACATGTACATACGTATGTAGTATGTACCTATATATACACAAACAATAACAATAGACTTTGTCTGCAGTAAAATCATAAACTTATGAATGAATCAGTTGTTTATTAGAATTGTTTTGTTTAAAATGGGAACGATGTGTGGGAGGAGAAACAGCAGCATGATGATGTTGAAAACCATGAACTAAAATGAAATTTGTTTGGTGTGTGCAGTGAAACAACAAAATATTAAAGTTGTTTCAATTCTTTTTTTTCGCTAGTACCATGAACATTTTATTGTTGTGTTTGTTATAGAAACTTTAGCTGCGTATATTTTACATTCTATTCTTTGTTTATTTTTTTGTAGTTATTAGTTGACATAGTTTCTTTTTTTATAAGTAGAGCTGTAAATTGATGAAGTGTTTTAAACATTTTTTTAAAAATCATTTTAAATAAATCATTAGATAGTATATTTTTAATCATTTAATTATAAAACGATCATTTTCGTTGATTATTATTACGGATGTAAATGTTAGCAAAAGTTTAGCATTTGAAATTTATATTACAGATATCGGTGAATGCCTTTTATATTGTCCAACTGATACCTTAGACTAATTAAAAAATATGCATTTCATATATTCTACGACCCATGGTACGTATGATTGATTTAATTGTAATATTTATTAAGTATACGTAGCCGTAAGTATTTCATTGACTTGGAAGAAGGCAATGTATTTTCGAATTTTGAACTATTCGCTTATTGGTATTTAAGTTATTACAAACAATTTTAAAAGTAATTGCAAATTCCTAAGATAATTACTGTCACAAAAGGACTCCTTTTTGACAGGACCACTCCATTCGTCAGATGTAGTATTGTATTAGATCCAGGTTGTAGCCGTGAAAAATTTCAATATGTCTTTAAGTTTAGACCCCGATATCTCACCAAGGTAAGATAAGAAGTAACTACAAAGAAAATTAATTCCCTTACCTGCTATATCAGGGAATTCACAGACAAGGTTAAATACGACTTCTCTTCTTCCCCTGTCTTTAATACTGCGACTGAACTTATATAGCACCCATTATTACTACTACCAACCTCAATGCCATCCTCAATATATTCCACCTACTTCGGGTGGAGCATTTCTCATTGCTTCTTGTACATGCGCCTAGGATGTTCCATATATTTTTAGCCTTTTGAAGAGTTATGGATATATGGAGACTGCTTTTGAAAACTAGCTTTGGAGACATCAAGATGCTTAGGGAGCCAAATAAGAGTGATGTCAGAAATGTCATGTTGATGATCCATCTCGCGTTGTCTGACTAATAAGGAAATGTTAATATATGAGTTTAGGGAAAGAAGTCCCGCCTGACTGTCGACAATAATTTATATGTTGCAACGAAATTTGAAATCATAAAGTACCCTACAGGCTGACGTTTCCGCCTGAAAAATACTACAGTTGTTGGGATGACGATGAGAGATTCTTATTCCGGTGTATTTGATGAACCATCTGTAAGTAAATTAGTCAGTTAGTTAGTTAATTAATTAGTTAGTTAGTTAGTTAGTTAGTTAGTTAGTTAGTTAGTTATCTAGTTAGTTAGTTACTTAGTTAGTTAATTAGTTAGTTAGTTAGTTTTTTAGTTAGTTAGTTAGTTAGTTAGTTAGTTAGTTAGTTAGTTAGTTAGATAGTTAGTTAGTTAGTTAGTTAGTTAGTTAGTTAGTTAGTTAGTTAGTTAGTTAGTTAGTTAGTTAGTTAGTTAGTTAATTAGTTAGTTAATTAGTTAGTTAGTTAGTTAGTTAGTTAGTTAGTTAGTTAGTTAGTTAGTTAGTTAGTTAGTTAGTTAGTTAGTTAGTGAGTGAGTGAGTGAGTGAGTGAGTGAGTGAGTTAGTTAGTTAGTTAGTAAGTAAAGTAGTTAATTCGTTATAGGTGTTATTTCCAAAACAAAATTCATTCCTTTAAATAACGATTTCATTACTCAGGTATTTGTATTTGTTTATGCTCTTTATCGTACTATGTTAAATCTTTCAGTTGTCGGCTACATTAGCAGAGTCCTATTAAAAAAATGTTCGTCCTCAATAAAGTCCTAATCACAATACATTCAGCCAAATTAACTTATTAACTTAACTTATTACGGCTTATATCCTTAAGGACAACATTTATGTATATTACTTGAAATTTAAATCGTAAATTTCTTTATATTATGTGTTCCTCCCTAATACCGGTTTTATATGTTAAAGTTGCATTAAAACGAGCGACATTTGACGTGTTCAGCAATAGTAGTGCCGGAAGTTAGCCATTTTTTAAAAAAGAGGTGTACCATTTGTATTTCTATACAAAGCCACATGTATACATCTATGAATGTATGTGCATGCATACATACATATATTTTCATATAAAATAGGAAAATCATGCAATTGATGCTCTCGAGTTGAGTAAAGTTTATAAAACAACTGTACAAACAAATATGCAAGCATAAAGTCATACAAATAAATACTCTTAACAATATTGTTAAGCAAAGAGGGCCTTGAAAAAGGCCTTTATTTAATGAACGTAAACTAAAAACTCCTGTCTAGCTTTAATTAAACGTAATGATTTAACTAACATTGTCACAACAATTATTTCAATTTTTAAAACAAGGTCTTTTCTCAGGCCTATTTCCAATATAATTATCCTGCTAACTTTGCTCATATTCTCAAGTAGACACACATGCAGTCATGTTACTTTGTTTGACAGTCGAGTATAATAAATGTTCTGTTTTGTTCCAGAGTTTATGTGATTTTTCCTGTAGTTTTTTCTTGTACAATTTTCATTTGTTGTTTTTCTTTTTTATTTCTTCTTTCGTTTAAGGACAATGACAAGTGTGTTTTTATAGTTTGCGAAAGTTTTTTTATGATTGAAATGCGTTTTAAATTGTTGAATAGAAATTTACCATCAATAAAATTGCGAATGATTGTGAATTTGTTAGAGTTTCTTTATGAACATAAAATGAATAAATGTTATATGAGAGGGTGTACCTATGGATTTCAATGTAAAGGTTTTTATCGTTGCTAGGATATTAAATTTCAAAGTAAAAGAATTTTATTACTTTTTTTAAGCTACTAAAGTAGATATTTAGCTGGTATAAATGTAAGATATTTGAAGTGAACTTTGAGATCATCGGCTGTTTATTTGTTAGTTTTTTGACATGTGACTTTTAAGAAAAGCTCATATTGAGGACAAAGTCCTCTTATATATTTATATTTAAAAAAGTATTTAAATTGTTTGTTTTAAACTAAAGAGCCTGCAGTCATTTAAAACTGCTTTTAAATTTTTGTATTTTTATACAAAATTTAATTAAAATTTCGCATTTTAAACGCTAACATTTTTTCACATGAAATTATTTAATGTTTTTTCCCATCAAATGTTCATAAATCTCCTGACCTAAAGTTTTTTTTTTAATTGTTGTTTGTTGTCCTAGTGGCTTTAAATTATTATAAAAAGTGGTTAAGCGAGATAAAAGGGTGAAAAAATAACAAATTATCGCTGTAGGTAACATTTATCATATAGTTGGGTACAGTTTGTTGCAAAAGGAAAATTTAACAAAAAGAGGAGTAGAAATTAGTATGTAAGGCAAACTGAATTTTTTAACTGTTTAACTCCTAACGTTATGTGTGATTAGATTACTAATTAGCGTTGTAGTCCGGAATAGTATCGGTTCGATTCCAACCACTAGAACTGTTAAAGAAGAGCACAAAAGACTTTTTAAAAGACTATAACTAGGTAACGAACAAACTAACTAAGTAAGTAATTAACAAACCTACTAACTAACTAACTAACTATTTATCTATCTATCTATCTATCTATCTATCTATCTATCTATCTATCTATCTATCTATCTATCTATCTATCTATCTATCTATCTATCTA
>NC_060950.1:16585826-16587435 GCF_022045245.1 Lucilia cuprina
GTTAGTTAGTTAGTTAGTTAGTTAGTTAGTTAGTTAGTTAGTTAGTTAGTTAGTTAGTTAGTTAGATAGATAGTTAGATAGTTAGTTAGTTAGTTAGTTAGTTAGTTAATGAATTGATAAGTTAATGAAATCACTTTTCCCTCCTACTTACAGTGAGAAGAACTTCCTACTCTCACTTTCAAAACGATACTACTTCTTTCAATGAGAGAAGCAAGCGAGAATACAATTTAGAAACTTGTCTTCCTACTCCCCCAAGGGAAAGACACTTCAAGACTCGTTATAAGTAATGGCGATGTTAGGTTACTGTGGTAATGCAAGTCGTTGAGTAAGTACAAGTTGTTGCCAGGTTTCTGCTATGTACATATGTATTACATATCACTGAACCATTCTAATGTGTTTCATGATCTATATTATTTTCTAAACTAATTGTCATTGATAAATTCTGTAACATTGTCAGTTGGCTAATATAATTACAAATGTACTTAAATACATACATTCGCTTTTAATTATGGACAATAAGGAGAAAATTAAAATCTAATTTGCAGTAATAAGGATTCCATTCATATTAATTTATAAATGATTTATGAAACAAATTTTCACAGAAACATTATCTTTATGAGCCGTTAATAAATTCGTATGACTAGGATTGTTAAATTTTAATTATATTATTTAAATCCTTAATACTACAGTATTTGTGTTGGTTTTACCTAATTTTGTTTAAGCTTGTATTATTTAGTTAGGTGGTTTCTCATTTTATAATATTCATCAAAGTTGTAAAAATGTTTATTAAATTTGTCATTTAATTTTTGATATTTAATTGTGCGTCAATCCGCATATTGTTTAAAATGCGGTTGTGAAACATATCAATCACATGTCATGCGGTTGCATATTTTTAGTATCAATATATCAAAAAAAAAAAAAAAAAAAAATCAAGACACGGCTGACTAGTTAATTAGGGAGGTTCTGAGTTGTGACATGTTTCTAATCAAAAGCTTAATGTGTTTCACTATTAAAAAATTCTGGACATTCTAGTTTTATGATAAAAAATTTGCAACTAATGAAAATTATGTACAGCGATTAAATTCCTTATGGGTTTGTGTTTTTTTCAATTATTATGTTTAAAATTTTATTTATTTATTTTTATTTCTGATTTCAAATTTAAAAATATTTTTTTTTTTTACTTTTGAAAATTGGTCAACTTTTTTGCCCATTTGTGGTAACGTATGTATGAAAAATACGTAATTAAATTATTCAATTTGAAATAAAAAATTATGTATATTATTTTAAACTTTTTAATTTATGTGTCATAAACAGAAATGGAAAATAAAATAGTGAGTGAAAAAAGTTTTCAAACACCTTTATGATTTTTTTTTTCAAAAATACTAGAAAGATCTATGTTGCATATATGAATTATATGGGAAGGTGCATGCCGTTCTTGCGGCAGGACTCGGTTCTATCAGTTAGTTAGTTACTAAGTAGTTTGTTAGTTAGTTAGTTATTAAGTTAGTAAGTTAGATAGATAGATAGATAGATAGATAGATAGATAGATAGATAGATAGATAGATAGATAGATAGATAGATAGATAGATAGATAGATAGATAGATAGAT
>NC_060950.1:16587535-16605095 GCF_022045245.1 Lucilia cuprina
TATCTATCTATCTATCTATCTATCTATCTATCTATCTATCTATCTATCTATCTATCTATCTATCTATCTATCTATCTATCTATCTATCTATCTATCTATCTATCTATTGACAATCTTTGAGCTTTAAACTTCTTTTTTTAATATTTTTGTAAATAGAATCGATTTTGATTTGTTAGATTGTTTTGTAACACATCAAAAAAGCGGTCATAGAAATACATTCGTCCGAGTAAGTCTCTAAGACGATATAGTCAGGTTCGTTCATCCGTCTGTCTCCCTGTCTCTCCATTGGGAGAAAACTCGATACCTGCAAGCTATTTTGATGAGGTTTGTTGGAATTTCAAAATGGCATTTTATTTATTCTACTTCTATTTCTCCTGTAGAAAGTCATTGTATTTGCAATAAATCGTTTAAAAGTATAAAATTTTAATTTCCTAAATAACCCTAGTCTTCGTTGAAGGTTTTCCACCGAATATCGAGGACTTTTTGATGGAATATTATTTATTAATGACTTTTCCATAAATTTTATGATACCGTTCCTATATACAACTTCTTTATAAGTTTTCACTACAAAAGTTTTTAAAAATTTATTTTCTAAAATCCATAGGAAAAATATCGACACCATTCTAATACTCACACGAAGACAATTATACATTGATATCATTAAAATGTTGTTATATATTTGGCAAAATTAAACATAGTTGTTACATGACTTACATTTAGTTAAGTTAACTACACAAACATTTTGCCATCATCAGCATCACCAACATTATCATGATTATTAAATTCCCATACAGTGTCGCTGTAGTCTCATAAACAAATTTACATACATGTATTTTTACGTATGTATGTATGTATGTATGTATGTATGTATGTATGTATGTATGTATGTATGTATGTATGTATGTATGTATGTATGTATGTATGTATGTATGTATGTATGTATGTATGTATGTATGTATGTATGTATGTATGTACATAAAGGCTTATTTATATGCATTAGGATGGTAGGAAAAAGATATGGGCACAAGTAGTTGTTCTTTATTCGATTTTGCTGATTTGTATATTATAATCATCAAAACAGAAATCTGAAACCAAATTTTTCAGATTTCACAACGGCCATCAATTGTTTAAAAGAAAACATTTTTGCTAAATTTTACTATAAAAGTTAACAATTGCGAGCTATTTTCTAAAAAGGTCTTCAGACAAACATACAGTCAGACAGACAGACAGACAAACAAACAGACAGACAGAGAAATAAGTTATTTAATAAATGTGTGAGGAAGACATACTTTCTATAGAGGGAAAAAGGAAATCCTTTCTTCTCGCCAACAGGCTATAAAGGATAGGATCTATTGTCGATATTTTGATCCTTTTATTGGTTGGTGCGAAAACTTTAGTATCGGCTTTATCAAATACAAAGAACCATCTTAATGTAAATATATGTTATTATTTTTAAATCTATGTACAAATGTATGTATTTATGTAGTACGTATGTTTAAGAACACGAGTACTCGTATACGTATTCAGTGTGGGAGTTAAAAACAAGCGAATAAACAAAACATATGGAGGACATTGAATACATTCATTTATTTTCTAAAGGGACTTGCAATAGGAATATTAAATTAGTATAAAATACATACAAATATACTTATACAAATTCATGAATTTATATTAGGATAGAACCTAAAAAAACAAAATACATAAATAAATACTTTGATCAAAAATAAAAAATATAATTAAGAATATTAAAATACTTTAGGCAACAATGTTGACAAATCATGATAATTATATTATGTTTTATAATTAAATATGTGTTTTATTAAAAGCAGCTAACCTAATATATATGAACATAATATACTTATTTTTGTATATAAGCCTGTGCAATCCTATTTAAGCATCAATGAGACAAAACAACAAGAGACTTTATAATTGTCATTTTAACTAAATACCCATACCATGGATGTATGGATGTATGTATGTAGGTATATTATTATCAATGACATTTACTTATACATGAACCAAAACACATGTGACAAAAAATAAATATTAAACTTTTTTTCCACAAATTAAAAAAAAAACAAAATTAAATTGACAAAATGTCAAAAGGATGTAATAATGTCACAAGCTATTTAAAATAGAAAATGCTTATAAAATATTTACTAATTAAAGAAAAATCTTTGTAAAATAATTGAAATTTAAAATAATTTTTCTCTTACTCCAAATTTAACAACAAAAATAACAAATTGTATCTCTAAGAAACAAACAATTAAATAAAAAATAAAACATTTTAAAATCATCATTTAAAACAATAATTTCACTTTTCATATGCAGCTATGAAAATAAATTAATTTTCATACATATATTAATGCATATTAACTTAAACGCTGAGTTAAATATTATTTAATAGTAATTATTATTGTATAAAAACCATAAAAATTACAAATAAAAAAGGCGTTAATGCATTAATGTTTTCATTTGACACCTTCATGTTATGAATATTTTATATATGTTGCTTCTTTAATTATGACTATTTGCTGTTGTTGTTGTGTATTTGTTATTATTGTTATTGTAATAAACATAAATTAGTTGCAAAAAAATACTAGCAAAATATACAACACTTTAAAAAATACATACATAAATATTAAATTAATGAGGTAATTTATAAAGGTAAACACTTTATTTCGAGAGGAATCTTATTTGGTGCAACTAAGCCGATATTAAAAATACTTTGTGTATGACGTCGTAAAATATCGCGTTAACCTAATTGCCATATATAGATTCTACGTCAGGATATATATTTAGAAACATATATACCTTTATACACTTAAACTCTTGTAGATAATATATTAATTAAAATGTATGTGGAGTATGATTTATATTTAATTGTTACCTTTTAATTTATCTCTCATACACATATTTTACTTCTTGGCTTCTATGTCACATGCTTCTGTTCTAGTTCAGTTCTAGTTCTAGTTCAGTTCTAGTTCAGTTCTAGTTCTAGTTCAGTTCTAGTTCTAGTTCAGTTCTAGTTCAGTTCAGTTCTAATTCAGTTCTAGTTCAGTTCTAGTTCAGTTCTAGTTCAGTTCTAGTTCAGTTCTAGTTCAGTTCTAGTTCAGTTCTAGTTCAGTTCTAGTTCAGTTCTAGTTCAGTTCTAGTTCAGTTCTAGTTCAGTTCTAGTTCAGTTCTAGTTCAGTTCTAGTTCAGTTCTAGTTCAGTTCTAGTTCAGTTCTAGTTCAGTTCTAGTTCAGTTCTAGTTCAGTTCTAGTTCAGTTCTAGTTCAGTTCTAGTTCAGTTCTAGTTCAGTTCTAGTTCAGTTCTAGTTCAGTTCTAGTTCAGTTCTAGTTCAGTTCTAGTTCAGTTCTAGTTCAGTTCTAGTTCAGTTCTAGTTCAGTTCTAGTTCAGTTCTAGTTCAGTTCTAGTTCAGTTCTAGTTCAGTTCTAGTTCAGTTCTAGTTCAGTTCTAGTTCAGTTCTAGTTCAGTTCTAGTTCAGTTCTAGTTCAGTTCTAGTTCAGTTCTAGTTCAGTTCTAGTTCAGTTCTAGTTCAGTTCTAGTTCAGTTCTAGTTCAGTTCTAGTTCAGTTCTAGTTCAGTTCTAGTTCTAGTTCAGTTCTAGTTCAGTTCTAGTTCAGTTCTAGTTCAGTTCTAGTTCAGTTCTAGTTCAGTTCTAGTTCAGTTCTAGTTCATTTCTCTAGTTCAGTTCTAGTTCAGTTCTAGTTCAGTTCTAGTTCAGTTCTAGTTCAGTTCTAGTTCAGTTCTAGTTCAGTTCTAGTTCAGTTCTAGTTCAGTTCTAGTTCTAGTTCAGTTCTAGTTCAGTTCTAGTTCAGTTCTAGTTCTAGTTCAGTTCTAGTTCAGTTCTAGTTCAGTTCTAGTTCAGTTCTAGTTCAGTTCTAGTTCAGTTCTAGTTCAGTTCTAGTTCAGTTCTAGTTCAGTTCTAGTTCAGTTCTAGTTCAGTTCTAGTTCAGTTCTAGTTCAGTTCTAGTTCAGTTCTAGTTCAGTTCTAGTTCAGTTCTAGTTCAGTTCTAGTTCAGTTCTAGTTCAGTTCTAGTTCAGTTCTAGTTCAGTTCTAGTTCAGTTCTAGTTCAGTTCTAGTTCAGTTCTAGTTCAGTTCTAGTTCAGTTCTAGTTCAGTTCTAGTTCAGTTCTAGTTCAGTTCTAGTTCAGTTCTAGTTCAGTTCTAGTTCAGTTCTAGTTCAGTTCTAGTTCAGTTCTAGTTCAGTTCTAGTTCAGTTCTAGTTCAGTTCTAGTTCAGTTCTAGTTCAGTTCTAGTTCAGTTCTAGTTCAGTTCTAGTTCAGTTCTAGTTCAGTTCTAGTTCAGTTCTAGTTCAGTTCTAGTTCAGTTCTAGTTCAGTTCTAGTTCAGTTCTAGTTCAGTTCTAGTTCAGTTCTAGTTCAGTTCTAGTTCAGTTCTAGTTCAGTTCTAGTTCAGTTCTAGTTCAGTTCTAGTTCAGTTCTAGTTCAGTTCTAGTTCAGTTCTAGTTCAGTTCTAGTTCAGTTCTAGTTCAGTTCTAGTTCAGTTCTAGTTCAGTTCTAGTTCAGTTCTAGTTCAGTTCTAGTTCAGTTCTAGTTCAGTTCTAGTTCAGTTCTAGTTCAGTTCTAGTTCAGTTCTAGTTCATTCTAGTTCTAGTTCAGTTCTAGTTCAGTTCTAGTTCAGTTCTAGTTCAGTTCTAGTTCAGTTCTAGTTCAGTTCTAGTTCAGTTCTAGTTCAGTTCTAGTTCAGTTCTAGTTCAGTTCTAGTTCAGTTCTAGTTCAGTTCTAGTTCAGTTCTAGTTCAGTTCTAGTTCAGTTCTAGTTTCAGTTCTAGTTCAGTTCTAGTTCAGTTCTAGTTCAGTTCTAGTTCAGTTCTAGTTCAGTTCTAGTTCAGTTCTAGTTCAGTTCTAGTTCAGTTCTAGTTCAGTTTCTAGTTCAGTTCTAGTTCAGTTCTAGTTCAGTCTAGTTCAGTTCTAGTTTAGTTCTAGTTCAGTTCTAGTTCAGTTCTAGTTCAGTTCTAGTTCAGTTCTAGTTCAGTTCTAGTTCAGTTCTAGTTCAGTTCTAGTTCAGTTCTAGTTCAGTTCTAGTTCAGTTCTAGTTCAGTTCTAGTTCAGTTCTAGTTCAGTTCTAGTTCAGTTCTAGTTCAGTTCTAGTTCAGTTCTAGTTCAGTTCTAGTTCAGTTCTAGTTCAGTTCTAGTTCAGTTCTAGTTCAGTTCTAGTTCAGTTTTAGTTCAGTTTTAGTTGAGTTCAATTCTGGCATAACCAACTTTACATTTTCTTTTTAGCATAAGACTTATGGTATAAGGCTTATGGTATAATATTGCCAGCCAAAACCGAATTTTTGTCAGTTTTGTTTTAACATTTGTTTATTTTTCTACATTTTACTATATTGTCGTATATATTAAAATTGCTATATGATGTCAATGCAAAAAAGGAGTTTAAGTTTTTCATTCTATTTCGTATATTCTGATAGTGTTTATATTTAACTTACACTTTTAAAACTAATTATTTGTTTAAATAGCAACAAAAAAATGCAAGTATTTTTTAGCAATTTTTTTAAAGTTTTATAATATGATATGTTTGAAGTGTTTATTTTAGTTTGCATAAAAATTGCTTTTGTTTTTGCTGCGCCAATACAAAATTTACTTAACGAACTCCCTCTAAAAGAAAATTTGATAAACGAAATATAAAAAATTCTTAGAAAAATATGTAATATGTATACTTTATATCTCTTATATAGAGTATGCAGTCGATAAAATTAATAGATTAACCGATTATTTATGGTTTTGCTCATATGACACTTTGCATAAATATTTGTTTTTTTCACTATAATGTTCAATAACTAAGAGGGGAATGAAAGATATATATCCTTTAAAATTAAGTTTGAGTTAAATATAGAAAAAATGTTTGAAATTTACATCCTTCTTTTTTTTAACAACATTATCATGACGTATGATTGATATGCAATTTTTACAAAATACATATTAAGTATACGCCTGTTTTTGAATAAATAAACATTCAATTATTAAAAGATTAATAATTAAAAAAAACTTTTAATAATATAACAGAATCTAAGTTTAACACATAAATTTGCCTATATTTCCATTCACTTGGTAGCAAAACTGTTTAAAGTCATATTAAGCCGATTTTAAAAAACTGTAAATTTTTTATATACAATATTATATAATTTTTATATAAAAATAATTAAATTTTTATATTAGAAAAAGATTAAACAACAAAAATATATGTATGTATATGTACACACATTTTGCACTTTAAATTAAAATCATTGTTTGCACATGAACGCCTTTAAAAACTATTTAAAATATTTATGTAAATAACAACAACACCAAAAAAAAAAAATAAACACTAATATTTAATAATAAAAGTAACAAAAATAAAATTACAATATGGAAATTACAAAAAGGTCTCATTTATTTTAATAGATTGTTTTTTTGTAAAATATTTAATATTTTTTTAAATGAAATTAAATAAAAATACTAAATGAAAATGAAATTGTTTATAACGTTCAAAATGTATTAATGTTAAAATCTAATAAAAACAATATAAAAATTGCAAAATAAAAAAATTTAAATAATTTACAATATTTTCATTAAGTTCATTGAACCGTATACATGTAATTTCCCTTTAAATGAAAATATACGCATACAAGAGAGTTATTGCAACATTTGCTTTACATTATAATATTTGTTGCAAGTGATTTGTGTGAGTGTGTGGTGTGTGCAACAACACTTTGAATTGCCCACACACACTAACACTTGTTATTTGTATTGATGATTCATTTAATGTCCAACAGTTTAAAAGGGTGGGGCAATGCTTTCCCCTTAGAATTTTTAGAATTTTTACTCTTTTTATGCTTAGAGGTAGTTAATCTAAACTGAAACGAAGTGGACTCCAATAGGTTAGTATTATAGTCGAGTAGACTGTAGGTGGTTAAGAAGCGCACAACACCCCTATAGATTATTTTATCGGTTCTGATGTATATACATCCTTCTAACAACCAAATTTACTAACTAAATCGTACTAACTAACATCGTAAAACTTTTCTCTAGTTCAAAAACAAACTCCACAAACTGCCGGCTTATATGTTCACTATAGATGTTAGTGTATTCATTCATATTAAATTTTAGTTGCATTTTTGATAAGTTCACTGAACTTGTGCATGTGTGTTCATAAGGATTAGTGTAAAATAATTTTATATACTATTAGTTTTTCTCTTTTTATATTGAATCTACAACAAAATTCTCATTCAGACTTGTTTGTTATTTTTAGTAATAAAAAAACAATAATATATACAAACAACATTGCATACAGTCAGTTACACAATAACAACAAATTATAATTAAATTTATACATATACATAAACATACATATATATAAAAATACAAATAAATAAACGTAAGTAATCTGTTGTTGATATTAAGTGGATTTTATGATTGTAGTTAAACACACACCTACATACATACATTCAAACATATATAAAGTTGTAAAAATTTATTCACATTTATTATTTGCTTATTTTTCATTTACATATATATATATATTTTTTTTTATAACAAACAAATTTATTTTGGAATGTTTTTATTAAATTTTAAAAAATTTTAATTTTTCTTTTTATCTTTAACATAAGTACTTGAGCTAGAAATAAAAATCAATCTCTAAAGTATTTATTTATATTTACTGACAGTAGTGGGATTATATTTATTTGTATATTAATATGTACAATTAACTGTCAAAAAAAATATATACATTTGATGTTTTGTAAAATTCTTTAATTTAAGAATTAAATCTCTTTAGAATTATGAGTTTATAATTTAGTATTGTGTGGTTATTTACAAATCTACCACTTGAAAAAAATTTATTTGTTAAATTTTAGTTGACTTTTTGCTAAACAGTGCAACTGTTATTTGTACACAGGGGCATGTAATTTGAATAAGAACATTTACATGGACAGGCGAACAAATAGATATCGTTACTGCAGGAGAAGAGTTTTAGCGTAATCCACCACTATAGTGGTGCATGTTATAAACTACTTTGTGACAAAGACCTTTTACTACCAGATTAATTAATTTTATCACTTAGTTTGTAACATTTTCACAATTTGTATCTATATTATATTCTAAGATATAGTCATGAGCGTTCGTCTGCCCATCCATCTGTTCGACCGTTCGTCCATCTGTTTAAATTACCATAGGTTTCGAAAAAAAAAGCTGAAGTACATACATATCTCTACTTAAGGCCGAAATAAACTAAACAAGCGCCTTATCAAACAAATTTTTTTCATTTGCACACACACTATACAAACATTGCTCGTACAAACACCGATTTTTTCACGTTTTTGTGGATTTTCAAAGATACAGATGGCAATTTTTCTTAGAAATGTACATTTTTTTCAAAAAAATTATAATTAGGGTCTTATTCAAAAACTTTTATCAAAGTTAATAAAACAAATTTCATACAAAATTTTATCCATAAACCTTTGATAAATGATTATGAATAAGGCAGTTAATGAATATAAATCATACAAATGGTTTGACAGAAATTCAATATGTTTGTGTAAATATCAATTTTTTTTTTAAATTTTTTTGCATAAACAAACATTTGTACAAACACAAAATACCCTCATACACTACACAACAGGCTTGCACAAATGCACAATAATGTTATGTTTGTTAAGCCGCTTGTGTAGTCAATTTTGGGAATTCAATTGTATGGGAATTTGACTCTTACTCTTATGTACCCAGCAAAAACTCGGTAATGGGTTGTACTTCCATAACCAATTACTTTTCAATGACTTTACTGTCCTCAAGTTACATAGAGATTATACTCTTAAAAGTAGTTTTTTTTTTGTCGTACTTCCGAAAGTAGTTATTTCACCCATCTTTTGGAGAAATAATTATTACTTTCTACTAATATGCCACCTTCTGGTTGACTGAAATTTATATATTTCGGGTCAATCCTCACATTATTGTTCCATAGTATTCTAGAGAGTAGACACTTAAAATTTTAAAATTTTATTTCCATTAATATCTTAACATCTGGCTGACTCCAATTCGTATGTTTTTGGTCTTTCGTCACAAATAAACTCTTTGTAAACGAAAATGAAGACAGTCGTCACTTTAGTGTCCCCTTTGTAAGCGAGAGCGGAAGCAATCGCCTCTTTACTGTCTCTTTGTAGGGTATAGAGTGACAATTTACTTTCTCGTAGGACAAACCCATGTTAAAATGGTTGGTCACCTGAGTAGTCAGGTGGCTAGGGGCCACCACAAGTGGTAGGTTAAATGGTCAGTTCGGGACTGTCCCGTCGAACTGCTAGGTATTTTTTGTGCTGAATTTCATCGCGATGTTATACCCTACACTACTTTAATGGGTGTAACTTACTCAACAACTTCTTTGTAAGCAAAATATATATTTTTAACTCTCTATTTGTAAGCGAGCTTAGACATCAACGTGTTAAAATAATGAGATAAAATACTAATGAAGAAGTAGTGAAAAGAGGTTTTATTAGCATTTTAACTCATTACTTTTCAATGTACGTTTTTCCTGGGTATATAAGATACCTATCGGAATACGAATTTAAAACTTATAATTAGCTTAAAGTTATCACAAGTTTTATATTAACTTAATTCTCTCTGCTTATCATATGTCTATCTGTCTGTTTGTCTGCCTGTTTGTCTGTCTGTCAGTTTGTTTGAAATTAATTTTCTAAAGTTCCTAGATATATTTGGATTGTAAATCTTTAATACTTTTATCAGACAATTAAATCGGTCCATAAAGCAAAAGTACAATAAAACTTCTGAAAATTTCGCATAAAAACAACAACATACATATTATGTTTGCTTGAGAATACGCTTTTTAAAATTTTTCTTTAACGATTTTCTTTTAAATTATCTGCTTTCAACCTCAAGCTGTGATATATAGCAAAGGTGTGTTCATATATTGTTCTTTTCAACCTTTACATGTTTGTGTTTACAAACTAAATACACCCACATATACAAATATAAAGTTGTATGTTCTTAATGTCTTTGCTATGTAAAAACAAAAATTCGTATTTTTGACAATATTTTGGAAGGTTGTTTTGGAATTTTTCAAAATCCAAAAAAAAAAAAAAATTATGCAATCGTAAAATCTAGCATTAGCTAGATAAAGATCTTAGCCCTAGTCATTACCATTATAGTTTATGGATAATCAGATCTTCATTCTTTCTCTTCCTTAGAGAGTTTTGTCTTTCACTTCTGCATGGTTTTAGCGCGTGGCGCATATCCTTTGATAAATAATGGAGTACGAAACAAATCGCATTTCGGATTTGAATAGAAATTAGTAAACATAGGAGCGGAGTTCGGCAGTTTCAGAAGAAAATTTCAAAAAATTATTAAAAGCTTATCGAAAATCTTGTAATTTTTTATTTTAGACATATTCGAAGTTGGTCACGCCTGGGGACTTTACCGATAAGTTTATGAAGTTTTAAATAATAAGAGCACATACTGCCAAGAAATCCTATTAAATTCATGATAAGACTTCAGACATAACTTTTTCATAAAATGTTTACACATATAATTTGTTTAAGGCTTTAAACGAGCTGGACTTAAGCAATTGTAAATTAACTGACTGATTTTGTGATTTTAGTAAATATTTCGTACATTGTCAATGATGCAATAAAACAGGCTTAACGAAATACAATGAAAAAGAAGGCAATATAACAACAACGAACAAAAAAAAACAATTTTTTCAAAAAGATATTTCTACATGCATATTTGCATGTAAAAGTTTAACACCAACTGACAGTACTGATACGTATAAATGAAATACATGCCGAAAAATAACAAAATGAAATGGTCACTTGTTTATAAAATTTACGAATATTGTATGCACTATGGGTGAAATAGAAATAATAACAACACACATTCAAAACAAGGTGTTTTTGAAAATTATATAGATTCCCCAAAACTTATAGAAATAAATCAAATATATCACTAGTATTTGACAGCAGCTATAGCAAATACTCAATACAAATATCATTACTCACTATTCCCCCACTGTGCACAGTGTTGAATGTTATCGAAATTTGAGTCACCCTGATTTCTGACAAAAATAAATTAGCCAATATAAGCCAAACAACAAACAAATAAATAAAACAACATTGAAATGTTGTAACAACTGCAACGATAACAACAAATTATTTGTTATCAATTCATGACACACGCATACACAAGTAAACAAATGGAAGTGCACACACACACACATAGAAGACACATGAATTCACTCATACACACACTCTACAATACGCAAATAAAGGACAATATAAATAAACAGGCAAACAACACAAACGATACAAATAGTAAAACAAACACATGAATAAAAATATATACAAATACATACGAACACATTCACATGCAATATAAATACATCAACACATCCTTACATATTGAATACAAGCATCAGGTTTTATTTATATATATTTGTTGTTTTCTTTTTTTTGCAATCACTTCCTATGTACTATTGTTGGTGTGATTGTTGCAAATGTAACTCTTTTTTGTTCAAATCAAATCTTTACTATAAATATTATTGAGTATTGTTTTTGCTTTGTTCTAGGGGAAGTGAACAACTTTAAAAATCTAAAAATTTCAATAAAATTTACGTTTGACTTAATCTTTATTGTCATTGTATTCGTGCATACTTCCTGTTGGCACCAGGCATCAGGCGAAAATGCTGCAAAAAGTGTTGATAGTAGTCAAAATGTTAAGTGTAGTGTGAGTGTGTTTAACATGTACATCAGCATATTGAGTAAACATTTTTCCACTGTATTAACATTTGTGATTTCAATATAAAACTAAAATATATGTATGAACACTCCTATAACACACATACATATGTATGTATTCATTCAAATCAAAAATGGACAAATACAAATGTGCATTCAGATTGTGCAATTGCACATAGATATATATTTGTATATTTTATTTCAGATTTCCTACAATGAATGCCAAAAATTAACAATAACAGAACTGGAACTGAACTAGAACTGAACTAGAACTGAACTAGAACTGAACTAGAACTGAACTAGAACTGACCTAGAACTGAACTATTTTGGAGTTACTGTATTTAACAATTTTGACTTGTTTTAACAAAGAAACAAAATTTCTCTCTTATTGTGAGTTTAAATGAATTCGATGTGAAATAAGCTAAATAATATTGTTGCTATATGACAAATTTATTCTTTTTTATTTGATTTTTAGTCTAACCCAAAATTTTGTTTATTTTTATTTTGGTTTTTATTTGAAAAAAAAAATGTTCTAAAAATCTGAAAATAACTTAACAAAATATTGATTAACTCACATTTATTCATGAATCTCAATAAAAAGATTACACTCCACAGAACATGAGTTTTAACAAAAGTAATTTGAATATTTATTTTCCATTTAAAATTAATCATAAATCAATTGATCAATTTAAACGATATGTAAATAAATTCTAAAGACTTTGTTGTTTTCTTCACACATTCTCTATTCAATTATTGTTTAGTGTGGCTTTCTAAAAATAACGTTTATAAATATTTCGTTTGAAAAATTTGATTTTATCAAATAATCTCTACCTCATAAATCCATAAACATGCATGTGCTGCATATAATGTTGTTGATGTTATCGATTGAGTTTTCTATAAAAATTTTTCAATTAAATTCCTGAAAATAAGCTGTTTGAAAAATGTTAATAAATTAAATTAATAATAGAGAAAATATATAAATTTAAGTTTAAGCTGAAAAGAATATTAAATATTTGGGGAGAAAAATGTTATTGGTTTTATTCAAAGTTATGAAATACTTACTTTACTCATACTTTTATGCAGTTATATTTAAAATATTATTTTATTAAAATCAAAAAAGGCAAATAATATTTATCAACATATCCTTACAACTTCAAAATTAATTCATATATTTTAAATGATTTGCGTTTACTTACAATCGTAATTGTGAAGTGAATTTGTGATGGTACTTCCGTGGTAATGTCACTTATCGCCTTTTTTAAAACAAAATTGTATTTATATTTTTATGTCCGGGCTTTTCCTACCCCATTTAGCTGAAGGTGCTGTAGCTTTTTTTGTACTTCTTTAATTCTAACACCAAATGGTACTTAAAAGTTAAGCGCTTTTTGCGTTCAAGGTATTACTTTTAGTTCAGTACTTAGTCAGGTTTTCTTTTTCCTTCTTTGCAACTCTTCATTTTGTAAACACTTCACGTCTCAGTGCTGTTAATATGTTAAATACAACAACGGCAAAAATAAATATCAACAACAAAATAAGAACAACAACAAAATGCCAGTAAAAAGAAGTTTCGGTCATACTGGAGCCTATGGGACCATACATATACATATATATATATATGTAACTTGCTTGCTTACTTACTTACTTACTTACTTACTTACTTACTTACTTACTTACTTACTTACTTACTTACTTGCTTGCTTGCTTACTTGCTTGCTTGCTTACTTACTTACTTATTTACTTACTTACTTACTTACTTACTTACTTACTTACTTACTAACTTACTTACTTACTTACTTACTTACTTACTTACTTACTTACTTACTTACTTACTTACTTACTTACTTACTTACTTACTTACTTACTTACTTACTTACTTACTTACTTACTTACTAACTTACTAACTAACTAATTAACTAACTAAATAACTAACTAACTAACTAACTAACTAACTAACTAACTAACTAACTAAATAACTAACAAACTAACTAACTAACTAACTATCTAACTAACTAACTAACTAACTAACTAACTAACTAACTAACTAACTAACTAACTAACTAACTAACTAACTAACTAACTAACTAACTAAATACCTAACTAACTAACTAATTTACTAACTGACTGACTACACTAATTTGACTCAATACAATAGTTTTTGCCTCCTTTTGAAATCGATCTCAGATCTGATGAAAATATCTTTCGGTGTTACAAACACCATTACCAACGTTAAATACCTATTTTTACGGTATTTCTGTTAAGTTTAAAGCAGCTACAGCAAGATTAAACAACTCATTGTACATTAGAGTGCTACACGCTTGTATGAAGTACAGAAAATCTAAGGAAAGTCTACGGAGACTGCAATCTTTAGATTTGTTCCTTTGGTAATACGACTATGTTATGCTAAAATAAAAGTAGGCTGACAGGATAAAGTTAGATAACGTGGGAATATCAGCATATCATCAACTTACGTCTTAAGTTGTTTTGAGAAAAATTTTACTATTAGAATAAGATAAAAGCCAAAGTTTTTTGCAAAATCTTATGGAGATTTGTGGATTAGGAAAATTAATTAAATCATAAATCTGAATTTATGGACGCAACTTTTTGAAGCACTCTAATATAATTACATTTAAGAAAATAAGTTAAGGTAGTTTTCTCTTTGAAACAGAAGAAAAACAGAAATATGTTGCGAAATTTGTAAAAAGTATTCCATCACCTCAAGCACTTTTTGCACATTATATATTATTTAGATTCTTAAGTTAATGTCGCCTGCAGGTTCGACTGTAACGCAGTGTTTTATCCACTAGAACTTTTCAAGGTGGTTGTTATGTGATTCAAAGGGTTCCCCGGATAAACATTTTTCAATAATATTTTAGTCTTAAAAATACTAGACAATAAATAAAGCTAGATAATAAAGTTGTTGTTCCATTTGTATTAAATGAAGAAACTAATTAATTTTTTTTTTAATTTAATTTGTATTTTGTATAACTAATAAAAATATATAATTTTAAGGGCTTCCCTAAATTGCTGTATGTCAAAAGCAAGACGAACAATCAACGGTTGCAACAACACTGTGGGGCTAAATACATATAGTTTTAAATGTAGTATTTACAATTTAGTACTAGTTAGTTTTATGTAATTTACAACAAATGTATGGGTATTTCATTGTGCTCGGTAAACACTTGCATTATAATATAAACAATTCGTCTTATCAAATTATACATATAATTGTTCAGTATGATGTACACATTTTTCACCCACTGTTCATTGTTCTGAGGAGTTAATGCTTGTGTGAGAACTAATGTATGTGAAAATGTACAAGTGTAATAGTTTATGTTCTAGGTACGTAGATTACAATAAGTTGTTCTTATAGTTTTTTGTCAAGGATTTTAAAATATTTTTCAAACATATTATTTAAGAAGTAAAACCTTGACAAATATCACGAGACTTTGATTTTTATTACTTCCTAACAACGTTTATGCTTTCATTAATATAATACATTAGCGATGATGTTGATAACAATTAATCCTAGTTATAACTATAATATTTTCCTTTTTCGGAATCAGTTGTTTATTCACTAGGATTTTTCTTTTAATCGATTATTCGAGGTGTAAATTTGTTTAAGTTCGTAGCAAAACAAACATTACAAGCAATTTTTAGTTCAATTGAAGGTTAGTTCCAGTTAAGCTCCAATTTAGTTCAGTTCTAGTTCAATTCTAGATCAGTTCTAGTTCAGTTCAATTTAAGTTCTAGTTCAGTTCTAGTTCAGTTCTAGTTCAGTTCTAGTTCAGTTCTAGTTCAGTTCTAGTTCAGTTCTAGTTCAGTTCTAGTTCAGTTCTAGTTCAGTTCTAGTTCAGTTCTAGTTCAGTTCTAGTTCAGTTCTAGTTCAGTTCTAGTTCAGTTCTAGTTCAGTTCTAGTTCAGTTCTAGTTCAGTTCTAGTTCAGTTCGAGTTCAGTTCTAGTTCAGTTCTAGTTCAGTTCTAGTTCAGCTCTTAATGAGTTTTAGTTCAGTTCTAGCTCAGTTCTAGTTCAGCTTTACTTTAGTTCTAGGTTAGTTCTAGATTAGTTTTAGTTTAGTTCTAGGTTAGTTCTAAATTAGTTTCAGTTTAGTTTTAGATTAGTTCTAAATTAGTTTTAGTTTAGTTCTAGGTTAGTTCTAGGTTATTTCTAGATTAGCTCTAGTTCAGTTCTCGTTCTATTTAAGTTGTTCTAGTTCAGCTCCAGTTCATTTCTATATAATTTGCTTCCATAGGAGAGAGGTAGTTAATGTTGAGGATAGACGGAAGCCTAATTTCACTTTAAGCGTGAGCTATGAGTGAAATTAGTTCGAGAAATTTAGTTCGACTCTCTTGACAAGTAGAAGAATTAATTCAAGCAAATTATAGCCAATTTTTGTACATTTTTTTAATGAGAATACCACAGGGGAAGCGGTGTAGTTTAGTTTAGGATAGACACTTATAATTACCATAAACTTTAATTCTGCAAATCGGTAATGCCGCACTTCTCATATTATGCTTAATGATAGACGCGTTAAAACCACATAAGCTATTACTATTTTTAAAACCTGTATGAATTGAAGACGATAAAAATTTTTAAATTTCTGTTAACATTTCAATCCAAACAAAGTGATGCAATTTATAGAAATTGTCAAAATTAATAAACTATTAACTTAGACATTCATTACGAATGATTAATATTTAATTTAAAATTAAATAAATATTACGTATACGTTTGGTACTCTCACGCATATTTTATGTGAAATAATTTCAAGCAATATTTTTAATTACATAAATATATTTTTTACTTTTTACTTTATTTCGCCTTAAAAAAACACTGCATATACACTTATTGGTCTTTATTTATTTGTTCTTTTTCCCAATTGTTTTATTAACAATACAAACCATTAACAAAAAACAATAAATGTTGTTGTTGGTTGACGATGTTGTCGATGATGACGACGACGATAAAGATTATCATGAGGTTGTTAATGATTTTTATCAGAGAACAATTAAAACAGGAAATTTCACATTTTCCACATAATTTTTTCGCTGGAATATGTAAATATATAAATATTTAAAAAGAAGAGTTTACATAATAAACATTTAAATAAATTAAAAAAACGAGGGTGGTATAGACATTTTATTTTTTATAAAAATATTTATTAAAAGAAAATTTCAAAATTGGTACAAAATAAAAAAAATTGGAAAGTTGCAATATTTTTTTCTCAAAGTTGATTATTTCCACAAAGCTTAGGAAATTTAACCCTTTTACTTACACATACATATGAATATACAAATACTTAAATACTTGCCAATTCAAAACATTGATTTTTTTTAAATAATTGATGTTTTTATATTTTATTTTATCTCACATCTTTGCAAAACATATTTCAAAAGGAGAATAAAACTCTGCAGTAAAGACCAAGATACTGTGATTTATAGCAATCTTTATGCAAAATTCTTTTAGTTTAAAAGTTAAATAAATCAGATCAATGTTGTTCATAGATATACCACAAAATTATTAAGACCATGAAATTTGTTCTTTAAAACGTTTTAATCATGATCCGTGCTCACAAATTTGGAAAACTATAAATATTGTCTGCTACTGCACAAACATGTGTATGTATAAACATTAGGGTGATTCCGAAAAGAATAAGCTGTTTCCCAATTTACGATCAGTTTAATGTGAGAAGAAGCTTCGTTCTACATCAGTTCAGTTCTAGTTCTAGTTCAATTCTAGTTCAGTTCTAGTTCAGTTCTAGTTCAGTTCTAGTTCAGTTCTAGTTCAGTTCTA
The DNA here is from genome assembly GCF_022045245.1 of Lucilia cuprina. Lineage (NCBI taxonomy): Eukaryota > Metazoa > Arthropoda > Insecta > Diptera > Calliphoridae > Lucilia > Lucilia cuprina. The sequence continues at coordinate 16,605,072 of NC_060950.1, forward strand.
GTTCAGTTCTAGTTCAGTTCTAGT
>NC_060950.1:16605195-16606791 GCF_022045245.1 Lucilia cuprina
TTCGGGTATTGGTGTTTCCATTTGATTCCGTAGACTTATCATGTCACTAATAAAAGTCTCACAGTTTTCGTTATATCCTTGTCTACGTTCCATAATCTTACGCTGTATCTCATAATCGCTTTCGTGTCTTCTAAATCTATCCATCATCCCTTGTCTTATTTGGTCCCATTTACATCCGGGATATTGCCTTCGATATGACCAGAGCCAGTCGTAAGCATCTCCCGAAAGCAAGTGGTGAAACCCTTTTGCCAGTATGTCGTACGGACATTCATTATCCTCTCGTATGGCTTCAACTCTAAACAAGAAATCTTCTACGCTAACGGTTTTAGTGGACCCATCAAATTTTATTCCCCACCTATCCATACCGTATGTTATATTTCTGTCACGATTCCCATTTGGGTAATAAGTGCTTCTGTATATTGGATTGCGGTTAGGCATTTGGTTATAAGGGTCTGAAGGAGGAACGTTATTTCCTAACTGTTCATCTGAAAATGGGAATTGGTTATCGGACAAATGACGTTGCATGTTTATTTTTTCCCCTAGGGCAACACGTTCGAGATTTGCTTGGATGGATTCTATATTATTTGGATGGGACGATGAGAACTCTGGTGGATAAGAATTGGGAGCATTGTCCGGACGTATTGTGGTATTTACAACTTCCGTAATCATTTTCCTCCCTTCGTCCAATATTGCGGCCTGTGAAGCCTTTATCGAAACTCTGATATAATCTTGCATTGTCATACCGTCCTCATTGATAACAACAGTCGGGGAAACTCTATCATTCAGTCTTACCTTTGAATTGTTTTTTTGTCTTTCAAAATCTTGTCTAATATTCAGCGCCTGTCAAACTACTGTATTCTGGAGAAGCTATTGTTGAATTTGAAGTCCCCGAATCACTGCGCCGTGAGTCACCTAACGAAGGGCGAGGGTTATGTTCTATAGTAATGGTTTGAACTGCCAATGAGGCCTCCGTTTCAGTGCCCTGAGTTCTAACTTGATCAATACCCGCGTTATTAGGAACAGTATTATCTTTTTCTGTCGGCTTTTTGGGTATGGTTCCCGTCTTAGGGGGCTTTGAACCTCCTGTTGGATTACTTTGAGACGTTGCTGATCTCAGATTTCTCTGTGGTGGCTCCATTTTAAGGAATTTTAATATTTAAACTATAAACTAGTAATGGATACCAGACACCACTTCGATTCAAAATTTCATAAACAAATGTATAACAACTAAGGACTAAGGGATATTTATTAGTGATGACGAATTAGATAAATTTACAAAGAATTAAATGTATTATTTTCATATGAGTGTTACAACTAAACATGCGTTAATATAATTTATATAAATATAAAAAAAATAAATATACATAAATTTAACTTAAATAGACGTAAAATAATATCTATGTATATTCAAAACAAAATACTTACTATTACGTACACCCACGGTCATCAAAAATATTCACTAATATGTATATTGCTTTCTTTTTCAGAAATCAAAAAATCATGCATACACTTGGTTGAGTTGTGAAGTATCTTGGTAGAGATTAAAATGTTATAATAGTTTTTTTCTCTTACTAACGGGTCCAATAATCAAATTCT
>NC_060950.1:16607117-16607287 GCF_022045245.1 Lucilia cuprina
TTTCAACAACAAAGATTTTACAAACACTGAAATTAAATTTGTAGCTAATAAATCCAGAGTACCCTCAGATCTATGTCTTACCAAATTTAAAATCTTGCTAGCAAAATAATTTTTTCTTTAATCTGCTCTATCATAGGATATTGTTGCACTCAGATTTAACGCAAATGCAT
>NC_060950.1:16607297-16607477 GCF_022045245.1 Lucilia cuprina
TAACAAATCCTAAAGAATTCTATAAAACAAAATTTAAGGAGGCGTATTAGAGCCCCACGTTGGGCGCCAAAATGTGACAGTGCTTTTTTTGAGCTGTGTGACACCGAGGTGTTGCCAGCTAGACCTCGTCGGATGGGTGGGTTATTTGTTGCTCAATGACCGTCGCATTTGAATCAATAA
>NC_060950.1:16607577-16609541 GCF_022045245.1 Lucilia cuprina
TAGTTAGTTAGTTAGTTAGTTAGTTAGTTAGTTAGTTAGTTAGTTAGTTAGTTAGTTAGTTAGTTAGTTAGTTAGTTAGTTAGTTAGTTAGTTAGTTAGTTAATGAATTAATTTACTAATCAATATAATCGGTGCACCAATACCGTTTCCTTTAACCACTTCTTCTTAAATATTTTTCCACTCTTATTTGCATTTTTTAATTGCATGTTATTGATTACATACAAATAGTGGCCAATTATTTCTGTTAATAAATGTTTAATAATGTTTGATTTCAATACGATTGACATTTATAATTATCTGCAAATTTTATGTTTTTTTTTTCAAAGAATTCCTCTTACTTACAAATATAGCATCCTCACAGAAATATAGCGACTTCTAAAGCGCATGTTCAAAATCACTCTACTTATTGCTCTCAGCTGTTATTTGAACGTTATTTGCAGAAAACACACTGTTATACTGTTAAAATATCGTAAATGTATTTCATAACATTTGGCATATCATTCATATGAAAATGTTAAAATTAACCAGTATTATGTTATGTTATGCAAAAACATAGAAAAATGTTAAAAATATTTTTTCAACTGTTGCTTAAACTCTTATGATGTAGGCTTTTCAATAAGGTAAGTAGATATGTGTGTGTGTATTCATGTACATCTGAATGAACATGTTTGTTTAAATAATGAGATTTTTATTTAAATTTATAATGGTTACAAATTATTTTGTCATGTGATAGTTGTAGCATAAGATTCTTTTTAAATAAGTTAACATTTTTATTTCTTTTATGGTTGTATTGACCGCATCTCTCATGCTTCATAAAAATTTCATAGGTCATCTTACAAAAATATTTCTAATTTCCAATACGTATATATTTTTTTAATATTTTCTGTAGTCATTCTAAATTAACTAGAATTTCTCCATAAACCTATTTGACTCAAATATTAAAAAAAAACTTACATATACTTATATTTAAACAAAAATTTCTTACTCATTATTTTTAACATAAATTTATGATAATAAGTAGTAGCTTTCATATTGTAAAAAACACGGAAATACATGTAAAAAGGATATTAACTGCACAGTAAGTATTTTTAGGATTAAAATAAAAACAACTGAAGCGATGGAAAATACTTTTAAAAATTGATGCTGTTCTTTTTCGCTGTATTATTTTATAATACGTTTTTTTGATGTTTCCACTACATGTATAAAATAAATGCAACCATTTTTTTCTTAAATAAATATGCAGACATATAAAACATGTACTACTACATACATACAATACTCACTGTTATATAAATTTAGATATTTATACATTTTTATGTTCATAGTATTTTTCTATTATTTTTAACAAAATATTAGTAAAAATATACATTTATAACAGTAAATGTTTGTTTAAGTATAAGTAGATTATTAGGAGCCTGTTTTTAGGGACATTATTTTTTCACATATACACAAAGGAGTTAAATTACCCAAGATCTTATTATGAATTTTTATATTTGGCTTAACTATGTAATATTAGATTCTGGTATTTATAATTTATAAAAATTTGTATAAAACTAATATAAATAAATTTAATTTTAATACACACAACTGTATTTAGTAAAATCCATTTTATTTGTGAGTGAGAGTATAGGTAACAAAATACAATTACAGCGACATGAAAGTTATTTAATATTTGGTTACAAACTTTTTGAAAAACTTATAAGATTTCCCGAAACTATTGCATAGTGTATGAAAAGACAATACATGTAAATAGTTGAATACAATGCTACACATACATACTTATAGTACATATGTATATTAACGCATTGTAGCAGTTCAGTGTAACCGTATTACAGATACATTAAGGAGTATTTTTTTAAGAAAAAAATATCCAATATTCTATAGATAGATAGATAGATAGATAGATAGATAGATAGATAGATAGATAGATAGATAGATAGATAGATAGATAGATAGATAGATAG
>NC_060950.1:16609641-16613582 GCF_022045245.1 Lucilia cuprina
TCTATCTATCGATCTATCTATCTATCTATCTATCTATCTATCTATCTATCTATCTATCTATCTTTCTATCTTGATTTGTTTAAAACTTTAGAAATATTTCTTCTCAGGCTTTGTAAGATTTCATGACAATAAAATAATTAACAAAATAACAAATTTTTTTTTAAATAAATTATCTATACTGTTCCTCTCTCAGATACGTATACGTAATAATTAACAAATCAAAATCAATTATACGCAGTGTGAACAATGTAAAACATTAAAAGTTAATAATATTTAATATAGTATAGTATTTCATATATTTAAAGGAAAAAACTCAATAATTTAAAAATGTATGACTTATTTCAATACTAACCTTCATGTTTGACCCAATTTTACTCAACAAACTTTGTATTTAATTAGCAAGCAACTACAGTAAAATTAAATATTTTATTTACTTTTTTTTGTACTTTATATAAGAACCTTGAAAAAATACTTTCATTATATATAGTTTTTCGTAGTCTTTCTAAGTATTTGTAATCTTGAGTACCGAGAAAAAGAGAAAAAGAATTAAATAAAATAAATCTCATTTAGGTTTTCTTTCAAAAAGATCTACATACATACATATGTATGTTAGTAAAGATGTATAAATAATTTTAATTTTAATGGAATGAAGAATGTATTTTATTTTATACTCTACCACACAAACGCACACAACTTTATATACAATAATAAATATAAGTATATGTATGCATGTAGCATGAAGGTAATTCTCAGCTTGTATAGCCTCATGCATCATTTTTTAGTTTTTTTTTTTTTTTTTGTATATAGCAATGACACATCCTTCCCCAGTTTCCCGTAAAGAATAGAAAATGTTCCGTGGTAGAAGCTTATGGGAGGGAGTGGTTATAGCTGTTTCAAGTAACCATTTTATGGAAGCCTGCAAATATAATAAAATATATGTGGTCTTGATTTTTTTCCTTCTTTATTATTTACATTTTGCTTTTTTTATTGTGTTTTTATTCAGCTTCTTCTTTCATTTACAAGTGCTACAAGTTACTGCCACTTTGATGTTGACTACAAGCAGGCATTCATATTTACGTAGAGAAATGTGGCTGCAACCACAATTGCAACTCTGCCATTACCACCACTACTAACAATATTTTTAATTTTAATTCAATGTAAAATACGAACAGGCATGTGTATATGTATGTGTTTTTTTAATATTAAATTGGTTTTTATTATAGTGTATGTGTGTGTGTGTTTAAGTGTGTGTACAAGAAGAGTAAGAAAGTCCTTTTTGGGGTTTCTTCATTTCATGGTGATTTTATGTTAAAGCCTGTTGAATTCATTTAATAAAAATTTCTCAGTTTCCATGCATGACAGCATCATCGTCATCATTATCATGATGCTGGTAAAATGTTATGTTTTTTTGTATATTTAATATTTACTTTCTACTTTTATATTCTACATTTTTACTTGCCATGAGTAACGTCTACTAGTGGAAATCTTTTATGTTGCGATGCAGTTTTGGTAGTAAAGAAATATTCTTACTATTTGTTATACTCTTCGTTGTCTCTTGTTTTGTTTAGGGTTCTTTCAGGATTTGTATAGTTTAAGGATCATAGCTTACACAAAATCAAAAGATTTCAAATGAAAGAACAATGGACGTATATAGGTCTTTTTGACTTTTCTAAATATTCATTAATCTTTTCAGTGACCAGAAACTGCCTTTTCAAACATTTTTCATTCAATTTGTCGTTTCTATGTTCAATAATATGAAAGATTAAAAAAGTATAATTTGAAGAACAAAAGATACCAAAAATTCTCTCCTATAGGTTTCAATTCCATCAGAATATTAAATTTCCAATTTTATGTTTCTAAAGAGAGGAAAAAAAAACAGATATAAAAGAGCTTACCAGGTTTGTTAACATCTCGACAACGGATGTGTTTAACATTAAAACAATCCCAGTTATCAATTTTGACAACATATTGTTGTCATTGCTACTAAGCATTATTGTCATTCTGGCAATGTATCGTTTTTTACTTTGCCAACAAATCCTTGTCATTTCGACAACACATTCGTTCTCTTTGACAACATAGTGTAGTCACTTTGGTAACATTATTATAATACCCTACACCACTATAGTGAGGAAAGTATTATACGTTTGTGTTTGTAACATCGAAAAATATTGATCGTACATCTACCTTAAAGTACGCCAATCGGCTCAGAATCAATTTCTAAGTCGATTTAGCTATGTCTGTTCATCTGTCAGTGTGTCCATGAAAACTTTGTGTGCACGCTATAGATCGTAATTTTCAGGATAATTTAATGAAATTTGACATCTACTCTTATTTTGGTTTAAGGCCGAATGTTATTGTAAATTATTATTTCCGTAACCCTCGAATAAGGCTTTTGGGCTATTAATTATTTTCAAGTTTAAAATTTATTTTTGCAATTAAAAATATTTCGGAATAAAGTAAAAAAATCAAATACTTTATTTTTTTACAAATAATCCACATCTGTAACATACTGACTGGTGTAGGGCATCAACGAAAAAGTACCTACAGCTTTCCATACACTAAGGATGATTAATTTTATGTTTCTAGGTTCATTATTGTAAAAATTTAAAAGTACCCGAGACATCGGCCCCAATAGGCTTATGAGATGCAAATTTATACTCTACAACACATTCCCTCTACGTACATCAAATTGTATTAAAAGCAAAACAAACGACGAAATTTTTTATAATATTAACAACATTGTGTATACTTAATATTTATGACAATTATATAATACTCATACGCATTATAAAAAAACTTTTTAAGATCATGCTAAACTATAAATTTGCACTGAAAATAATATACATACATATTAAATATTTGATAAATATATATAAAATACTTTAATAAAGAATATTATGTAGAACTCAGTTCTTAAAAAAGCCAAATTTCGAACTATGCCAAACTTGTAGTACATAAGCGTTATTATTGGGTTTCCATTGCAATACAATTTGCTTTAATATTTTTATTTTCAACACATACCCTATATGTTGTTCCTTTCTTAGCAGTCCACAGCACAAGAACACATTCCCAGTGGGTTTTATTTAATATATAAAATATTTTTTTACACACTTTTGCTTTCCTTTTTGGTCAAGTCAATATTGTTTCTGCCTACAACTACTTCTACTGCCTGCATGTGTTAAACAGTTTGTTGTCTGCATTTCATTATTATTTTTTCCGTTTAATTTGAATTTAATATTTGTTTTATTAAATTCTAATTTTTTTTCTTTACGCTATATTTACCCACTGTTTGGGAGTTTATGAAAATATATTAAAATAAATTTTTTTAGAAGATAATATAAAAAATACGAAATTGCGAGTCGAGTGTTTGTTATACACTTATTATGTTTAAAGTCGCATAGCACATAGGTTTTAAAACTGCATATTTGTGAAAAAAAACTATTTTTTTTAATTTAGTTGCAATGTTTGTTTAAAGTTATGTCATATACTACCATCTACTAATTTAGTTTTGTTTTTTAGTGATATACACTTTACCTTCCTGTCTGTAAATTTTCTGTTGAGAAATTATTCAACAGTTTTATGCCTTCGACAATTTTTTTTTTGCTTAAATCAGGAAAAAATAAACTCAGAAGTCTCTTCTTAAGTCTATGTGTGTTTTTGTTGTTTTGTTTTTATTAATTAAGTAACCATCGCACATAAACCTTTTCAAAAATTTATGTTTCATTAATGGTCAAATGAAAAATATTTGATTTATATATATTAGATTAAATTAGATAGAACTACCAATTAAGAACATGTCACCTATAATAAAACATTTATTAAGAATTTCACTTTCATATAACTAAAACCAATATAGAGAGAAAGAGTACAACTGCAACAACAATATTAGAAAGATAGATAGATAGATAGATAGATAGATAGATAGATAGATAGATAGATAG
>NC_060950.1:16613682-16615122 GCF_022045245.1 Lucilia cuprina
ACTGAACTAGAACTGAACTAGAACTGAACTAGAACTGAACTATAACTGAACTAGAACTGAACTAGAACTGAACTAGAATTGAACTAGAACTGAACTAGAACTGAACTACAACTAAACATAACTAAAACTGAACTGGAACTAAACTAGGACTAAACTAAAACTACAACTGAACTAGAACTGAAATATTAAAAAGTTAAAATAATTGATGTTTTGTATTCTAAATAAATATAGGAAATTAATATTTTTTATAGTTTTTTTCAAATGGCATTTTTCTCGTTTATCATTAACGTACATACATACATATGTAGAAATGTACATTTTTGTATAATAATTTATTTAATAGCTTCAAACTTAACACTCAATTTAACAACAGTCATCTCTGGTATTTACAACTTTTTCCAAAAACCAACGGCAACAATATAACAAACAAACATAAAATAACTTTTTACTCCAAAAAAAAAAAAAAAAAGAGAAACAAACAAATATTTTGTTGCATTTATTAAAATGCATACATATTTAAAAAAAATCGAAATATATATATACATACATACATGTATAAAATTTACAATTATGCACACACAAATTTTAAAATTCCTAAAATTCCTTTAAAAACACTTAAAATACTTCCGAAATATACAACAGAAATCATAGAATATTTTGAGAGACAGAGTGAGATCATCAAAATATGAAAGTAAGATCCATTTCCAATAAACTCCTTTTTAAAGAACTTTTTAGCCTGCTCTAGTACGTATGTAAATGTTAATACATACACAAAGAAAAAGACAATAATAATACATGTTTTGTTGTTATTACTCGTATTTGTTGTCAATATATATTTATAGTATTTTTATTTGTTTTTGTACTGTTTTTGTTCCCAATTTTTGTTTTATTTTTGCGTCAAAAAAATATATGCACAATCGTTGGAAAATACTTTTTCCTATAATATGTATCCGTGTGTGCGCCTTCTCTTTCTCACATACATATGTAAATATGTATGTGTGTAGTTTCAATCACATAAAACTGAATGTGAATTCATAAATTTGAATGATTTTTGATTATTTTTGCTGACTTGTCAGTGCATTTATGAAAACAGCACAAAGTCATCGAAAAAGAATTAAAAAATTATTTTTCTTTATTTTAACTCAATAGTACTCATAGACAATAAACATAAAAATGCAATAATTTGTTAATATAAAAAGAACAATAAACCCTAAATATAAAGAAGAGTAAATTACATAAAAGAAACTGAATTGTATAGCAATTCTATAATTGCTATATCCTTAAAGGAAATGAAATTAAATGGACAAATTTTCAATGAAAATGCAGTTAATACTTTTAGATAGATAGATAGATAGATAGATAGATAGATAGATAGATAGATAGATAGATAGATAGATAGATAGATAGATAGATAGATAGATAGATAGATAGATAGATAGA
>NC_060950.1:16615222-16616924 GCF_022045245.1 Lucilia cuprina
TAGTCTATATTCTAGTCTATAGTCTAGTGTATAGTCTAGTCTATAGTCTAGTCTATAGTCTAGTCTATAGTCTAGTCTATAGTCTAGTCTATAGTCTAGTCTATAGTCAAGTCCATACATGTGAACAGTAGGGTGACTTTTATCTGCATTATTGGTGACCATTTAACTGACTGACTTCCTCTCTGGATTACACTACGTATTTGCAACAAATATATCAAAAAATAATATTTATTTAAAATATTTATTTATGTACCTTGTCTTTTAGGAAATCTGTTGGTTTTCTGCTCAAATTTTTATTATTTTTATACAACTTACATATTTAATTTAAAAAGTTTGATTTTTATGCATAAATAAAATCAAAGAGATGAAAAAAAAGAAAGAAAATATATTTATATTATAAAGTTTTCATATAAAATGTCTATATTGTATTTACAAATTTAATTTCGTATGAAGTGATTCTAGTAAAGTAAATATACACATAAATACATAGAAACCTCAAGTTGGTTGAAATTTTAAAAAGATGAGGTTTCAGTTATGAGTTGCAATTATGTATAGTTTAAGTTTTTAAGGAAAAAAAGTTAGGTTTTTTTGTAACAAATTTTTATTTAATATAAAATTTGAAACTTAATTGTTAGTGAAATTTAATCTATAGGGAAAAATAATTACTGCCATAAGTGAAAAATTGCTTCTTAAAATTCCTATTATTAACTTTTATTAAACTAAAGAAAACTTTTTTTTAAAATACTTTTAAGTTTTTGTTGTTTTTTTATTAATTTTGAATATTTTATTAAACAAATTTTTATGCAAGAATTAGTTTATATAAGCATACAACAACCATTCACTCTCCACTTCGATGCAATTGAAACATCAATCTATCTTGGTTGCATTAAATTTATTTCCGTCAATTTTATTATTTACCTTGTGTTTACAAACGATAATCGCTTAAGTCGTTTAAAAGGCTAATAGTATCCCGTTAAAAACGATATCGCTATAAAAATTTTCTTTTACTCATTTTTGAGTTACGTTATTATTACTTTTAACCATAAAACTATGTGTATTCGTATTTTATTGTTCTTTTCTTTTTTTGGAGGATAGATGTGTTGGTTTTGTTTCTTCTTTAATGTTTAAAATATTACATCTTACTTGTTGTTGCTATTTTTCGCTGTACTTTTTTGGTGCTGTTTTTGTGTCTTGTCTGTTATTGTTGTTTTTATTATTGTTATGATGATGCTTTTATGAAAATTGAAAAAATGTTTCATATATTTCAGAAACTCACATGGGTGCGTTTATAGACATATAAGGGTGCATCTTTTAATGTTTTGTTTTTCAAATTTCTAGGATTTAAAACTACAATTTCAGAAATTTGATTTAAATCTTTCATCTGTTGTACATTTCACTAATCCTTTCATGTGATGGTGTCCATGTAACTGTTAGTGCATTCAGTCTAATCTTAAACAGACATATTCTTCTAGGGTATCCTTCTAGTACTTTTCTTGTTTGGATCACTCTATTTTTTCCTTTTTCCCCGTGGATCCTCGACTTTATTAAGAGCTTCCTGGGCCCTGCTGCTCTACATTTTACGAATCTATTGAAACTGTATATCTATCTATCTATCTATCTATCTATCTATCTATCTATCTATCTATCTATCTATCTATCTATCTATCTATCTATCTATCTATCTATCTATCTATCTATCTAT
>NC_060950.1:16617024-16635885 GCF_022045245.1 Lucilia cuprina
AGATAGATAGATAGATAGATAGATAGATAGATAGATAAATAGATAGATAGATAGATAGATAGATAGATAGATAGATAGATAGATAGATAGATAGATAGATAGATATATTAGTTAGTCAGTTAGTTAGTGAGTTAGTTAGTTAGTTAGTTAGTTAGTTAGTTAGTTGGTTAGTTAGTTAGTTAGTTAGTTAGTTAATTAGTTAGTTAGTTAGTTTTTGTTAGTAACTTGCTTATTTGGTTGTTTATATGGTTGATGGTTGATTGTTGAATGTCAATTGTTTACTTGGTAGTTGAGTTACTTGGGTTGAGCAGTAGTAAATGGTGCACTTGACTATATCAATATAATATTATATTCATTTCATATTTTTTTACCTATTTTTAAAGCATCTACAACTATGAGCAAAGGAGATATCAATGCCTACAATAATAGTAGTCATATCTAATATTGCATGAATTATTAGACATTTATATTAGTTTGCCAAGATATTTAAAAGATATTGTATATTTTATATTTGGCAAACACACATATACCAGCAAAGCATTTTGGTTGGTTTTTGAAACAATGCTTACAACTTCACTAGAAAAAATATCATTTTTAACTTCTCACATTCTTGAACTATTGATTTTTGGATGCTCCTGTCCCTTTCCTCTACGCTGCTTAAAATTAGATCAAAATCTTTTTTATCTTTAAAAGTGTAAAATTTATTAAATTCTTCCATGAAATTACAATTGTATTTATTTCTCCTTTTTGTTTAAAAAAAAAAAAAAACAATTTCTAAGTTCTCTAGAGCGTATGAGTGTTATATACATACTATTTAATAATATTTATTATAACACTCATACGCTTTGCAATTTATTTATAATAAACTCTTGCTGCATTTTCTCAGTATCTACATACTTATATATGTACGTATGTGTAGTACATACCAAAAGGACAAAATGCATTTGTATGTAAATGAAAAATACTTTTAAAAATTTTAAAGAAAATTGATTTAACAAGTACAAGTAACGGTACCAGTTAACATGAGAGAAACATTTCCACAATAATATAACTTCTACTTATATAAAAGAAAGAAAAAAATAAGAAACAGATTTTTATTTTAGAAAAAAAAAATGAAATTGCAGAACACAAATTTATGTACACACACTTGCTAACATATTTAAGTAATATTTAAGTAAAAAAAATTTATACAAGTGTGTGAAAACACACACACACATATGTAAATGAAGTATGTATGCAAGTATTTTGTTTGTTTATTTGTTCATTTCCTTGGACACGTTAATACAATTTATTTCCATATAAAAGTCACACAATATTCTTTTGGCAACAAATACTCAGGCATACAATTCTTTTCTAATTTTTGTTTCTTTTACAATTCTACAAAATGTAGTTTTTTTCTACTTTACTTAAAACATGCACCAGCATGTATACTCACATGTGTAAATACATACATGCAGAATTGTTTGTATGTTTATTTACAAGTATGTAAATAATAAGAAAGTACTAGAAAAGGGGGGGAGTTAGTAATTCATGTATTGCTACGTTCGTTGTATTTAAGAGTATTTGTAAATGGGTGCAAGTGTTTGTGTAAACATGCATACACACACACACACACATTCGTTTCTATAAAATACTCAATTCTGGTATTGTTGCATTATTTCTATTTGTATACTCTACATCACGTCATGTATACCAAACCTTTCTCTTAATCAGTTATTTAAAACAAGTCCGTCTTTCCATGTCCTCTCTCCTATTTATTTTCTTTTAAACTGAGGGCTGGGATAGCTATTGAGGCCTCTGTACGTATGAGTGTAGGTGTAGGGTATTGTAGGGTTGGATATGCTTAAACATATATATAAAAGTTGCATTTTTATTATTGTAGTTGATGATAGAGAAGTGTATTAAGGAATTGCATTTACATAAACAAGTACAACAACATTATTTGCTAAAGCAACAACAACAACAGAAACAGTCAAACACTATCGCCTTTTGAGTGTAAAAAAATTGAATGAGTATTTGCATGTGTAGGACCAAATAGCAGTAGTTTAAAGGAGAAAAACTTTGCAGCCTTACTTTCATTTGATGTGATTATTGTTTTTATAACAGCACGTTTTTAAGGATCTTATGTTTTCATATAAAAATTCTTTAATATCAAAATTTGAAATGAAAAATAAAAAATATATTTTCCATTTTAATTCCTTTAAAGTTCTGTCCAGCATTACAAAACCATTATGTTACTGTTGCATTAAGATTTTTTTTTTTTGAAATTAACATTTTTACACTTTTTCTTCAAAGGATATCTGTCCTGGTGCCGGTTTATTTCACACCTTTCTCACAGGTAGTAGTGTTGCGTTCTTTTACCTTTAACTTGTTTATGTTTTGTGCTCTTTTACTTATTTTCAAACCTGTTTAAATAAGATTTCCATAAATAATGCTTACATTAAAAATTAAAATTTTATTTGGATTTTTTTCATATTTTATTTATCTAGAAGTGCTTACTGTGAATATTGCTACATGTGTGTAAACAAGCTGTGACTTTATGAGGAGAAGTGCAAATAGATAAAAATTATTAAGAATTTAAAAATCAACTTGAGAAACTTTTTCATAAAGCTACAAAAATTTATATGTGAAAGTAATCGATAACTTTATAGATAACTTATGGATAATTAGACTTTTTGAAAGAAAGTTTATAGATAACGGAAATTTTCTATAAAAAGTTATTGATAACATGATTTTTCTACTGAAAATTTATTGATAAATTAAATTTTCTATAGAACAGTTTATTTAAAACTTGACTTTTCTATAGAAAAGTTATCGATGTCATTACTTTTCTATAGAAAAGTTATCGATGTCATTACTTTTCTATAAAAAAGTTATCGATATCATTATTTTTCTATAGAAAAGTTATCGATATTATGGCTTTTTTAAAGAAAATATATCGATATTATGATTTTTCTATAGAAAAGTTATCGATAATATTACTCTTCCATGAAAAAGTTATCGATATTATGGCTTTTTCCAAGAAAATTTATCTATATTATGATTTTTCTATAGAAAATTTATAGACATCATTATTTTTCTATAGAAAAGTTATCGATATCATTACTTTTCTATAGAAAAGTTATCAATATTATTCTTCTATGAAAAAGTTATCGACATCATTACTTTTATATAGAAAAGTTATCGATATTATGGCTTTTTCCAAGAAAATTTGTCGATATTATGATTTTTCTATAGAAAATTTATTGATATTTTAACTTTTCTATAGAAAAGTTATCTATTGATATCAAGAATTTTCTATGGAAAAAGTATCGATATCATGGCTTTATTATGGAAAAATTATCGAAATTATTACTCTTTTTTAGAAAAGTTATCGATATTATGAGTTTCCATAGAAAATTCATCGATATTATGATTTTTCCATAGAAAAGTTATCGATATTATGACTTTTCTTTAGAAAAGTTATGGATATTTTGAGTTTTCATAGAAAAGTTATCGATATTATTACTATTCTCTAGAAAAGTTATTGATGTTATGACTTTTCCATAGAAAAGTTATTGATGTTATGACTTTTCCATAGAAAAGTTATCGATATTATGACTTTTCCATAGAAAAGTTATCGATATTATGACTTTTCTTTAGAAAAGTTATGGATATTTTGAGTTTTCAAAAGTTATCGATGTTATGACTTTTCTATAGAAAAGTTATCGATATTATGACTTTTCTTTAGAATAGTTTTCGATATTATGAATTTTCTTTAAAAAGTTATCGATTTCATGAGTTTTTTATACAAGTTATTGATAATTAGACTTTTTTATTAAAAATCTTTTCTAAAAATTATCGATTTCATGAGTTTTTTATATGAGTTATTGATAACTAGACTTTTTTTTATTAAAAATATCGATAATTAGATTTTCTGTAAAACATTATCGATAATAGACTTTTCTATATAAAAGCTTTCATTACCTTAACATATCTACAACAAAGTTATCGATAACTAGAACATTTTCTAAAAAAGGTTTACAATATCATAAATTTCGACAATTTCTTTTCATTTATGATCATAATATTTTATTTAAATTTTTTTAGGTGCAAAATAAATATAATTAAATAAAAGTCTGTCAAAACTCTAGCAAATAATAATTCTACTATTTTGTTAAATTAATATTATTTTATTTTATTTTCGTACTTCTTCAACATTTCACAGCAATTAGTAAAATTGAAATATTAAAAAAAAAAAATACATAAATGAATGTTAAAAAAAAAAACAAATTTGTTTAAAAAAAGAGAACAACTTTTAACCACTTGTTAATTCAGCAGTGTATAGTTTGTTTCTTTTTTTATCCACACACAAAATAAATTCTATCATTTCTGGGGAATACAATGTGAAAAAATGAGTCCATAAAAGTTATGAATTTATTTTTTTTATTTAAAATATACATAAATATAAATTAACAAACAAACTAATACCAGTGTTGTAGAATTGTGCTAAAAGTAAAGTTATTCAAATATATTTTATTTTATCTTTGGAGAAAGGTATATATTAAATACATATGTATGTAATTTTTGTCGGAGTTTGCTTGAATTGGTAGTGGAAAAAAAGCAAAGAAAAAGTCTTGGTCGAATTTTAGTGCTGCTTGGTATCGAAAACTGGACTTTTAAATGAAGTTATCGATATTATGTCATTTCTATAAACAATCTAACAATATCATGACTTTCGTTTAAATAGTTATTGATATTATGAGTTTTCTATAGAAAAGATATCTATTTCATGCATTGACATTGACTTTTCTATATGAAACTTATCGATATCATGATTTTTCTATAGAAAAATTATCGATATTATGATTTTTTTATTGAAAAGTTATCGATGTTATGACTTTTCTTTAGATACGTTATCGATGTTATGACTTTTTTATAGAAAAGTTATCGATGTCATGACTTTTCTATAGAAAAAGTTATCAAAATGATGACAATTCAATTGAAAAGTTGCCGATGTTTTGAATTTTCTATTGAAAAGATATCGAAGTTATGACTTTTCTAAAAATAAGTTATCGATGTTATGATTTTTCTATAGAAAAGTTATCGATGTGATGTCTTTTCTATAGAAAAGTTATCGATGATTTGATTTTGATATTTTGAGTTTTCTACAGAAAAGTTATCGATGTTATGACTTTTCTATAAAAAAGTTAACGATGTTATAACTATTCTATAGAAAGTTATTGTTATCATGACTTTTCTATAGAAAATTTATCGATGTAATGACTTTTCTATAAAAAAGTTATCGATGTTATGATTTTTCTATAGAAAAGTTATCGATATTCTGACTTTTATATAGAAAAGTTATCGATATTATGACTTTTCTATAGAAAAGTTATCGATATTATGACTTTTCTGTAGAAAACTCAAAACATCGATAACTTTTCTATAGAAAAGTTATCGATGTTTTGAGTTTTATACAGAAAAGTTATCGATGTTATGACTTTTCTATAACAAAAAAGTTATCGATATTATCGTTATAATTGTTTTTCTATACAAAAGTTATCAATAGCTTTATGAAATAATAGTTATGTTATCGAAATCATGACTTTGACTTTTCTATAGTTATCATGACGTTTTTATAGAAACGTCATCGTTATTATAACTTTTCTATAGTAAAGTTCTCGTTATGAAGATTTTTCTATGGAAAATTATTTGTCATCATGTTATTTTTTAATAAAAAAGTTATCGATAGCTTGCCGTGTTTGCAGAAAAATTATCGACAAAACTAAATATTTATGGATAACTTAATGTAGTTGTTAACTTAGTGTTCCAATAGAAAATATAACATGATTTTTCTATGAGAAAGTTATCGATATTTTGACGTTACCATAGAAAATTTATCGCCAATAAACAAAATTATAGACAATTTGATTATTTAAAAAAAGTTATTGATGTCTTGTCTTTTCTACAGAAAAGCTGTCGATAAATAAACTTTATCAATAGAAAGTTTAAAGATTAAGATTTCTAGTAAAAAAGTTATCGAAAACTACTTTCATATAGAAATGTTACCTAAAACTTTATATATGCATCTTCAGAACCCTCATCGATATCGATAATTAAGAAATTTTTTATAATTTTATTGCTCCATAGAGATGTTATCGATAAAAACATTATTTGTATATATGTAGAAAGATAATGTTAATATATAAGTTATCGATTTTGTATCTTCAAAATTTTCCAATTAAAGTTAAACATTTATCATTAATTAAAGTTTCGTGACTAATTGGGGTGCCAAATAATCAACAAAAATATTTGTTTTCCTTTGCTTCTTTTAGTATTTCTCTTTTTCTATATATGTTTTCATGTAACTCAGTATGTCACAGTCTTCTTTTATGCAAATAGGTAAATTGCAACAAAAATGTATGAGTGCATAACTAAATTTATTCAGTTGCCTGATAAGTTGTTGTCAAAAGTTTTTCAAAAAAAAAAAAAAAAAAAACTACTGTTAAAATTTATGAATGTATGCAGTTGTTTGTGTTTCTACTAACTCTCTTGTCAACACTCTGCCATTCATGAAAAGTACATACAACAACAAGTTTTGCATTAAAACAACAAGACAAACAAAACAACAAATATGTACAAGTAACATAACAACTTCAACAAAATTTCGTAATGCAACACAAAGATGCAGGCAAAAACACAGGCATTCAAACAGCAGGCTCTGTAACCAATTAATAAAATCATCATAATCAACATTATTGTCATTGTAGTCATCATCAACTTTATCATCATTATCATCATTATAATAATTTTGAAATTCTAAATACTGTTTCCTAACGACCACAAAATAATTTAACTTACAAACAACTTCTTGCAAAAACCAACCAACCAACAACTATCTAACCAATCATCATCTATTTCGCCTCCCACAGCGTTGGTTGTCATTTTGAAAATCATGTCATAACTTAGATCATTAAAACTTAATGTGTATGCATGTGCATGTAAATGCATATATATATACATGTGTTTGTCTGTTTGTTTTCATAGAACTTCTATAATTTGGTTAAAATTGTGTTCTTTCATAAATGTTTGACATTTATACCTAATTGAGTTGTAGTCTTGTTTTTTGAACAGCAAGCAACCAGCAAGCAACCAGCAGTTGCACCACTTTTCATAAAATATGTATGTATTGGTAAACTAATAAAACGTGTTAATGCTTTAAATTTCTAGAAAAAAATGAATTATTAATTTTCTTAAAAATACAATTTA
The DNA here is from genome assembly GCF_022045245.1 of Lucilia cuprina. Classification (NCBI taxonomy): domain Eukaryota; kingdom Metazoa; phylum Arthropoda; class Insecta; order Diptera; family Calliphoridae; genus Lucilia; species Lucilia cuprina. The sequence continues at coordinate 16,624,276 of NC_060950.1, forward strand.
TCTTACAAAAAATATATATATTGGAAAATTTTCCTCCTTTAAATAAATTTTATAAATATTTTATCATCTACTTGATGGCAATCATGATTACATGACTCACTATTACAGCCATCGAATAATGTTTTAGAAGGACAAAGACTAATTAAATTCATTATATGTATACAATTTCTTAAGTTTCACAAAATTACTCTCAATAATAATTTATCATTTAGAGAGTTTGTTTTTCTTTTTGTAGTGAATTTTATCATCATCTCACCATCATCATCGTTATCGTTCTACGTTGAAGTGTAACAACTTTGTTTTATAGTTAAATAAAATTATCTGTGTAACTAGTACTTGTTGTACTTCTCGTACTTTTTGCTCGTATTGCTGTAATTACGGACCTTTATTGTCAATATTTTTTCATTAAAATCACAACGATTACACTGGACTTACTAATTATTTTCCAAAGAGGAGAGACACTTAAAACTTCATTTAAAACAAAGTTTTCAAGACAAATACATAGAGGTAAATACATACATACATATAAACCCACAGATACATACATACAAATGTACATGCATAGATCGAAACCCGGCAGCTTTACAAGGAGTCAGTGTACAAACAAAGTTTCGCTACAAATATCATTACTTGCTGTACTTGCTGTTATACTGAAACGATAGAGTCACTCATTACTTCTTCATCCCCAAGTAATCTAATGGGTAGGCAAACGTCATATTATAGCCCCTTAATATTCTAAAGTATCTCTACTGTAAGAATATAGTTTTATTTTAGAGACAAATTTTTAATTGTAAAGGGTTAGTTTTAGACCGAAGCAGAGTTAATCGATAATTACTCATAACTACAACTGCAAACTGCAGGACATGGAGCTCATGTTGTATGTATGAGTTAATTAATTGGGAAAATGAGAAAAAGGATATGAAGAAGAAATATATATAGTTAGAAATACATAAATACATATGTCTACATTATATAACATTTTGGGGTAGATATGTATTTTTAAAGTGTAAGAACATCAAACGTAAATTGATATTATAGAAAGATTTAAAATTGAAAATTGAAGTTGTCGAAAAATTCTATTAAAAAATTTAATTTAAACATAAAGCAAATGTAATTGATTTCAATGCAAGTAGAGAAGTTGTTTTATATATATATATATATATATAATATATATATATTATATATAATAATATATAAATATATATATATATATATATATATATATATATTATATATATATATAATATATATATATATATAATATATATAATATATATATATTATATATATATATAAATATATATATATATATATATATATAAATATATATATATATATATAATATAATATATATATATATATATATAATATATATATATATATAATATATATATATATATATATATATATATATATATATATATATATCCAGAAGTAAAGTTATCGATTACAACTCAAATTATCGATAAGTTTGCTACAGGTAAATACATCTTTTATAATTAACTTTCCTCCCAAAAAGAAAAAAATTTTAACGATTACTTTTATATGAAAAACTCATGATCTTAATAAATTGTCCATAAAAGGAAGTTATCGATTATTTTCCCCATAGAAAGGTTAAGTTATCTAAAATTTGTCTATGTAAGGAAAATTGGTAACTTTTCTACATAAAAGATTAGGAAATCTATCATATCGATATCTTTTCTATAGAAAAGTAAAGTTATCGATAACTTTTCTGTAGAGAAGTAAAGTTATCGATAACATTTCTATAGAAAAGTAAAGTTATCGATAACATTTCTATAGAAAAGTAAAGTTATCGATAACATTTCTATAGAAAAGTAAAGTTATCGATAACTTTTCTATAGAAAAGTAAAGTTGTCGATAACTTTTCTATAGAAAAGTAAAGTTATCGATAACTTTTCTATAGAAAAGTCAAGTTATCGATAACTTTTCTATAGAAAAGTAAAGTTATCGATAACTTTTCTATAGAAAAGTAAAGTTATCGATAACCTTCTATATAAAAGTAAAGTTATCGATAACTTTTCTATAGAAAAGTAAAGTTATCGATAACTTTTCTATAGAAAAGTAAAGTTATCGATAACTTTTCTATAGAAAAGTAATGTTATCGATAACTTTTCTATAGAAAAGTAATGTTATCGATAACTTTTCTATAGAAAAGTAATGTTATCGATAACTTTTCTATAGAAAAGTAAAGTTATCGATAACTTTTCTATAGAAAAGTAAAGTTATCGATAACTTTTCTATAGAAAAGTAAAGTTATCGATAACTTTTCTATAGAAAAGTAAAGTTATCGATAACTTTTCTATAGAAAAGTAAAGTTATCGATATAGAAAAGTAAAGTTATCGATAATCTTTCTATAGAAGAGTAAAGTTATCGATAACCTTTCTATAGAAAAGTAAAGTTATCGATAACTTTTCTATAGAAAAGTAAAGTTATCGATAACTTTTCTATAGAAAAGTAAAGTTATCGATAACTTTTCTATAGAAAAGTAAAGTTATCGATAACTTTTTTATAGAAAAGTAAAGTTATCGATAACTTTTCTATAGAGAAGTCATATTATTCTATAGAAAATTCAAGTTATCGACAACTTTTCTATAGAGAAGTCAAGTTATCTCTAACACTTATATAGAAAAGTCATGTTATCGATAACATTTCTAACGAATGTACCAGTTAGCGGTAACATTGCCCAAGCAAAGTCAAGTAATTTCATAATCTTCAATAGAAAATTAAAGGTAACGATAACCATTTTCTAGAAAATTAATGTTTCATTTTATCGATAAATTTTCTATAGAAATATAAAAATATCGATAACTGTTTTATAGAAAATTCAAATTATCGATAAATTATCTTTATAAAAGTCATGTTATCTATAACTTTCTATGGAAAATTAAAGTTATCTATAAATTTTCTATAGAAATGACATGTTATCGATAACTTTTCTAAGTAAAGGCATTAAAAGTAACTCTATTATAGAGAAGCCATGTTAGAAATATAAAAATATCGATATTATATCAAAATATAATGATGTCGAAAACTTTTCCACAGAAAAGTCATGTTATTTATAACGTTTCTCTAGAAAAGTCAAGTTTTCGATAACTTTTTGTAGGAAGTTTGTACATAATTATAAAAAGTCAAGTTATCCAAAACGTTTCTATTGAAAAGTCTATCTAGTGATTATAATCGATTATTATTCATAGTATGATTCGTATTATAGAAAAGTCGGCCTAATAAAGAATATTCCTTTGAAAAGACCAACATTAGCAAATTCGCCACATCTATAATATTGCTTTAAAATGTCGATAAAACATGAAAACTTTTTCTAAATAAGAATTTTAAATTAGTTGTGGCCTGCCCATCGACAAGTGTCAGGTGAATTGAATATGTCAAGAGTAATAATAGCCTTTGATGGTGGTAAGATGTAGAATAACAAAGTATTACAAAGCTTAAGTAAAACATAAGTATTTTATTTTCAAAATATATTTTGTGGTTTTATTTAGAAAGCATTTAAAATGTGGGAAACATGATTCTAAGACAATTCTTAGAAAATTATTTAAAGCTGTTATATAATCCTCAAAAATGTTAAAGTGTAATATAAAAATTTATTATAATAAAAGCCTTTAACTAATACATATTTTAATAACCTTTAATATCCTTAAGGATTTTATTATTATTAGTTATTTTTTTCTTAATACATTGAAATAGAATGGTTATTAAGTAAGTTTATCTAATTCCAAGTATTTTGGTCAGTCCATTTTAATATTTTTATTAATATTTTCCAAATACAATATTAAATAGTCATATTGAAATTCCAAATGTATATAATAATATTTTATCTATCTATGTATCTCTTACTACTCCTCTGTCTTAATATGTATATGTGTTTGGCATATGCATACTTAAGCCACTATTCATAAACACTTTATAAACTTATTTTAGGTTTATTATAGAAATTTTATTTGTATAAATTACTTAATAAATCATTCATATCATTATGAATACAAAAGTTACGCATTAAATGAATGCTAGAAAGTATAAATACATAAACGAATATATGAGAGAGAGAGAGAGAGAGAGTGTGCACAAAACATTATTAACAAAATGCATTCATTGGTAAATAAAATAAAACATTTTCACACACATACACTACAACACTTTTCTTGTTTAAATATTTAATAGATTTAGACCAAAAATACATTTTGTATAAATGTTTATAATTCATTTCTATATCATTCGCACTCACACGCTTTCATTCTATTGCAACACTCTCATAGATACATACTTCATGTTTAACACTCAGATACAGATAAATATCCTTTTAAAATGATAATTGAATGTTAAAATAAATGCATTTAGACAAATTAATATGCAGTTGTGTACAAGAGAATCCTGGTAGTTTTTAGTTTGTATTTATCATTATTTGGTGGACTATTGGTCACAGTTCATTCAGGGCTTTTAAGCAATAATAAAAGTAATCGATAAATTTAAAATAAAAAGTTAAGTTATTTTTCATTTGTAAAGTCATTCATGAATCGATAACTTGTTTACAGATAGGTCGATAATTTTCTATAAAAATGTCTTTCTTTAACAAAGTCAAGTTATCGATAAGTTTACTTAAGAATAGTCAAGTTTTCGATAATTTTTTTTATAGAAAAGTCAAGTTATCGATAAATTTTTTCAGAAAAGTCATAATATCTATAGAAAAGTCATGATATCGATGACCTGTCTATAGAAAAGTTCTGATATCGATGACTTGTCTGTAGAAAAGTCATGATATCCATAACCTGTCTATAGAAAAGTCATGATTTAGATGAATTGTCTATAGAAAGTCATGATATCGATGACCTTACTATAAAAAATCATGATATCGATGACCTGTCTATAGAAAAGTCATGATATCGATGACCTGTCTATAGAAAAGTTATGATATCGATAACTTTTCTATAGAAAAGTCAAGTTATCGATAACTTTTCTATAGAAAAGTCAAGTTATCGATAACTTTTCTATAGAAAAGTCAAGTTATCGATAACTTTTCTATAGAAAAGTCAAGTTATCGATAACTTTTCTATAGAAAAGTCAAGTTATCGATAACTTTTCTATAGAAAAGTCAAGTTATCGATTACTTTTCTATAGAAAAGTCAAGTTATGGATAACTTTTCTATAGAAAAGTCAAGTTATGGATAACTTTTCTATAGAAAAGTCAAGTTATGGATAACTTTTCTATAGAAAAGTCAAGTTATCGATAACTTTTCTATAGAAAAGTCAAGTTATCGATAACTTTTCTATAGAAAAGTCAAGTTATCGATAACTTTTCTATAGAAAAGTCAAGTTATCGATAACTTTTCTATAGAAAAGTCAAGTTATCGATAACTTTTCTATAGAAAAGTCAAGTTATCGATAACTTTTCTATAGAAAAGTCAAGTTATCGATTACTTTTCTATAGAAAAGTCAAGTTATCGATAACTTTTCTATAGAAAAGTCAAGTTATCGATAACTTTTCTATAGAAAAGTCAAGTTATCGATAACTTTTCTATAGAAAAGTCAAGTTATCGATAACTTTTCTATAGAAAAGTCAAGTTATCGATAACTTTTCTATAGAAAAGTCAAGTTATCGATAGCTTTTCTATAGAAAAGTCAAGTTATCGATAACTTTTCTATAGAAAAGTCAAGTTATCGATAACTTTTCTATAGAAAAGTCAAGTTATCGATAACTTTTTTATAGAAAAGTAAAGTTATCGATAACTTTTCTATAGAAAAGTAAAGTTATCGATAACTTTTCTATAGAAAAGTAAAGTTATCGATAACTTTTCTATAGAAAAGTAAAGTTATCGATATCTTTTCTATAGAAAAGTAAAGTTATCGATAACTTTTCTATAGAAAAGTGAAGTTATCGATAACTTTTCTATAGAAAAGTCAAGTTATCGATAACTTTTTTATAGAAAAGTCAAGTTATCGATAACATTTCTATGGAAAAGTTAACTTATCGATAATATTTCTATGGAAAAGTCAAGTTATCGATAACATTTCTATGGAAAAGTCAAGTTATCGATAACATTTCTATGGAAAAGTCAAGTTATCGATAACATTTCTATGGAAAAGTCAAGTTATCGATAACTTTTCTGTAGAAAAGTCAGAGTTTTTCTATAGCAATGTCATGTTAGCGATAAAGTTATCATTAATTTAAATTCATGATGGCAGTAACTTGAACCTGATCTGCAGGGATGCTTTGATTTTCTCTACAGTATTTGTTTAGTTGTACAATCAACTTATATATCTACATGGATTTACGAATATTTGTATTTTCCCAAAGTTTTTTTGTAATTTTTTAATATACATACATATGTATGTATGTGTATATAATTATAATAATTACAACATCAATAACATTTATTCATTCATTGAACAACATATTGCTTTAAATTACTTACATATACAAATTAAATAAATAATATTTGTATGTTTTTGTAATTTAATTGCTGTATTTGTTGTTGTTTTTCTTCTTCTTCTTGAGTAGTTTGTTTTTTCTTTCAATAACTTGTTGATGAATTTTCATATAGAATTTTCATGCATATCTGAATTGTAATTAATTATTTTACACAATCAATATGATGGTAAGCAAATATGAACTTAGATCCTTAGGCAAATATTTATATATGACAATAAGAGAAATAGTTTGTTAAGTATGTAATGGAAATTTTATGAAATGTAGTTGTGATCTTTTTATTTTTAAATAGATATGAGCACTTCAGTTTTAACTAAAGTAATTTTTATATGAAATTCGTTTAAAAATTTATTTAGTATTTTGTGTGTTTAAATAATTTTTATTTTAGCACTTAAAAATGCTATTATGTGACTATTATAATATTTAATATTTCATAAAGTAGTATTTCATTACCAGACACACACACACACACATACTATTTCAGCATAAGTAGTCGTAAATTTGTAGAAATTGTGCCAAAATGTCTACACAAATCTAAATTGTATTAAAATTATGAATTTTATTTAAAACACTTTCTCTCTAAAATCCCATAAAGTATGAGTAAAATGTGTGCAAAAGAAATAAATAAGTAAGTAAGTAAGAAAGAAAGAGTTCCTGCTAAGGTGAGTGACGAATTTCATATGCCCTTCGATTTAAAAGAAAAATACTTATTATTGCATTTTTACTAAAAAGTCCTTAAAAATACCTTTCAATTGAAATACATATTCTATTAGATTTAATATTTGAACTCGTAAACATGTAACAATAGCACCATGACATACTTAAGTGTAATTATCTGTTGTTGGTGTAGGGTATAAGAAATAAAGACTGCAAACTGTTAAGTGTTTTACTTACAAATATTTTTGGCAAATATTTCGTTTTGCACTTAATTTTCACCATATTTTTAAGATAACATTTTTTTCTTGTATTTTAGATTTTCATAAGGTTTTTTTTTTAATAAGACACATACATGCACACATACATGCATAAGTACATGCATATGTGTATGACTTAATTAAAATGAAAAATGACAAATTTCCATAATAAACTACAAAATATTTTCTTTTGATGTGTTTGAGGTTTTTTTGTTTTCTTGGCAAATGTGCAAATATTGGCATTGGAACAATATTAGCAATTTCAAACTATATGTGAATGAATGAATGAAATGAGTTCATGAATAAATAAATAAATGAACAAATCAGTTCATCTTTGTATAATATGCTGCAGTTAATTGAAGCCTCAGGGAATGTTGCCAAATGTTAGCTGAGAAAATCTTTAATAAAAGTGTGAAAAATCTTTTCATCTAAATATATGATTGCATGTGAACATTTTGCACTAGCTCTTCTAGTTTAGACACAAAATGGACTTTTGTGTTTTCATTAAAATAATCGATTTTTGGTGGGATATTAAGGTGATCGCAGAATATCTTCCTTTTTGCCCTAGCTCCTCTACATTAGCCAGAAAATGGACTTTTATGTTTTCACAAAAAAAAAAAAAAATCGATTTTTGGTGGGAAATTAAGGTGATCACAGATTATCTTCCTTTTTGCCTTAGCTCCTCTAGTTTAGTCAGAAAATGAACTTTTGTGTTTACACTCAAAAAATCGATTTTTGGTCGTGAATTGAGGTGATCACAGACTGTCTTTGTTTTTGTCCTAGCTCTTCGTTTTTAGCTAGAAATTAGACTTTTATTATTTCTTTCAAATAATCGATTTTTGGTCCGATATTCTTGTTTGCTCTAGCTCCTCTATTTTATCCACAAAATAGACTTTTATGTTTTCGCTCAAAAATTGTTTTTTTGTTTTTACTAAAGAAACGTGTGTTGTAGTCTTTGTTTAAAATTTTCTAAAATGGTTGTTTGTAGCTTACCCTAACTTTTTAGAGAAATATTTACACACATAAAATTTATAATTTATATGAATAATTTTATTCTTCATTAAATGCTCATAAGCATTTCATTAACTAACAATATTTAATATTTAAAAATTAAAATTTAATACAACTTAATGAAATGCATGAGGTTAATATTTTTTTGGGGGAATTTTTATTAGAAATAAGAATGTGTTTGAAAAAGATCAATATGTATGTCAATTTCTCACAAGTAATAATGATCTTTGGCAAGTAGTGATTTCTTAGTTACAGTACATAAAACGATATAAAGATTGTTGACTTAACTTGATTTAGAGACAACGCTTCCATAATTAACTATGTATAAATTGTCTTCTAAATCTTTTAAAGTGTTATTTTAAATCGATGTGATATAATATACTTGTCGAGTCAATTGAATTAGTAAACTGCATTTGTGTCGTTTATCTCGTTATCATATGGAACTTACACATATTTATGTGTTCTATAAACAGTACCAGTTGGCTATCATCGAGATTATAGACAAAGGCTATAATCGAGACTATAGAGAAGGCTATGTCTATATATTTATAGATATGGCTATAGTCGAAACTATAGACAAGGCAATAGTCGGGACTAATAAAAAACCTATAGTCGAGACTTCAGTCGAGACCTTAGACAAGACTATAGTCAATACTTTAGACAAGGCTGTAATCAAGACTTTAGACAAAATTATAGACTATAGACTTAGTGTGGACAAAACTATAGTCGAGACAATAGACAATACTATTGTAGTTAAGACTATAGACAAGGTTAAAGTCGAAACTATAGACAAGCTTGTCGCCGAGACTTTAGAAAAGCCAGTTGTCTAGACCATAAAAAAGAATATAGGAAAGACTTTAGACAAGTTATAGTAGAGATTATACACAAGGAATATATAATCATTAATAGTCTACGTTATATAGTCTTAACTTTAAACAATTCTATATTTAAGACTATAGAAAAGGCTATAGCAGAGACTATTCCCAAGGCTATAGTTGAGGCTGGAGATAGGCCTCGACTTTAGCCTGGCAGACAGATAAACAATAGTCGAGTCTGTAGACAATACTATAGTCGAGACTATAGACAAGCTTATAATCGAGACTATAAAATGCTATAGCCTAGATTATATGCAAGGCTATAGTTGATAATGTAGAGAAGAATGTAGTCTAGACTATATGTAAGGATATAGTCGAGACTATAGGCAAGGCTATAGTCGATACAAGCCTATAGTCGTGTCTATAGACAAAGTAAATATCGAGTTTCATAGACAAGGTTTTGATCGTACACAATATTCTTAAGCCTAGTTGAGAAAAGGATATTTACCCACTTTAATTTTTAATAGAAATATATAAAAACCTTTTAAAAATTGTTTTAAATAGAGACTCATCTGAATATTTCTTAATATATGTTTTTTATATAAAAAAAACCCTTTTTATAAAAATTTTACTTTAAAAAGGAAAACAACCAAGAAGTTAAGAATAAATATGAATATTTTCACACTTCACATATTTAGTTTTCTTTTCATAAAGTCCTTGGCTATATGTACCTACATATATACATGCTTAAATATGTATACATCTTAACTAACTCACCTGCAGTTCGAGGCAACTGTCTGTGAGAACACCAAAACATTGCTTCGTTTATAAAAGCAACACATAATCTGCAATATATTACTTGTGGTGTGTTAAATAACTACTTCCGAAGGTAACAAAATATGCATTAGAAAGATTACAACTGCGCACATAGTCCGAATGATACAAAATTCATGATTTTCATTTGAAAAATTCACAATACCTTAAATCCTTCGAGAACTGCTGTATCCTTAAATACCTTAGTTATGCAACAAAACTTTACATACCCAACCTTATAAACATATTATGCCAACAGGCAACGAAGCCAACAGGCATTGTTGTTATAGTTGCACCGCACTACTAGTAGAATACAAAAGCGGCCTTTTGGATAAAAAAAAAAAATGAAAAAAGAATTACATTGAAATTTTCCTACATGCACTTAAGCACGTTGCAATAAAATTTCTATTCTTTTCATTTCTTTTTTTTGGTTTCTCCTGCCACATACAATATTCTTGAGAGAGTGATGCAACAAACCATTGTTATGTTGTGTTTTATGTGTGGTAGTTGTTGTAGTAGAGTTGTGGTTTGTTGCATACATGCCCAGCAGATTTCTATAGAAGGAAATGTTTCCCTGATTTTCCTTCAAATGTCTAGTTTATGTTATCATATTTTTGAATAATATGATTTTTTGTTATAAAAGAAAATAGGTTATGACTGTATTGTCCCCAAGTAGTGCAGTGATCAATAACGCCATCTATTTCATAGGAAATCTAGCTATCAAACACTTTAAACATATATAAGTATAATTATAAAAGTATTTCTAGTTAAAGTTTAGGCACATGGAAATTCTTCAAATCGGGACAGTAACTCCTCACGAAAGGGTATTTATATGGGAACATAAATGTGTAAGTTTGTGTGATTGTGTTTTAGTTTTTATTATTTTTGAAACACAAATTTATAACCATGCAATTTATTAAAAATGAAGAGAACTTATAACTGTGTTTTTTTGTTATTTGTTGGCTTTATGCCTCTTATTTTTTTATTTTTTCTCTAAATATATTTACATAAATATATGTAAATATGTGTGTGTATTTTTTTGTATTTATTTATTGTGTTTTACTTTCCTGTACACATCTTATGTTTACTTTTTTATTTGTTAATAATTGTTGCTGCATTTCCCTGCAGTTTGGTTAAGAACTTCGAGGACTCGATATGAAAACATCATTTGAATCTGTAATAGAATACTTCTCTAGTCGAGACTATAGACTAAACTATAGACTAGACTACAGGGTAGACTGCAGACTAGAGTAAAGACTAGATTAGAGCATAGACTAAACTATAGTCTTGACTATAGTCTAGTCTATAGTCTAGTCTATAGTCTTGTCTAGAGTTTAGTCTATAGTTTAGTCTATAGTTTAGTCTATAGTTTAGTCTATAGTTTAGTCTACAGTTTATTCTAGAGTTTAGTCTATAGTTTATTCTATAGTTTAGTCTACAGTTTATTCTATAGTTTAGTCTATAGTTTAGTCTATAGTTTAGTCTATAGTTTAGTCTATAGTATAGTCTATAGTCTACTCTATAGTCTAGTCTATAGTCTAGTCTATAGTCTAGTCTATAGTCTAGTCTATAGTCTAGTCTATAGTCTAGTCTATAGTC
>NC_060950.1:16635985-16640068 GCF_022045245.1 Lucilia cuprina
ATCTATCTATCTATCTATATATCTATTTCTTTATTTATTTATTTATTTATTTATTTATTTATCTATCTATCTATCTATCTATCTATCTATCTATCTATCTATCTATCTATCTATCTATCTATCTATATATGTATGTATCTATCTATCTATCTATCTATCTATCTATCTTAGAGGGAGTCGAAGCTGGACATTTTTATCGCCTTTTTCAAATGAGTATAACATTTTACCTATTGGTTCTAGCAAAATTTTTTTCACAAAAAAGAACCTTATCAGGTTTAAGGGATTTATATTCGTATAATGTGATACTTAATGGTGGATGTAGGACCAATAATGTTGTGTGTTACAAATATAAAAATAAAACTATGTATGCTGATCGCAAGAAAACATCGCTTTTGTATTTTCATTCAAAAGTCGATTTTTGATGGGAAGTAGAAATTCTTTTTTAATGATTCCCACCAAAATCAACTTTCTCGACTTGTTGTTCTTATACAACATTGGAAATGGTGTAATACTTAAAGTTTGAAATATACATACATAATATAAAAGGTAGAAAATCATATATTACTAAGTACACTTGTGGGTTCCAACTAACTAACCAACCATGTATAACAATAAAAACAAATTTCATATAAAATACTTTAGAAATATGACAACGAAATGCAAAATACTACAACATACTTATATCGAAGGACATAAGATGCTATCACTTGAGTACAAACACACATATCAACATTTAAAACTAACTAACAGTTACAATTTTATTTTGCAATGTAATATATATTTTCTATAAGTCCTTATAAATGATTCATATCTTGTCTATTGCTATTTTTCTTTAATAATAAATGGGCACAATTGTTAGAGTATTTTTCTAAATGTTTTTTTTTTTATAAATATAATAAAAAATAAAATTTTTATTTGTAGAAATAGAATTTAAAAGAATTTAAGTTATAGTAGTTTCTTTTCATTTCCATACATACTTCATATACAAGTATCTGACTACACTTAATTAATATAATTAAAAATTTTATAATTACTTTCCTATCCTATTCTACGATAGACATTTATTCATTCATGCATATAAAAACCAAACTGACTTTATTTTATTTATACACACACCAACATAATCAAACAAAGCTGAACATGCATGTTTATCTGCATTTGAATGTCCTTTATTGAATACCGCAAGCTATAAATACACACCTTTTTAACGTTTTCCCAAGTTGTTTTAAACAACGACAACAACAACAACAGCATCACCATCAGTACCAATGAGACAGGCCAGGCTGTTCATATGTGCAACAGCAAAAAAAAAATCAACAATATTTTATTAACATCATCAGCGGTATCTGTATCAACAATATTATCGTCATTCGACCTAACGACATGCTGCACATCAGTGAAATCATCGTCATCATCAGCATCATTATTATTACTGGCAACGTTTTCGATGGCAAACAGCCGTTGTAAGTATTTGTTTCGCCATTAATGTTTGATAACGAAACTATTGACTGACTTTAACCATGCAGCATATTTCAATTTTTACTGCAAGTTTATGCTGAAATCGACTGCGGTTTACGTTCTCATATGACGTAATGTAAGTTTTTGTGTATGTTGAAAATTATTGGCAGAGGGAAAGGTTACCAAGGAACTTTTTCTTCTTTTAATGGAAAATCTACGCAGTAGTGTCTTCTCGTAAAGCATAGGGATTTTCTTTTTATAAAAGGATCTCTTCTTCATCTGTTCTAGTACAGTTTTAGTTCTGTTCTAGTTTTGTTCTAGTTCTGTTCTAGTTCTGTTCTAGTTCTGTTCTAGTTCTGTTCTAGTTCTGTTCTAGTTCTGTTCTAGTTCTGTTCTAGTTCTGTTCTAGTTCTGTTCTAGTTCTGTTCTAGTTCTGTTCTAGTTCTGTTCTAGTTCTGTTCTAGTTCTGTTCTAGTTCTGTTCTAGTTCTGTTCTAGTTCTGTTCTAGTTCTGTTCTAGTTCTGTTCTAGTTCTGTTCTAGTTCTGTTCTAGTTCTGTTCTAGTTCTGTTCTAGTTCTGTTCTAGTTCTGTTCTAGTTCTATTCTATTTCTGTTCTAGTTCTGTTCTAGTTCTGCTCTAGTTATGTTTTAGTTCTAGTTGTATATACCATTAAATTTTACAGCTGTGAAGGAGGAAAGCTTCTCTTGAACAAATGCTCATACTTTTTTTCAAGTAGGTATCTTCTGTAGTTTGTATCTGGGTGTATTTGTTTTAATGCACACTTGATTTTGTTTGCCTGCTATACACTCATATTTTTTTTTTATTCTACATATAAGTATTTAGTACATATTTCTTATATTTCTCATTTACTTTTTCATAGACCGCAAAATCAATAAATTTTCAATTTGTTTCAATTTGTATTAAGTTCATTGAACATCAAATGTACAGCATGCAGTGTAAACCAATATACTTTCAGTAAAGCCGCAGCCACTATGAACAACTACTGCTGCTGTTTCAGTTCAAATTTTAATTCATTCACGGCATATATTTTTTCAATATAAATATTTTTTTTTGTATTTGTATTTATTTTTGTTTGCCCCAGTATTATCTCATACATACAAATACCCGAGGCTCATATTCAATATTATTCAATGGAAAATAATATAAACATAACACACTACTACTACTACTTGTGTATGTGATACACTGAAGTGTATTGTGTATTATTGGTTGTTGGTATGTATGTGCATGTGTATGTAGTTATGCCGGTAAAGTGCTTATTTGTATTTTGTATTAAAAGTTACTGAATGAATATGAATGAATATTTTCTTTATTCATAGTAGTAACCCGTATATGGATTTACAATTTACTTTTGTATTGAATACTATTGAGTAGTCGTCAGTGGATTTTTATTCCCCCAAAACATTAAAAAAAATAGATGGAACATTTTTGTAACTACAAAATATTTTAAGTATGTGGTTTAAAATGCTACACCTGCAGCATGTTATAATTTGGGAGGAGTTTTACCAAATTTTAAGTTCTCCACTCTACCAGCTTTTATGTTTTTGAAACAAGTGCCTTACAGGTTTTAGTTTTCAAAGGAAATAATTTCATAAATTCAGTGTAGTGTCTTCAAAATCCGACTTATATGTTTTCCAAATGTATTATTTGTTAAAATTTAGCCTTTTTCGATTGTTTGCATGGGCGTGTGTGTATTATGGTATCAACATTTTTAAGCTTGAGGCAATTATTACTGCAGTTGGTTTTATAAATTATTAACGCTTTTTATATCGTTTTAAAACGAAATTGATTTAATTATAGTAATTTCTCTCTCGTTTTTTTTTGTATCAATATATTTCGGAGTATATTTCATTCGTTGCAAATTCATTCAATTTCTTTTGCTTTATCTGGGGATTATCTGACTACATACTTATTAATATACATTCAAATATACTATTTCACTTTCATACACAAACATAGTCATATGTATATATAGCAAATAGCAAATGTTTTTGATTGATTTCGTAAGTCATTTTAAGTGGTTGTGTTTTACGGATGAGTTTAATTTGAACTACAAATGACATTTACTCTAAGGAATAAATGAAATAATATTTAAATAGTTTAAATAAGTAATTTAATGGCTTAATGACCACATATTTACAAAAAAAATATATATATTTGCAAATATAGTTAGTATATGAGTAAATCCCTCAATAACCCAACTTTTAACCAAACTTTCGGTTATATCTGTCACACAAAGTTCTTTTTTAAGCAAGGGGCTTTTAAATATATTTCTTTTGATATAAATATTGTTTTTGCAATATTTTAGAAAAAAACATCTGAATAACATAGATATCAACAAAAATCCAAGACAACCTCTGAAAATAATATTAAAAATATTTAAGTGTTTGTACAAGCTTTGACAAAAAGAAAATACAACAACATCATACCGCTTCATATAATAAATGTTGGTATCATACTTAGTTGTTAGTAGTATATTCTATTCTAGTCCAGTTTTAATTCTGTTCTAGTTCTGTTCTAGTTCTGTTCTAATTCTGTTCTAGTTCTGTTCTAGTTCTGTTCTAGTTCTGTTCTAGTTCTGTTCTAGTTCTGTTCTAGTTCTGT
>NC_060950.1:16640168-16642117 GCF_022045245.1 Lucilia cuprina
TCTATCTATCTATCTATCTATCTATCTATCTATCTATCTATCTATCTATCTATCTATCTATCTATCTATCTATCTATCTATTTATCTATCTATCTATCTAACTATCTACCTATTTATCTATCTATAGACCACAGTACATTGTTAAATTTCAGTTATACAACTTTAACTGGTTATACAACTTTAACTAGTGTGCAATTGGTCTACCTATTGTAATAAGAATCAACTTTTAAATTAACTTGTCTAATGTAATTAGAATTTTTGCTGCATTATCAGCAATAAACTTACAGACATCTAAATGAAAACTTTATATATAAATAAATAAGGCTCTTTCCGTATTTTTCTTTTGAAAATGTTTGTTTCGTCATTAGAAACTAAATGGTACTGACAGAGTTTTACGCCAAATACCCTTCAGAAAACAACCGAAAAATTAAGTGAGAACAACTTATTTGAAATAAAAAACCAACAGTTCATAAATATTATAAAAACGTATAGAAACGTATAAAAAATTACGAATTTTCTAATCTCTAGTGTTACAAATCAACCAGCAATTTCAATATATGGCCACAGCATCCCAGACTCTCAGGTTATCAAAACCACGACTAGGGCAACAGCATTGAACTAATTAAGAAATAACAGGAAAATGACTTGAAAACATCCGCTTAAAAAAAAACAAAATAACACAGCGTAGCTTCGAACTGCACCGCAAAATCAACATTTAAAACTAAAACAATACAAAAGGAAACGGAAGTGTAGGTAAAATTTAGCTTACAGTTTCATTTACTTTTTAGTTGCATTTTACAAATAAGAATAAATATATATTTTTAAAGAAACTTTTGGTTTTATTGTAAAACAAAACATAACAAAAAAAAAAAAACAACAACAGAACAACAAATAATTTTTGGTCTATAGAACAATTACTATAAAATTGCAATACGGAAAGTTTCTTCTGTTTAACTTTTCGTAAATTTTTGATGTTTTGAATCTATTGTTAAGGAAAATTATATAATTATTTACAGCAAAGCTGAAAGAAATGTCCGAGAAAGCAAACTAAGGGTAAATAATTTAAATGATGTTGGTTGATTGTTGTGAAAGGAAGTAAAATGCAATGGATGTTAAATAAAATAAAAAGCAATGAAATGTTTAATACAAATATATAAAAAAAATTCTATAAAAGATGGCATTAGTTAATTAGGAATTTAAGTGTTCGTTAATTTTCTATATTTTCTTAAATGGATACTTTTTAAAGAAACTATAGCGTATTTTTAGGGGCTTCTTATAAAAATCTAATGCAGTTTTTTGATAGCATAGCAGCTAGCTGTCAATTTGGGAGGTATTCGATCGTAACCACTGTTCTTCATAAACTTGCTATACAACTTTTTCTTAATTTCATAATTTTTTTTTTTTTTGTTATAATTAAGCAGTTAATGATCTAAAGTATTTTTTTGGAAATTTATGTAAGTAGTTCTCACGTAGTCAACAAAAAACTCAAGTATTTTTTCGTTTCTTATAACCTGGTGGATTTTTTTTAACATGACAGCATTACTTTACAAAAATTGCTTAAGATGTTCTTTAAGGGAGACGGTCAGTTGAAGATGTAAAATTATTTTAAAAATAAACATTATATTAAGGTTTTAAAAATCTAAAATTTACTTACACAATATCATTTTAAATATTTAGTTTAACAAGGTAATGTCATTGAAGTCAAATATTACCATAAACGCTTACAAGTAATTAAGGAAAAAAAACGGATAAAAACTGCATTTTGGTACTTTTTTGCACCCCATGTATCTTTCAAACCAAAGAACATACAAAAAATATTTTTGGCTTATTCATAACTTAACGAAAAAACAAGTAAGAGTTCTATATTCGGCTGTGCCGAATCTTATATACCCTTCACCATGATGTGTTTAAAGCCTTTTGTACCTTTTGAAGAACGAAAAAGTACCAAA
>NC_060950.1:16642217-16647122 GCF_022045245.1 Lucilia cuprina
TCTATCTATCTATCTATCTATCTATCTATCTATCTATCTATCTATCTATCTATCTATCTATCTATCTATCTATCTATCTATCTATCTATCTATCTATCTATCAAACTTTTGTAAAACAAAAATTGTTTTTGTTGTGAAAATTAAAATTTTTTATTTATCAAAATGAACTAATTTTATAACAATTAGTAATCCAGAAGTTCGACTTAAACCTTATATTATATCAAGTATGTTCTTTTTCTTTATATTAGCAAATGCATTTATAAATCATTACAAACTTTCTTGAAAAAAAAATAAACAGAAAAACGTTTCCATATACCAAATCACAAATTGATTTATTTAAAATGTAATCAAAACACTAACAACAATAAGTTGTAAATAATAAAATTCAATATTTGTACATATTTGTTTATTTTCATAAATAATAAATTTTAAACAAAAAAGCCTACCTGGCCTCAGGGGACTATTGTGCGTAGTACAATAACAATGCTAAAGATAATAATTTATATATATTTTTTCTCGTTAACAGTCATTTAATTCTACAAATATTAATTTTGCCACTAGGCTATGGCTGTTTGATGTTGAAATATTTTTTCATTTTTTTTAATTTCATCAACTTTTTTCTTTTCTTTTCATTTCATTTAATTTTTTTCTGCATTTTATGTGGCCACTAGGCATCCAACTTGCAGGTGGATTTAACTACAACAAAAAAATTGTACAATATTCAAGAGGATTTACATAAATAGTTAAGTAGAGTAAAAGAACACAATTGCAACTTTTTTTGTTAATTTTATATTCAATTTTTATATTATAAATCTTATTATTGAGTTAAATACGTTTCAGAATTTAAGAAAAGAAAAATTGCTTTGTATAAATGCTTAAAGTATAAGGACATTATTTTTTTTTTTTACTTTTAAGTCATAGTATTTTGTATAAGAGAAATGCTTAAGTATTCTTGACTTCTTGAGTTATATGAGACAAAATACCTTAACAGCTAAACTCCTTAGGTATAAGTCAAAATCTTCAAATAGTGTAATTGAAAGTTTTTAGTATAAGATAAAGTCTAAGGTTTAGGTTAAAGTGTTTAGTATGAGACTTTGTATTTTAGGATATGTTAAAGTTTTTAGTATAAAAAGAACATTATAGTTTAAATTAAAGTCTATAGTAAAAGATCAAATTTCAATATAAGACAAAATCAGGTTTTATTAGGATATTTCAATATTTTTATTATAAGACCAAGACATACGTTGTAACACGAGAAAGAAGAAGTCTATAGTATACGATATGATTGCACTAAGTTTGTAGTATACGTTGTAGAAGTCAAAATCTCTTGTACACAGCCTATAAATCAGTATCAGGCGTTATCTTTAGTATAACACAAAGTGTTAAGTATAAGTCAAAATATCTAGTACAAGAAACATACTAAATCTTAGAGACTATATCTTTAGTATAAGATAATGTTTTTTTTTATAAAACGCATAAGTTAAGTCCAAAGTATAAAATAATGTAAATCTCAGTAAGATACTATATCTTTAGCATGTCACTATTATAAGATGCAATCGGAAAAAGTCAAAAATAATCAAAAAGTCGGAAAAAACCCAAAATAGTCGCAAAAAGTCAAAAAATCGGAAAAAGTCGAAAATAGTCGGAAAAAGTCAAAAATAGTTTAAAAGTCGAAAAAAGGTCGGAAAGTTTAAAATAGTCGAAAAAAGACAAAAATAGTCAAATAGTTAAAAATCGAAAAGTCGGAAAATGTCGAAAAAAAGTCAAAAGTAGTTGAAAATAGTCGGAAAAAGTCAAAAATAATCATTAAGTCGGAAAAAGCCGAAAATAGTCGGAAAAAGTCAAAAATAGTCAAAAAATCGGAAAAAGTCAAAAATATTTGAAAATATTTAAAAATAGTTAAGAAGTCGAAAATAGTCTACAAAGTTCGGAAAAAGTCGAAAAGTTTAAAATAGTCGAAAAGTCGAAAAAAGACAAAAATATTCTAATAGTTGAAAATCGAAAAGTCGGAAAATGTCGAAAAAAGTCGAAAATAGTCGGAAAAAGTCAAAAATAATCAAAAAGTAGGAAAAAGCCGAAAATAGTCGAAAAAAGTCAAAAATAGTCAAAAAATCGCAAAAAGTCGAAAATATTTGGAAAAAGTCAAAAATAGTTAAAAAGTCGAAAATAGTCTAAAAAGATCGGAAAAAAGTCGAAATGTTTAAAATAGTCGAAAAGTCGAAAAAAGTCGAAAAGTCGGAAAATGTTGAAAAAAGTCAAAAGTATTCGAAAATAGTCGAAAAAAGTCAAAAATAATCAAAAAGTCGGAAAAAGTCAAAAATAGTCAAAAAGTCGTAAAAAGTCAAAAATAGTTAAAAAGTCGAAAATAGTAGAAAAAAGTTGGTAAAATGAAATAGTTTAAAATCGAAAAAAGTCGAAAATCGTCGACAAGTCTGAAATACTCAAAAATTCGGAAAAAGTCGAAGAAGTCAAAAATAGTCCAAAAATCAAAAATAGTCGAAAAAAGTCAAAAATAGTCGAAAAGTCGAAAAAAGTCGAATAAGTCGTTTCAACTATAGAACCCTAAGAAGAAGACTAACTGTCAAGTCTATAGTATAAGATAACACTTAAAGTATATGACAATGTTTTTCGTATTGCACAAAGTTAGTTAGTATAAGACAAAGTCTGTATTAAAATATCAAGACTCTTTAGTAAGATGTATAAGACAAAGTGTCTAGTATAAGTAATATTAAAAACCCTATAGTTTAAGATTAAGTCTTAGCATAAGATAAAGTATTATCAAGTATATAGTTTAAGACAAAGTGACATGTATGGTATGTACCTAGCGCACAAAGTTTACATGGACAGCCAGCAGGACAGACGGACGGACGGACGGACGGACGAATGGACGGATGGACAAGGTTTAATCGACTCAAAGAGTGATTCTGAGTCGATCTGTATACTTTAAGGTGGGTGTATGACCAATATTTTTGTGCGTTACAAACATCAGCACAAACGTATAATACCCGCCCCACTATGGTGGCTTACACTATAACAAGCAAATACAATAACGTAATTTTTGTTTTTGTTGTTGATTGATTATTTTTGTATAAGAAAACACCAGAAAACTCTAAGTTTTTGATGAAATTTTTCAGGATTGTTTCTAATGTTTACTTATATCTCTATTATTTATAGAATAATTTCTTGTCGTCGAGTGCATTTTTGATGAAGATTTGAATCCCAAAAATATCTCGGGTCTTTAGACAATTATTAGACAATTTATATACATATAGTATTCGGAGCTCCAAATTGGTTATCTCAAACTTATTTTTAAATTATTTTATTTTCAAAAAAAAAAAAAAAAGTAAATCACGATAAATACCTTAACTATACATGTTTACAAATTATATAATATTTCAAACAAACAAAGACTTTTTTTTATTATTTTAAGACTTTTAAAATTTGTTTAAACTAAATTGTTAGTTGCATCATAACTTTGCAGTTTTTCGAAGAAAATACTATAAAGAAATGAGAAAAACCAACAACCAACCATCAAAAAAGAAAAACACGTAAGATAAAGTTTTTTTCTTTCTTACATTTTTACACATTTTACGGAAAAACTTTATATATTGTGGAATTTTCTAATTAGACTTTGTTTTTTTTTCTACATTATATCTTTATTAGTTTTTTTTTGGAAAAGTTTTATTTTTTTTAAGATTTTGAAAACTTAAGAAAAGAGTTTGGAAAATGGAAACATGTAGCAAATGTTTCATTACAAGTGTGTGTGTTGTGTAATAACATGAATAGATTAGTTACAATTTGTTAGTAAAAATAAGGAGACCAGTTTTTTTAATGTTATTGTAATTTATGGTTATATTTACCATCGATGTCGTATCATTGTAGAGTTGTATGTCATATCAATAAAAAAATGTTTTTGAAACAGTAACAAATCATCAATAATAATAAATGACGACATACTACATTACAATAGTACAACACCAATTGTGAATTGGATATATATTATTTTCATCTAATACCAAATATTAATATTTAAACGATAACAAAACACAACTTATATTTTCGTCGAAAAAGAGCTCCAAAGACCTCTTACTAAAAGCTGTGCTTGGTTAGCCTTCTCTTGAGATCATAATCATGCATCGGTTTAACAATATAGAATTTCTTGCTATAGGGTAAATGTAAAAAGAAAACAGAACTATTGTTTTGTTTATTACCTAAAAAAAAAAAACACAAAAAAGTTTTAGTTTTCTGTAAGTTTTTTCTGTTTGTTTTCATGTCAACTATCTGATAAACTGTCATATATTCCTTTTTTCAGATAAATACTCTTCTCATATTCACATCTTGTCACGTTGTCAAGATACAAACAACTGCTGTAAGATACTTTCCTCTGTATGTAACATAATAACAGAAACATATGTATATACATACTTATGTACATTAGAGTGGCTCTCTTTGTTTAAGGAGAATAGTTGTTTCATTCTTATTTATATATTTTTTTATTGTTTATTTGGTTAGCTGGAAAAAAGACCTTTTTTGAAGATTTTTAGGATTTTTTCTTTCTACATTCTTGTAAGGATTTTAAAAAGAATCCACGTTTTTATAACGATAGTTTGCGGTAATAAACTACCAGGTCGCTGATCTCCTGTTCTAATTAAATTTCCCATTAAAAGTCTTCATAGTTGAAAAAAGATCAAGTCAGCTTCAAACAAAATTTATACACAGTTCTAAAGATGAAAATATAAAAATATTTTACTTTTAAGTTTTCATAATAAAACATTTAAGTTGAAGTATACCTTGCCTGATTCCCCCCGGGGGCATGTTACCTTGGCGAAGACCTCCGCCTTGGTGTTATTGCAATCCCGGGGTATAAAGAGGGCCCAATACCTCCAATCTGACCGGGATTGAAAA
>NC_060950.1:16647222-16649485 GCF_022045245.1 Lucilia cuprina
GGGGCGATGGTAGACCGTTCTCAAGTCTACCCTGTGGATGAAAAAGACCACCGTGAGATAAGGCCGACACGGCAGGTGCTCACGTTAAAACTATCGACAGTCTGTACCTTGCCTGATATATATTTAAGCCATTTATTGTTGAATAAAACTGTAGACATTCAGGTCAAATTTTGAAGGGGTTTTTTGTAGGGGCTACGGTCAAATGAGGCCTTATAAATATAGAGTTCATGAGGGTCATCAAGGCTGGCATAGAACTTCGTTTTGTAGCTTTTTGTCGACATACGAGTATATAAATCTAAATTATTAAAAGTCCTATTCGGCCGGTCCAGTTTTATGGAGGCTAGGTGAAGTAATGCTCTGATCTTATCCATTTCCAATAGGATTTGTTCCTAAGACAAAAGAAGATCTTATATCAAATTTTATTAAATTATTTACAAAATTGCGACCTGTAGTGTGATTACAAGGTTTACATGGATGAACGGATAGACGGACGGACATAGCTAAATCGACTTAGAAGATAATTCTGTGCCGATTGGTATACTTTATGGTTGGTATAGGATCAATATTATTGTGCGTTACAAACATCAGCACAAACCCAATATACCCTCCTCACTAAAGTGGTGTAGGGTATAACAAGTATGAATGTATAGTCGGAATTGGCCGACCATATGATACTCTATACAAGTCAGACTCTAAACCAGTCAGTATGTGCATGATTTGATCAAATTATCTTAAAAATTGCATACTGTAGAGTGCGTGTAACAGCCAGATGGACGGACACAGCTAAATTGACACAAGAAGTGATTCTGAGCCGATTAATATGATTTGAAGTGGGTGTAGGACCAACATTTTTTTGAGTTACAGCAATCCGCATAATACTCTCCCCACTATAGTGGTGTAAGGTATAAAACTACTACTTAACTTTTAATTAAAGTACTTAACTTTTAATTAAAGTAAAAGTGGTGTCCATTTATTCCATAATAGCTTATAGGCATTGTAAAATTGTGTTAACCTCTCTATTATTTAATGTTGTACTACCGATATTTTAGAAAATTCAAAGAGTACCTTTTGAAGAACATACCAAAAGTACCAAAAGTACAATAAAGTTCCCTTCTATAGGATCTCACTTAATCCGGGTTCTCACTTTATCCGGTTCATATATACTTAATTACGTGTTTCTAGGTTCAGTATTATAGAAATTTCAAGAAGTAACTTTTGAAGAACGATAAAGTACCAAAAAGTTCCCATTTATAGGTTCTCATTTAATCCGGACTCTACATACTTAATTTCATACTTCTAGGTTCAATATTGTAGAAATTTCAAAAACTACCTTTTGATAAACGTAAAAGTACCAAAAAGTCTCCTATTAAGGGTTCATGCATGCTTAATTTTATGTTTCTATGTTCTGTATTATAGAAATTTCAAAAAGTACCTTTTGAAGAACGCAAAGTACCAAAATGTTCTCTATTTGAGGTTCTCACTTAATCCGAGCCATACATGTGTAATTTCATGTTTCTATGTTTAATATTATACAAATTTAAAAAAGTACCTTTTGAAGAACAGAAAAAAGTCCGCTGTTATAGGTTATCACTTAATCCGGGCCATTCATGCTTAATTTCATGTTTCTAGGTTTAGTATTATAGAAATTTCAAAAAATACCTTTTGAAGAACGATAAAGTACCAAAAAGCCCCCATTTATTGGTTCTCACGTAATCCGTGTACATACTTAATTTCATGCTTCTAGGTTCAATATTATAAAAATTTCAAAAAGTACCTTTTGAAGAACGAAAAGTACCAAAATGTTCTCTATTTGAGGTTCTCACGTAATCCCGGCAATACATGTTTAATTTCACATTCCTAGGTTCAATATTATGCAAAAAATCAAAAAGTAAACTTTTCATGCTTATAGGTTCAATATTATACAAATTTCAAAAAGTACTTTTTGAGGAACGAAAATTTATCAAAATGTCCCCTTTTATGGGTCCTTACTTAATCTGGGCCATACATGCTTAATTTCATGTTTCTAGGTTCAATATCATAGAAATTGCGAAAAGTACAAAAACCTACAAAAAAGTCCCCTTTTATGCAAAAAGAACCAAAAGTAATTACATTTTTTACCCCTTAAGCGTTCGAATATCCAAAAAGTACTAAATACTTATTTTTATTATACCCTTCACCTTCGTGAGAAGGGTATATATAAGTTTGTCATTCCGTTTGTAATTTCTATAATATAATTTTCCGACCCTATAAAGTATATATATTC
>NC_060950.1:16649585-16652566 GCF_022045245.1 Lucilia cuprina
ATAGATAGATGGATAGATAGATAGATAGATAGATAGATAGATAGATAGATAGATAGATAGATAGATAGATAGATAGATAGATAGATAGTGTATAGTTAAGTAGTTTTTCTCGAAAGTATGTCTGATATATTTATTGAAGATTCAGATCTCACATAGACCATAAATATGACCCTAAATCCACCAATTATAAAAGATTAATTCAACTATAAATATAATTAAATACCTTACCTACTTATCACCATAAACAGATAGATTTCAATTATTATTTTTAATTTTAAGTTGCAATTAAATCCCACCAAGTGTAATAATTGTGTTACTTACATTCATTCATTCATATTCAGCATTTTAAATTGACGTTACTAATAGTTTCCATATTGATGTTGCATCAAAGTTATTTAAAATATGTACATGAGTGTTTTTGAATCTTTGAGCGCGTGTGTATGTTTTTGTGCTTGCATAGGGTGTATGTTACATTTGCATATAAAATTCGCAAACACCAAAACTGATTAATTTATGTTGCACCATCAAACCAAAACCGTCAAACTAAACAACAACCATCAACTAGTTTAACATCAGCTTCATCTGCAATAACAGCAGCAGAAGCGGCAGCAACAGCATCGTCACCACCATCATCAGCATTCATCGTGAACGTATCAAAGCATCAGGAATCAAAGTAATCATATTTGTGTTTGTTTAGCGGATTCAAATGTTTGTTTTGTTTTTGTTGTTGTTGTTGGTTATTATGTGTTTGTTAAAGTATTTTGGTGTATTCGTGTGTATTTATGTGTATCGTGTGTTTATGTAATTCATATTCATTCTACTTTGGTAAATGCTTGCTTGATATTTTTGTGTTTGTATGGTTTTATGTAAAATATGCATGATGTATTTATTAAGTGAGTTTAGGTGTATTTTAATATCATAGAGATCAACAGTGGATGTGAAGAAGAAAAAAAGCTTATTTTATCAAAAAGCTTTGTGGAATGATTCGAATTAAGCTTTCTAAACTTTATGTGAAATGATAGAAAAAAATCTTGTTGGTTAACTTCCAAAAAGCTTTTTTCTCATAAGCTTTTTATCAAAAGTTTGTAGATGCTTGTTTTCCAAAGAGTTCTTTGAATTTATGTATTAAAAGTTTGTTTTATAAAAAACTTTGTTTTTCACAAACATCTTTTTTCTTCAAAATGTTGATTTAAAAAAAAGCTTTCACCTTATAAAGTTCATTCTGTCCTACAAGCTTTTTTTAAAAAAGAAACACTTTAACACAAAAGCTTTGGTCCAAAAGTAGTGTGACAAAAACCATTTATTAATAAAGCTTTTTCTTGTAAATTCCTTGTTTCTTGAGCAATTCTATTAAATTTTATTTTGCCTCAAACCACTGTTCAACTTGCAATATACATTCTGCATCACTTATTACACAAAAGCAGATATACAAACCTACATAAATACATTAATGTAGAAGTATACATGTTCTAACTTTAACTAACTGCAAAGTAAGTACTCACATACATGCTTCTCAACATCTCGACAAAAAATCATATTCGCACACGGATCCAAACGAAGGAGCAATCAAAGTTTATAATTGGCTCTTGAATACTTGAACACTTGTTGTTGTTGCTGCGTCTAAAAGTACGTGTAACTGCATCATAAAAACTGTAGATTTGTATCCTGCAGTTAGAGAAGAGTCCTCTGTTGACTCGAATTTTGACTTAAAAGTATATTAAGGAGCTTTTGTTGATGATCCATCTATATTTTCATTCATAAACCGAAGTTTGTAAAGGGAAAAAGGCGATAATTTTGTGTTGATCTGAATTATCCTAGTTCGTTAAAATATCAATATTTTCCTTTAATACTACGACAAACCCTCCGAACTACCGCGTATGTATGATGCAACATATGAATTAGTAATGGTGGCAGTCACCGTATTTTAACGAATAACAAATTAAGTTTATTTCATGCAACAGTTGCAGTACAAGTAACAGTTTCTTTTGCATGTATTTTTATGTTAATTTGCAATTTTCTTTTTAACAAATTCATTGAATTCATAAATAATTTCTGTAATTGAGGCTAATTAAAAGATTAAAGAAAAATGAGAGAAAAAAGAATTGGAAAATTGTAATTACAACTAAGTTGAAAACATTTTTTTGCGGTAAATATGTAATAAGCTGTAGACGGCACAAAGAGCAATATTTATTCGAATTTTAAACCTTAAATAATAAGACAAATTTACTGAAAGCTTAAAAGCTCCCGGTAATTTTTCTGTTAATATGATTTAATATGATTTTATTTAATTTCTACAGTTCATACACGGCCGCTGCTTACTATAAATGCAGATCATGGCTTCTTAAAAAAACCCATACTATAGAAATAGCGAAATTCTTGCTAAAATTATTTACAACAAAGTAATGCTTAGAATTTATATATTTTTTTTCTTACTTTCTTTAAACATACATATTTGTTGTTACAAATATTTGCATATATTTTTTCCTGCTGTATATAAAATTCTTCGTTTAACTTTTAACATTTAAACAAAATTGAAATACTTGTGACTTTTTTTTTGAGGGAGCGAAATTTGAAGGAGATTTGTACATATTTTCTGCTCGAATACAGGTTTAGTTTTTTGTAGAATTTGTAAAATAATAGGTAATTAGGTATATTTAGTTTGTGTAACCATGTGGAAAGATGAAAGAGTTAGCTGAGATGTAAGTAACACGTTTAATTAATAAAGAGGTTTTTTTGACATTAAATATGGAAGGATTCAACAACCAAGGATTAAATAACGAACGAACTAACTAACCAACTAATTAAACATCCAACAAACTGGCCAATTCTAGTTCAGTTTTAGGTTAAAAAACCATTTAGTTCAGTACTAGTTTGGTTCTAGTTCAGTTCTAGTTCAGTTCTAGTTCAGTTTTAGTTCAGTTCTAGTTCAGTTCTAGTTCAGTTCTAGTTCAGTTCTAGTTCAGTTCTAGTTCAGTTCTAGT
>NC_060950.1:16652666-16654635 GCF_022045245.1 Lucilia cuprina
TCTAGTTCTGTTCTAGTTCTGTTCTAGTTCTGTTCTAGTTCTGTTCTAGTTCTGTTCTAGTTCTGTTCTAGTTCTGTTCTAGTTCTGTTCTAGTTCTGTTCTAGTTCTGTTCTTTTTTTTCTTTTCTAGTTTTTTTCAAGTTCTCTATTCAACTTGTACACTATGAATTTTCTACCTTATTGAAGCTAGAAACCTTTAATAAAATACACATCATCGTAAGTGAATACCTTCGTTTAAATGGCACCTTAATGGCATTAAAGATCTTAAACACAAATATATATTGAAAGATTTATATATTTAATGTTAGAAATTAAAGCACAACATTAAAGACTCATACAGTTTTATCGAACTTTGTTTACTTATTTATGAATTAATATTGAAAAAGTCTACAATTAATTAAATTAAAATATTGTGTTTTTCTTTATTAAACACCAGTAAATGACAACAAACGACAATTAATTATAATGAACTGAATGTAATTAATACAAATATTAAATATCAATTTAATTAAGTGTTGTTGTTGTTGTTGATTTATTATTTATGTATAATTAATCTTCTACAAAATTCCTTAATATTTACAAATTTTACAAATTTTACATAAAATATGTAAATGAAAAATATGTAAATAAATTTGTATATGAAAAGTATAAAACCGAAAGTCTATATAAAATCTGTGATCCATTTTCTAAGCCGATTTAATACAGTTTATGGTTTTTTCCATCCCGAAAATTTCTTTCCCCAAAAAAGTGCTACAAACACGTAGAATGTTAAACGAATAGCAAATGACAACCGAAAAAAGAAGAACTCAAAAATATAATTGAAATTTCTAACACGACAATTTCAATTGACACTTGAAACGTGCTTTTGGTTCTCTTATTTTCTTTTGACATTTCTCTCTTTCTCTATATATAGAATCAGGTTTGGCTATTTTGTTCTTTCTTCTTTTGTTCGTTGAAAAATGCAATTGTTTCTTTAGTAGAAAAAAAACGAAATAGAAAACCATTTTTTTCTCTTACATTTAACCACCATATGTCAGAGCAAACAATAAGCATCAGATGTTGTTGTTGTTATTGCAAGTAGCACGTGTAACATGACTCAGCAACAACTTAACGTTGGGTGGATCGGATAAGCAATGGACTGGATAAAAAGGAATTTAGTATAGAATTTGTTAAAGCAATGGAAAAGGAAACAACTTGAAATTTCTACTTGAAAAAAAATGGAAACAAGAAACGATATTTTCTAGCTTAAATAACAAATGTGTAGTAAGTATTAAAATGAAACAACACAATATATTTAAATATTTACATTTATCCCTCCCAAAAAGAATAATATAAAAACAAGACAAGGAAAAATGTTGTGCCAAGAAAAGACAATATAATATTTGTCAAAATATTTGTTGCAACGTTGGAGATGAGGAAAATACAAAAAACATGCAGATAATGTATGCTGATAGACAATTCTTTGGTAAGTAGTGGTAATATTTTGGAAGCCCTACTATTTCTTGATTAACCAAACAGTTTATGGGAAATACCATAAACATGAACTAATTCTTGTTACTAATCCTATCATTATACACCTTGAAAATAATACCCGCTTAACTTTACGAAAACAATTTTATACCACCTTTTCGTAATATTTATTAAAATTTCGTACATAAAACGAAATTTATTACATAACCTAATCGGGAGCATCAAAATCTCATAAAGCTTTAAAAAATCGATTTTAAAAATAATCAAAATATTTCCCTTAATTATGCGTATACTTAATATTTGTAATATCTATAAATCATTAACACTTATACGAACAAGTGTGCTTAATAAAAGCTGTGTAATGTTAAAATCTAAAAATTTTAGAACTTTAATTAACTACAACTGAACTAGAACTGAACTAGAACTGAACTAGAACTGAACTAGAACTGAACTAGAACTGAACTAGAACTGAACTAGAACTGAACTAGAACTGAACTAGA
>NC_060950.1:16654735-16659773 GCF_022045245.1 Lucilia cuprina
GATAGATAGATAGATAGATAGATAGATAGATAGATAGATAGATAGATAGATAGATAGATAGATAGATAGATAGATAGATAGATAGATAGATAGATAGATAGATATCCTTAACATAATTCCTTAACTATCAGTACTCTGACATACACTTTTTTGCAAAAAAAAAAACTCAAAAGAAAAAAAACTACTAAATGACATTTAAAATTTATTAAATATAGTTTAAGGCATTACAACAACAAATAAACTACATAAATGGTCAGATGCATTGGAAAAACTTTTTTCAATTTAAAAAATTTATTATCATTACGTGTAAATTTTTATCACTTTATAGAAATATATAAACATTTCAAAACCCGGCATAACTGAGAACTATAAAACAGCAACATTGATGTCGCAACAAAAACTTATCTACTTAGAAATTGCTTGCAGCTGGTCTCTTCAATTGCTAGAATGTAATACAAAAACTATAAAATAATTTTAATGAATTACTTAAACAAAAAACAAATAACAATCTAAGAACTGCCCTTAATCGCCTGATTGTATTATTTACTTTACAAAAAGTCATATAAATAAACTATTAAAGTTTTAATTTATTTATTTAAATATTTTATATGAAATTAAATTGTTTGATCTTTTTTTGTGCACAATTTAATTCCGTATAAAAATAAATATGATTTAAATTAAAGGAAATTTTAATAAAATAATAAAAATAATTCAATATTAATCTTAAGACTTCTTCTGCTCTCTTTCCTTCCTTTTGCTCAGTTAACTTCTAGCTCTTACACATTAACCTTCTGTTTTCATTTTCCACATCCGTTTCCGTTAGCAAGCAGCAACTTTGTTGATTAAATTTTGATTTAAACAATAATACAACAAATAAAACCTAAATGTACATTATTTCTTATTATTATTTTTTTCAGAAAAATAGTTTTCTTTTTTATTTTAAAGCACAAAACTATTGTGCAACTTATAGAAAAGAAAAACTTAACTTTCTATAAGAATAAATAAAGAATAATAACGTCGTGTTAAAGTTCAAGTAGTGTTTTATTTTATTTTTTTTTAATAAAATTTAAAAAACGCATAGCAATATTCAACAACAATATAAATTCAAGTAGACAATTTAATATTTTATTTACATTTACGGGAATTTGAAAGTATTACTCAATAGTGTAGTTGGGACAAACAAAAAAAGTTTTGAATAAAACTGCTATTGTTAGAAGATTTCTGCGTGTATAGGATATTACTTTTGTATATCATTTTTCAAAAAGTTTAAAAATATATATTTTTATATATTTTATTTATATTTATATTTTAATAAGAAATAAAATATTAAAATTCTCTTAAGTACATAAGCGTTTCGTTACGCTTGCAAAGAACTACCACTATAACCAAATAAGCCTTCACTTGAAAAAATATCAACCTCGAGAACAGGCTATTAACAGAAGAGCTTTACGTCAATACCTGCGACCTCACGGTTGTCCTTTAACAACCACCGGATGGGCTGTTAGCCGACTAACCGCATCCTCTTTGAATGCCTTACACAAACGCATATGACATGGGTTCTGTTGAAATAAAAAACCATTTAAAAAGGCAAAGACACGAGACTTAAGCAAAAATCTAAAAAACCTAAAGATTTCCAAGTACCGCTTTTCCATATTTGGTCAGCATGTGAAATATCTCGTTTGGGGGCACTAGGCGACTTCTCCAGTGACGTCTTTTCTAACATAGGCTTATTTTTAGCCCTTCAGTAAGAGAGAAATTCTTTGCCTTTAGGCTATTTGCCAAGATGACAATAGTTTCATGTTTCCCTTCAGAGGACAGATGTCTCTGTGAATATTGCAAGTTTTTCCAAAGTTCTTTAAAACAAGTAAGAGTTTTATATTCGGCTGTGCCGAATCTTATATACCCTTCACCATGATGTGTTAAAAACAGTCAGTACGAATTTTATTACAAAATATCAAAAAATACCAATTGCAAAACGTTAAGGTATCAAAAAGACCCTTTTATGGCTTCTCACTTAATACAGACTCTACATACTTAATTTAACGTTTCTAGGTTCAATAAAAGTACCTTATGAAGAACGAAAAACTAGCAAAAAGCCCTCTTTTATGGTTTCCCACTTAATCCAGGCTCTACATAATTAATTTCATGTTTCTAGCTTCAATATTATAAAAATTTCAAATAGTACCTTTTATAGAAGGAAAAAGTATTTAAAAGTCCCCTTTTATGTGTTCTCACCTAATCCGAACTCTACAAACTTAATTTCTAGGTTCAATAGTATAGAAAATTCAAAAAGTACCTTTTGTAGAACGAACAAGTACCAAATAGTCCCTTTTTGTAGGTTCTTACCTAGTCAAGGCCCTACATGCTAAATTTCATGTTTGTATGTTTAATATTATAGAATATTCAAAATGTACCTTTTGTAGAACGAAAAAGTACCAAAAAATCCCCTTTGATGTGTTCTCGTCTAATCCGTACTCTACATACATAATTTCATGTTTCTAAGTTCATTATTATAGAAAACTCAGAATGTACCTTTTGAAAAACGAAAAAGCACCAAAGAGTTCCCTTTTATGTGTTCTGATCTAATCTGGGCTCTACATACCTAATTTCATGTTTCTAATTCCAATCTGTAAGAATGTTGATGTGCTTTATGTGAACACGCACCAGTATTGGCATTATTTCACGGTGATCTTTTTCCATCACTGGGTAAACTTCTGTGACGACTCAATCTGCCTCTTTTAGACGCCAGTGGCAATTTTCGTATGTAGAATTTCCCGTCTAGTGTATGTGTTCTTAAGCTATCTTATATCTAACTTACATTCAGAACCATGCAAATAGAATAAGGTTCGCAACAACACCTAGAGACGTAACCGGTAGACCGAAGTATGAAGCCATCAAATAAGCCGAAGACATACCAGGACAAGTAAGTAAAATTCAAGAGTGAAAAATTCGGTACTTTTTTGTTCTTCAACTGGTACTTTTTTAATCGTTTTGTAATATTATATGATTGAATGAAAAATTTTTTAAAAGGAGATTTTCCGGTACTTTTTCGTTTTCAAATTAGGAAAACATAAAAATATATTACCAAAGTGACAACGCTATGTTGTCAAACACAACGTTACGTTAACGAAATGGAATATTAAGCCGTGTTCTTATGGGAACGGCGGCGTTAACTGTTTGGTATTCTAACACTAGCCTTTCTTTGGTTTGAGGAATCAGATCAACTGAATTCAACCTACTAAGGCACGACACAAAGTTGGAACGATGTGTCGTTAAAACTACAACGATGTGTCGTTAAAACTACAACGGTCGTTGTAATAATGATAACTGGATGTTATTTGCATTTGCCTAATTGTTAACAAACGTGGTAAACTCGCTTTTGAAAAAATTGCATCAATTTCGTTTTTTTATAACATTTTTCCACTATGTACCTGTTCATGTTAAAAACACGTTTCTTACTTTGAAATATGATTGCATTTTGACATTTTAAAAATTTAAATAGCATCCATCCCTTAACCACCTACCTGTCATAAAATTGTAAATGTTACAATATATGTAAATAATAAACTTCTTACAAAAACATAAAAAATCTACATATTTTATATATATATATTTTTTTTGCCAAAAACTTTAACAACAAAATAACTACAGAAATGCATATTTTTGACACAATAATAAAATGTACTTAAAAACTAATGTTTAAAGGTGTTCAGAAGTAGTGTTTCTTGTTGTTGCAATTGTTGTTCAGTGCCACCCGGGAAGGAACATAACAAAAATATGTACAACCAACAATAACCATAACAGCAGCTAAGTATGCCACCAACATTTTATGGAAAATTTTTATACAAATAATAAACTTGTTTTTGAACTAAACAAAAATAGAATAAAATGAAATAAAAAAAAATTATTCAAAATTTTACAACAAAATAAACACTCTTGACTCCGGTAAATGCGATTGTTGTAGCTGTTACTATTTTCCATTTTTTCTTTTCTTCTAAATGCGCGGCTACTCTTTTGCACTTGTATGTTTGTATGTGTACGTGTAGCAAGTTGTAAGAAAAGTTTTGTAGTTGTAACTCTGATTTTTGTTTAATACTTTCAAGTTGCCAGTACAAGTACAGGAAACTTTTCTTTCTCTCTCCCCCACTAACCCTCTTCGTCGCTATTTGGTTTCTAAATAAATGTAATTTACTGTTGTTAGTGTGAGTGTGTGTGTGTGTGTTAGTTGTTGATACGTTGATAGCAACATTTGCATGCCAAACAATTAATGTCCTTAGAAAATTTGTTACAACTATTTTTGTTTTCGCTTGTTTTTAATAATTTTAATGTTTTGTTATTTTTTCGCGGCGACAACTTCTATTTTGAAATGATAAACTTCTTATTGTTGTTGCCATTTTGTGTGGCAAGTAGAGTGTTTTTTGTTATTAAAAAAAACATCAACTAAAATATTGCTCTAGTTTACAATTATATTTTTATGGTTGATAAAACTTTAAAAAAAATTACAATTGTATTTGTTTTTTTTATAAATTTTAATGTGGGTGTCTGTTTTTGTGGCTACAGTTAGGAAATACAAAATTCAGTTGACATAAGTTTCCGTTTCCTTAAAACATGTAAATAAAATTTATTTTGTTTTTTGAATTATGGTTAATATTGTTTTGTAAACTTTTTAATGTTTTTTTTTTTCTTTTTGATAAAATTTGCAACCTGCAAATTTTTAAAAATATTTCATAAAAATGACAATGAATATATAACAATAGTTTTAAAATAAAACCAAATGTACTTAATACTGTGGAAAACGGTAATGCATTTAAAAACTTTTAATGGAAAGCATTCCTGAAAATTGTGAAAGCAAATATAACAAATATAGTTTTACAAAGCTAAATCAGCTATCAATTACACCGTGCAATAGCCATTTTTAGACATAAACATTTAGGAAAGTATAGATAGATAGATAGATAGATAGATAGATAGATAGATAGATAGATAGATAGATAGATAGATAGATAGATAGATAGATAGATAGATAGATAGATAGATA
>NC_060950.1:16659873-16662373 GCF_022045245.1 Lucilia cuprina
GTTAGTTAGTTAGTTAGTTAGTTAGTTAGTTAGTTAGTTAGTTAGTTAGTTAGTTAGTTAGTTAGTTAGTTTGTTAGTTAGTTTGTTTGTTTGTTTGTTTGTTTGTTTCTTTGTTTGTTATCATTAACTACAACCCTAAATAAGCATAGACATTCGGTCCATCGTTGCGTATACTTATTTTTTAATTAAGCAACAATAATCATATGTCCTATTTACATTGCAATATCTGGGAATTTGAACTCCATTTAAATTATCAGCAATATTTCAAAACTGTTTAATAATAGTTTACTATATTATTCTTAAATAATTTTTCTTTAAAATAATGACAGCAATAAAAAAGTTTTTCATAAAGCAACTACATACTCATACTTAAACATAAATATTTATTTATATTTTTTAATATTCTTTACAGCATTTACGAAATGTGTGTACCAAAGATAGACATGTTCGTTCCGAAGGAAACATAAACAAGAACTTATAAAATGTTTATAAGCTGAAAAACTGCTTTGATTACGTTGATTTTTTTTCTTTCCAATTTTTATTTTGTTTTTTTCTTTTTTCAACTTAATAAATCAGCTTTATTACAAAATAAACAATTTGTATGCATGTCTCTGCTTGTCTCTCAAGTTTGTATGCTATGTTTAACAAACAGGATATTGTCATATTTTCACGGTTTGCAAACTACAATTGCGACGACAGACAACAATTGCATTAGAATCGTATATAACTTATAAATACGAGAATATCGTATAAATCAAAGAAAGTAATAAAACTTCGTATTTATCAGCTCATATTATTATATACTTATGATTATTGTGGTTGTGGTTCATATTGTAATTAAGCAACCAGCGTTTCTCCCTCTCTTTGTAGAAAGTAGTTGCAGAAAATACTTTTCAATAGCAATATCATTATCCGTTTGTTTGTTTCTTTCTTTATTTATTTGTTTGTGTTTTGTTTTTACTCCCTCTCTCAGGCAGCACATTCTCACAGCCAATGATAACATCACGATTTTAATATTATACCACAAGACACTATTGCAAAAGTGTTATTAAAAAATCAAGAAAATAATATCATATTTATAATTCAAAATGGTGTAGAACTTCTAATACCCTTTATTAAATTGCGATTTTTTTAATTTCTATGCTTTTGTATATTGCTTCAAAGAAATGTTATCGATAGCTCGACTATTCCATAAAATGTATCATTACAAAAAAGTTAGCGATAACAATGTTGTGCACAACTTGACTATAGAAAAGTTATCAAAAAGTCTAGTAATATATTACTGTTCTACAAAAAAGTCAAGTTATCTATAACTTTTCTATAGAAAAGTCAAGTTATCGATAGCTTTATTAAAGAAAACTTAAGTTATCTATAAAATTGAGTCATCAAT
This sequence comes from Lucilia cuprina, assembly GCF_022045245.1. Classification (NCBI taxonomy): domain Eukaryota; kingdom Metazoa; phylum Arthropoda; class Insecta; order Diptera; family Calliphoridae; genus Lucilia; species Lucilia cuprina. The sequence goes on from NC_060950.1 coordinate 16,661,264, forward strand.
AACTTTTGTATAGAAAACTTAAGTTATCGATAACCTTTTTCTAGAAAAGTTAAATTTTCCATAACTTTCTATAGAAAACTTAAGTTATCGATAACTTATTTATAGAAAAGTATAGTTTTACATAACTTTTTTATAGAAAATTCAAGGTATCGATAACATTTCATAGAAAATTCAAGGTATCGATAACATTTCATAGAAAAGTCAAGTTATCGATAACTTTTCTATAGAAAACCAAGTTATCGATAACTTTTTCATAGAAAAGTCAATTTATCGATAACTTTTTTATAGAAAAGTCAAATTTTCGATAACTTTTCTATAGAAAGCACAAGTTATTGATAACTTTTCCATACAAAAGTCTTAACTTGTCTATAGAAAAGTCAAGTTATCGATAACATTTCATAGTTTTTTGTTAATTCTTCATAAAATAAATTTTCTATAGAAAAGTAAATTTATCAATAACATTAGTATAGAAAAGTAAAATTATCGATAACTTTACTATAGAAAAAATAACCTTTCTACAGAAATCTCATGTTATCGATTAAAAAAAAAGTCAAGTTTTCTATAAATATTTTAAGGAAAAGTAAAATGATCGATAACTTCTCCATAGAGAAGTTAATTTAACGATAACTTTTCTATAGAAAAGTGAATTTATCGATAACTTCATGGTAAGTTATCGGAAGCTTCTTCATAGTTATCTAAAGAAAAGTAATGTTATCAATAACTTTTCCATAGAGAAGTTAAGTTTACAATAACTTTTCTATAGAAAAGTGAATTTATCGATAACTTTTTTATAGAAAAATCAACCTTGCTATAGAAAAATCTAGTCATCGATAACTTTTTAATTGAAAATATAAGTTATCGTTAACTTCTCCACAGAAAAATCAAGTTATCGATAACATTTCCAAAGAAAATTCAAGTTATCCATAGAAAAGTAAAGTTACAATAACGTTTATATAGAAAACTCATTTTCTTAATAACTTTTTTAAAGGAAAGTTAACTTATCGATAACTTTTCCACAAATTATCGATATAAAAATAAAATTTCTTCAAACAGTTACATAAACCATATTAGTCTTAGTATATCGATGTACAGAAAGCTAAAATAAAACAG
>NC_060950.1:16669873-16734873 GCF_022045245.1 Lucilia cuprina
CTATAGACTAGACTATAGACTAGACTATAGACTAGACTATAGACTAGACTATAGACTAGACTATAGACTAGACTATAGACTAGACTATAGACTAGACTATAGACTAGACTATAGACTAGACTATAGACTAGACTATAGACTAGACTATAGACTAGACTATAGACTAGACTATAGACTAGACTATAGACTAGACTATAGACTAGACTATAGACTAGACTATAGACTAGACTATAGACTAGACTATAGACTAGACTATAGACTAGACTATAGACTAGACTATACTAGACTATAGACTAGACTATAGACTAGACTATAGACTAGACTATAGACTAGACTATAGACTAGACTATAGACTAGACTATAGACTAGACTATAGACTAGACTATAGACTAGACTATAGACTAGACTATAGACTAGACTATAGACTAGACTATAGACTAGACTATAGACTAGACTATAGACTAGACTATAGACTAGACTATAGACTATAGACTAGACTATAGACTAGACTATAGACTAGACTATAGACTAGACTATAGACTAGACTATAGACTAGACTATAGACTAGACTATAGACTAGACTATAGACTAGACTATAGACTAGACTATAGACTAGACTATAGACTAGACTATAGACTAGACTATAGACTAGACTATAGACTAGACTATAGACTAGACTATAGACTAGACTATAGACTAGACTATAGACTAGACTATAGACTAGACTATAGACTAGACTATAGACTAGACTATAGACTAGACTATAGACTAGACTATAGACTAGACTATAGACTAGACTATAGACTAGACTATAGACTAGACTATAGACTAGACTATAGACTAGACTATAGACTAGACTATAGACTAGACTATAGACTAGACTATAGACTAGACTATAGACTAGACTATAGACTAGACTATAGACTAGACTATAGACTAGACTATAGACTAGACTATAGACTAGACTATAGACTAGACTATAGACTATAGACTAGACTATAGACTAGACTATAGACTAGACTATAGACTAGACTATAGACTAGACTATAGACTAGACTATAGACTAGACTATAGACTAGACTATAGACTAGACTATAGACTAGACTATAGACTAGACTATAGACTAGACTATAGACTAGACTATAGACTAGACTATAGACTAGACTATAGACTAGACTATAGACTAGACTATAGACTAGACTATAGACTAGACTATAGACTAGACTATAGACTAGACTATAGACTAGACTATAGACTAGACTATAGACTAGACTATAGACTAGACTATAGACTAGACTATAGACTAGACTATAGACTAGACTATATACTAGACTATAGACTATACTATAGACTATACTATAGACTAGACTATAGACTAGACTATAGACTAGACTATAGACTAGACTATAGACTAGACTATAGACTAGACTATAGACTAGACTATAGACTAGACTATAGACTAGACTATGGACTAGACTATAGACTAGACGGACCTCCAAACAGCTTTAACCGTCATAAATGTTTTAGATGTACGATTATAGTGATGAAATTCATCATAAATAAGTTTCATATGAGCCGAAATCTTTCTACCAAATTGTTTGAGGACTCTATAAAAGCCCCCATGAACTTTTTTATAAAATTTGGCATAAAAAAGTTCTAAACAAAACAAAATCTGTTCAAAAAAAATGTATGAATATCGGTTTATAATTGACGTATATAAGGTCCTCTTCAGAAAATTAGTCATATGCTCACGATTGAAAAATTTAAGAAAAATATTTTGTTTTTAAAACTTAATATAACATTCTCACTTCTTGACCTTTAGTAGTTTTTAAAAGCTATTCCCACAGAAAAGTGGTCCTTCGGAACAGTGTTAGTCAAAGCTCAGCTGGAAAAATAAACTGAATTACAAGCTATACCCGCCCAACTATGGCTACAAGTAATATTTACTTGTGTTTATACATTTAAAAACTTTAAATCAGTTATACCCGGTTAACAAAGGGTTAGATTACATATCAAATGAAAGCTATTTGAGTAACCTTTAATTTTCTAAATATTCCAAAAATGTTTAAATAAAACTCAGTTAAAAAAAATTTTATTATTTTTTAAATTCAATTTTATACATTTATTGCATCAAATATTCTTTTTTTTTTTTTGTAATTTATTGGATTAATATTTGATTATTGTTTTTTTAATAATTTTTTTTTCCATATTATTATAATTATTATTTGGTAATGTTTGTTTTTTACTTATTATCGGTAAACGCAAAATTTCGAAATGATTACATTAATATTATTGTAATTATTTATTATTTGAAATATATTTATTGAATTTCTTTTAATAATAATAATTAAATATTTAATTAATTTAATTATTATTTTATAGGTGTATGTATGTAAGTATGTGGTGGTAGTTATAGAAGGTAAATTTTAGTAAATATTTGTATGTATATGTTAGTATGTATATTAATAAACTCGTTGCGCAGTCAAGAGTCCACAACATTGAAAATTAGTATATTTAAAGTTAATTTGCAATTTCAATACTAATGATATAGAGTTTATTTAATATAATAATTTAAGTAATTATTTATTAATATATGTATATATTTTTGTTGTTGTTGTTTAATTTAATTGGTTCTTAATGAAGCGCACTTTAGTAGATGGATAAATGAATTTTATGTTTTTATTTGTAGTTTTTTTTTTTCTTTATATGTATATACGTTTTCTTTCAGTGTAACTTAAATATTTTAGAATTTAAAACAAGAGGCGTGTTTAGACAAAAGGAAAGGGGAAAACAATTTGAATTAATTAACGACAACTAATACTAAAGTGTTATTGGTTGTTGTTGTTACTGTAAGTACTTTTAGAGTTAATGAGCTAATTTCTATAGAGAAATTTTAACGAATTATTTTTGTTTATTAGATTTAGCATAATTATTTAAATATTTATTTTAATTTAATTTTTTTTGAAACAACTCAACGCAAACAATTAATAGTTTATTTTTTTTAGCTAAATATGTTTTCAGAATATAATAAGAGTACATAAGTAAATAACTAGTATTATATATATATATGTAAGTTATTTTGTATATAGCTTGTAAATGTATTTTATGTATATATAATATTTTTGCTATATTTTTTTTTTAACTCAAATGTTTTCAAATCGTTATATACTAGAGGTTTATTACTTTATTTTTTTTTTTTCATTTTCTTTCGTATGGTTGCAAGGACTTTTTTTCTTTTTGGAGGGGGTACTCATGTACTCATTTTAAATAGTTTTTAACAATTTGAACAGTATTTTCCTTTAAATTAACATATTTTCCTCAAAAGCTTTTGGTTTTTATTAAGTTTAATTTGTTTATATTTATTTACTTGTATAGATTTTAAATTACATATAATATTATATACTTAAGTATAAGGTTTTATATATGTATACTTAAAAAGGAAAGGTATGTGGTTTTAGGACAACTTATAGCAACTAAATATTTTCTAGGGACTGTTACTTACTATACAGGTCGCAAACGATTTAGTATAAAACCAAAACTTTATTATAAAATTTCTTTAACTAGATTTTAAGCATTGAAATCAGTGGTCGGTTTTCATTGCCACCAAGGGCAGTGAATAATTATATGATTTCATAAAAAAACTACACAAAAGGTTTATCCTCACTAAAAGTTAATTTATGTAGTGTTTAATTTATCCTTACTACAGTCTCTTTGTGACAAACACTGATCTAACTTCGTTAAGGGCATCATATGTTGTTTGATTTGTTCTCAATTAAATGATGATTATGTAATGTTTAATTTGTCCTTACTCTATTATCTTTATGACGACCACTGATCTTAATTAACTTTAAAATCTATTTTCTGAATAAATCGTTATTGTCCTGTGTTATATATATGAAGGCACAGTATTTTTTTTAAATATATTTTACCAATATGTTGTACGGTTGTATCGTAGTATGTCCTTTTTTATTTATAATTGATTTATTTTTGTTAAAAAAAAAATTATTTGAAAAAATTTTTTTTCACATACAACGCTACAACGATACGACATTGATTGTGAATTGGACAAATATATACCTAAGTATACAAAATTAGACAAAGTTAGAAAATTCAAATAAAATTTTGTTTCATTGTCTATTTAGCAAAACTCTCGGACATTTTGACAAATATTCAAAGCAACAAGAGAAAACACTAGAATATAATTCCAGCAAACACTACTTTTCGTTTTAAACTATTCGCAACATCATGAAGACATCATTTACTTAGTTAGAACTGAAATATTATTGAGTTAATTAACAGTTTTTTTTACATTTTGGTCGATTTGGCAAAAAGAATTATAGCAGTACTAGAACAATTTGGCGAAAAGACCTAGAACTGAACTAAAACTGAACTAGAACTAAACTAGAACTGAACTAGAACTGAACTAGAACTGAACTAGAACTGAACTAGAACTGAACTAGAACTGAACTAGAACTGAACTAGAACTGAACTAGAACTGAACTAGAACTGAACTAGAACTGAACTGAACTAGAACTGAACTAGAACTGAACTGAACTAGAACTGAACTAGAACTGAACTAGAATTGAACTAGAACTGAACTAGAACTGAACTAGAATTGAACTAGAATTGAACTAGAACTAAACTATAACAGTTCTAGAACACAATAGAACAGTCTTCAGAGAGTACACACCCAAAAATATATTTGAATACTATTTACAATTGTTTGAAATCTAAAAAATACTGTGCATTTTAAGAAATTTTTCAATATATACAAAATCGGATCTAAATATACATTTATTGCAAATGAATATATTAAAAATTGAACTAAATAATTAAAGCTAAATAATATGACTTCATAAAGGTTTAATAAGAATAGTTAACAAGGATTTGTTTAACAAACAATACGAGGAATACATGCACTTAAATATAAAATTATTATTTTTAATACAAACTTAATAAGAATAAAGTGGCAGTATTTTAATTTAAAAAATAATTCCATTTTTATTTTATTTTTTTTTTTATTTAATAATTTTACACAATAAAACAAATACCAGCAACTTATGTATGTTAATAAATGTTTAATAAAGATTTTATAATTATTATGTTTTTTATAAATATTTATTTATATTTTAGTTTAAAGGCTGACAGAGTGATTGAAACGATTAAGGAAAATTATTACAATTAATATTATTTAATAATGAAGGATTGTTAATGATAATGATGATGATGATTATGTTTATGATTTAATGATAATGTTTTTTTAGATTTTTATGTTTGGTTTATCTGTGAAATGTTTATTGTTTTGTTAATATATAAAGTTTATTTAATTATTTTATTTTTTTGTATTTTTTATTATTTTTTATAACGTTTAACACTTAAATTCTTGTCTTTTTATATACAAATTATTGGAATGATATTGTTTTTTTTTTAATTTATTTTTTTTATTTTTGCTTTCTGGAATATGATATTTTCTTTAAATTTTAGGCATTTTTTTAAATTAATAATTTTATTTATTTATTTGTTTGACATATGTATATAAATTTTTCAAGAAACACTTAAAAAGGTGGTTAATATGTTTATGGATTTTTTGCGTTTTTTTTTTTAATTTTTATTGTTAATTTTTTTTAATATAAATATTTTATTCAAATTTTTGCAAACACCAGAACCTGATTTATAAATTTTTAATACTTTTATGTACAGTGACAAGCATAGTCAAATTCAAAATTCTTTTAATTTATATTGTTTCACTTTATTGAAATATTTTGCTTGACACTGTCTATTGTGTTGTTAATTAACAAAATTACTCTTAAAAAATTTTTTAATGAAAAACACCTAATTAAATGTTTTAATATTTATGTTTAATTTTTATTTTTGTTTTATTTGAATCATTATATAAAAAATGATTGATTTCCCTTTTTTTAAATTTTGCGATTTTTTTCAATAATTTTTTTATTAATTAACTTAAAAAAAGCTTTATATTGTCCTTAATACATATGATTTTTGCTATAATTTTATTTTGGGAGAAAGAACACAATACCCAAGAAACAATTTTAATATTTTCACAATTTTAAATTTCTATACCTAAACTTTTAGCGATAACTTAACTATTCTACAAAAAAAGTTATCGATACCACATCATTTCTATAGAAAAACAACCGAAAAATAGACTTTTCTTAGAAAAGTTTTTGATAATTTGACTTTTTTAAAGAAAAATTATCTATAACTTGAATTTACTAAAGAAAACGTATCGAAACGTTATCGATAACTTGGCCTTTCTATAGAAAAAATATTGATAAATTGACTTTGGAAGAAAAAAATTATCGATAACTTGACTTTTCTATAAAAACATTTTCGACAATTTGTACTATCTATAGAACAACTTAACTTTTCTACAGACAAGTTAAGAATTTCCTATAGAAAACTGTCGATAATTTACATTCTTATAGAAAAGTTATTGATTTCAAAACATTTTTGAGAAAAGTTATCGATTACTTGCCTAATCTATACAAAATTCATAATTTGTTTTTTCTTAAACTATTGATAACTTAATTTTTCTATTGATAATTTATCAACAAGTTTACTTTTCTGTGAAAAGTTATCGATAAGTTAATTTTTCTTTAAAAACAAGTTATCAATAACTTGAATTGACTTGACTTTTTTATAGTCAAGTTATCTATAATTTGACTTTTCTATATTTATAGAAAAGATATCGACAACTTGACTTTATAAAAGAAAAGTTATCGATAACTTGAAATTTCTATAGAAAAGTTATCGACAACTTGACTTTTCCATAGACAAATTATAGATAACTTAACTTTTCTATAGAAAAGTTATCGATAACTTGATTTTTCTATAGAAAAGTTATCGATAATTTAACTTTTCTATAGAATAGTTATCGATAACTAGACTTTTCTATAAAAAGTTATCGATAACTTAACTTTTCTATAGAAAAGTAGTCGATAACTTTTCTACATAAAAGTTATCAATAACTTGACTTTTCTATAGAAAAGTTATCAATAACTTGATTTTTCTATAGAAAAGTTATCGATAACTTGATTTTTCTATAGAAAAGTTATCGATAACTTCATTTTTCTATAGAAAAGTTATCGATAACTTGATTTTTCTATAGAACAGTGTTTGATAACTTGACTTTTCTTTAGAAAAGTTATCGATAACTTGACTTTTCTATAGAAAAGTTATTGATAACTTGACTTTTCTATAGAAAAGTTATTGATAACTTGATTTTTCTATAGAACAGTGTTTGATAACTTGACTTTTCTATAGAAAAGTTATCGATAACTTGACTTTTCTATAGAAAAGTTATCGATAACTTGATTTTTCTATAGAAAAGTTATCGATAACTTAACTTTTCTATAGAATAGTTATCGATAACTAGACTTTTCTATAGAATATTTATCGATAACTAGACTTTTCTATAGAAAAGTTATCGATAATAGAAAAGTTATCGTATCAAAACTTAAACTTGACTTATTTTATAAAATATTTATCCATAACATGCCCCTTTTATAGAACAGTTGCCGATATATAGACTTTTCTTTTTCATATCTATCGATATCTAGACTTTTCCATGGAAAAGTTATCGATAGCTTGATTTCTCTTTAGAAATTTTATCGATGTCCAGATTTGTCTATAAAAAAGTTATCGATAACTTGATTTCTCTTTAGAAAAAAATAACTATATCTAAACTTTTCCATAACCGATAACTTTCCTTCAAAATTGTTTCTCTAATTTATCGTTTTAATATTAAAATATTTATTAGGTATTGTTGCTAATTTTAATGTTATTGTTTGTCATAATGTTGATTATATTAATTATAAATTTTAAACTATTAGCTTAAACATTTATAAACTATTACAAACAACAACATCCTTAAGGAAATATTATCAGAGAAACCCGTAAAAAGATAAACCATTAGGAAATAATTTGTAAAGAAAACAATCTCTCCTAAAAGTATGCCTTCTTTGAAGTTTCAATAACAACATTTCATTCTCAGCGGTTTCTTTTAAATTCTATCAAATAATTTCTAATACTCTTGCACTAATTTAATACTTTTTTGTTGTTTAGCTTGAAAACAAATTTCAAAAAACTTTGCTGTTTAACTTGTCTAATAATGGTCGTATTTATAAGTACAAATATTATTTTTGTATAATTTTTTACTTTTTTGGTTTATGAAACTTGTAACTCTGTTTTTCTATATTTGTTTCCTATACTTTTCTAATTTCATACAATTGTTGTTGTTGTTTTTACTTTGTGGTCTAATGCTTTTTTATAAATAAGTTTTGTTTTTGTTTAAATGTGTTTTGTTTGTTCTTAAGTATTTTAATAAATTTTAAATACAGTTGTAATTTTCTTTAATTTGTTGTTGTTTTGTTTTGGGTTTTTTTACGTAGATCTACCTTAATAAGCGGGTGCTGCCATAACTTGTTATACATTTCCTGGAAATAGAATTAAGTTGGATTTGATGAAATGTTAAAATGTTTAGCCATTAAAGCAATAAAATGAGGGCAAACAAATTGTTATTATTTCGTATACGTATACGTAATATTTATTTCAATAATATCAATCATACGCATGGGAACTGCTCAGTGTCTATGTTTTGCACATTTCTTTGTAAACAAACAAACCTTAATAAAGTTTAAAAATAAATTAAAAACAACAACAACACAAAATTTCAATAAAAAGGTATAATTTTTTATTAAATTAAATTAATTTTTTAAACTAATTAGAAAATAAAAAAAAATTGAAAAACAGAAAAAAATTCAATTTTAAAAAATGAAATAAAAAATAATAATTGCAATTTTATAATTTAAATACATATACATATATAAATATATTTACACACACACGCACATTGGCAACTGGTAATTAAATCAATAATTAATTTAATTAAATGCTAATAAAAAAGAAAAACTTAATATAAGAAAAAGAAAATCAAATACTATACAGAAAATATTTCAATATGAGAAAAATAAAAATAAAACAAAATAAAAGTAGGACACTGATTTTTTAAGAATAATTAAACTTAATTTCACTAAAGAATTGTTACATACTAAATAAAGTTGAATACAAAATGTAGATGTACTTTAATAAATTTTTAAATGAAACATACAAAAATGTATAAATGACAAAATCAAAGACTTGAACTAACTAAACTATGAAAAGAAATAAAAAATATATAAAGCTTAAAGTTAAAGAAATTTCATTTCAAATTAAATTTAAAAAAAAATTTTTGATAAATTTAACAAAACTTAGAATAAAAAAACGTAGGAAAAACAATAATAAACGGAATGTTTTGTATTAAATATCAGATCAGAAAAAAACATACAACATAATTATTAAAAGACCAAAAAATAGTAGAAAAACTAACAGTATATAATTAACAATAATTTATAATTATGTTTTGCATGTAAAAAAAAATGAGAGAGCATTATTGTTAAAATACTTAAAGCACATTGAGGAGTAATTTAAATAATAAGTTTAATTAATTGGTTGGTTGATAGTTTATCAAGAGGGCGGCATTTGTTGTTGAGTTAACACAACTAAATTGTATAAAACTGTGAACATTTTTATTTGCCATTAACTTGCTTACCGGACGTTACGAAGGGACCCACATAATTGCTAGGGAATAGACCAGTTAAACCATTCAATTCACCGCGCCACCATTCGGGTTCATCACGACCCAACACACTTATAATATCATCTTTGTCAAACGATAATTCATCATCGTTTTGTGCTTTGTAGGGATACAGAGCAATAACTTTATCTGTAAATTGAAAGAAAGGTGAAAATAGTTTATTACATATTTCGAAATAATGAGTGAAATAGTGAAAAACTAAATGAATCTACAAAAACTTGAGTTTTCTATAAAAAAAGACATTAAAAAACTAGGTTTTTAAAGAAAATTTGTAAATTACTTAACTTTTTCATAGAAAAGTTATCGATAATTTGACTTTTCTATAGAAAAGTTATCGATAACTTGACTTTTCTGCAGAAAAGTTATCAATAACTTAACTTTTCTATAGACAAATTTTCGATAACTTGAATTTTCTATAAAAAAGTTATCGAGAACTTGATTTTTCTCAATCAAAGTTATCGATATCTTTTCTTTCTTATAGAAAAGTTATCGATAACTTGAATTTTCTATAGAAAAGTTATCGATAACTTGGCTTTTCTATATAAAAGTTATTGATAACTTGACTTTTCTATAGAAAAGTTATCGATAACTTGACTTTTCTATAAAAAAGTTATCGATAACTTGACTTTTCTATAAAAAAGTTATCGATAAGTTAATTTTTCTCTATCAAGATTATCGATATCTTTTCTTTCTTATAGAAAAGGTTTTTTATAGAAAAATTCTCGATAACTTGACTTTTCTATAGAAAAGTTATTGATAACTTTACTTTTCTATAGGAAAGTTATCGATAACTTGACATTTCTATAGAAATGTTATCGATAACTTAACTTTTCTATAGACAAGTTTTCGATAACTTAACTTTTCTAAAGACAAGTTTTCGATAACTTAACTTTTCTATAAAAAAGTTATCGATAACTTGATTTTTCTCTATCAAAGTTATCGATAACTTGACATTTGTATAGAAAAGTTATCGATAACTTGACTTTTCTATAGAAAAGTTATCGATAACTTGGCTCTTTTATAGAAAAGTTATCGATAACTTGACTTTTCTTTAGAAAAGTTATCGATAACTTGACATTTCTATAGAAATGTTATCGATAACTTAACTTTTCTATAGACAAGTTTTCGATAACTTAACTTTTCTATAGACAAGTTTTCGATAACTTAACTTTTCTATAAAAAAGTTATCGATAACTTGATTTTTCTCTATCAAAGTTATCGATAACTTTTCTTTCTTATAGAAAAGGTATCGATAACTTCACTTTTCTATAGAAAAATTACCGATAACTTTACTTTTCTACAGAAACGTTATCGATAACTTAATTTTTCTATAGAAAAATTATCGATAACTTAGCTTTTCTATAGAAAACTTATCGATAACTTGACTTTTCTATAGAAAAGTTATTGATAACTTTATTTTTCTCTATCAAAGTTATCGATAACTTGACTTTTCTATATCGTTATCGTTATCGGTTACTTGACTTAACTATATAGAAGTTATCGGTTATTTGACTTTTCTATACAGAAGTTATCGTTAAATTAACTTTTCAATTCAATTTTCTATAAAAAATATCGATAACTTGACTTTTTTAATGACAATTTATCAATAATTTGTTTTTTTTTACTCGAAACTCCCACTTACCCAAAATCGTTTCAGTCATTTCAATGCGACTGCCAGAGACTGGAGTATTACGACCACTATTGCGACCACCCTGCAACACCTTCACAAACGTGGCAGGGAACCAACCAATTTGTCTTCGTCGGCCCTTAGCTTGTAGTTCACCCTCCCACCAACCGGAATCGGTCTTTTTGCGTATCATTATCAATTGACCGCGGGTTAGAGAAAGCTGTTCACTGCTGGTAGCCTCATAGGGAGCAATAACTTGTGCTATTTCCGAACGTTTAGCTCGCATACCCTAGACAAAAGTGAAAATGAAATGAAAACATGACATTAAAATCAACTTTAAACAAACCTAAAGAAAGACACTTTAGAATACTTAGTTTTGGAAACATTTAAAAAGGAAAAATTTGATAATAATTATTGAAAACAATAACATAAAAAAGCATTACACATAAACGTAGAAGCAATAGAAATACATTTAGATAAATAGATACGCAAACCATAACATATGTTTGATTAAGATACAATAGTTAGAAGTACAAGAAAAAAAAATTGTTTTAATTACTGGAGTCATGGAAGAAGTACGTGACATGGGACGACTATAAGATTCTGCGGGTTCACTTGATTGTGTCTTATTATTCGATTGGGTATTTATTTGTGATACTTCCGTGTCCAGTTCTTCATTTGTACGTGTTTCTTCGGCAGCAGCGGCAGCAGCCGATGCTGATTTCGTATCGGCGGCATACATGTCTGTAGCAGAAGCAGCAGGTGGCATATCATTAGTTAATGGCGATTGCTGGTCTAATTGTTGATCTTGCAAAGCTGGGCTGGCCGCAATGTCAGAGGTTATTTGATTTTGAGCATTGCCATTATAAGTATTATCCTAGAGTAGGAAATGAGAGAGAGAGACAGAGAGAAACACAAAAATGTTTGGAATTTACGATTAGGAAAAGGATTTAATTGCAATGAATGTAAATGTATGTGTGAGTTTATTACAAAAATTGTTTGTTTTCTTGTTGCTGCTCAAGTTTTCTTTGCAAGTTATCGTATTCTTTCATTATTTGCATACAAACAACATTATATTGGTTAGTCATGATGATTCATTAACACATTAACCAAAAAAAAAGTAAAACTCTTAACTACATTCAAACGGGGTATACTTACCTTGAAGGTATCATCATAGGCTGATGTCATATCAGTTTCTGTACTGGCGATGGCTGCTGAACCGCCTACATCCGCTTTTTGTACATAATTTGAGGGAAACATACCAGTGCGATTGCCTATTGTACCCGTCCACCAGTCACCTTCCTTCTTAATTACCATCACCATTTCACCGGCGCTAAAGGTTAAGTCTCCGGCTTCTGCTGATTCATAAGGATAAGCGGCTATATAATATTCAACATCGCCATTATATGTATCTGTAGGAGCCTCCACAGCTTGTGTGGTATCTGCGGTAGTTGTTCTAATAAAAGATGAAAATAATTCCCATAAACCCATTATAATTTATATCGTTTCTTCTTCCTATCCTTACCCATACTGTTGACTATTATCATTGTAAGAATCTTGTGCTGTAAAGTCTTGTGTTGTCGCCGTTATACCCGCCTCTTCGTCCATTTTTTCCACATATGTTTCGGGGAACCAACCGGTATGACCATTTATTTCACCAGCCAACCAACCCGGCTCAGCATTTTGTTCTAACGGCACAAATATTATATCGCCAGGAACAAATGATATTTCATCAGCATTACGTGCTGAAAATTCATAAACGGCACGATATTTAACAAAACCTTCGGGCGCTGGACCGCTAGTGTCCACCGCATTTGCAACCGGTTCTGCTGTTAGATCAGCACTATTATCATTTGTTATTCCAGCATATTGATCAATACTCGATGTTGTAGTAGCACCCCATGCTGAGCCTGTATCCCAAGCAGAGGTGGCTGCTGTGACATTTTCGTTTTTCTTATTGTATTTCATTTCGAGTATTTGGGTACGTTGTTTGTCGTAATCCGCATAGAGTTCTTCACATTTTGTAATAAGATCGGATAATTCGGTTTTGACTTCGGTTACTGTTATATCGTGAGAGTTAATATCTTCTTTTTTCGATTCGATTTCTTTGCGTATATTTTCGACTTTATCTTTGAGTTGTTTAATAATAATCTGGGGAAAAAGAGTAATTATAATTGTGGAAATTTATTGGTGAGAACTTGTGACTTCACTTTCTTGGGAAATATAATCAATAAGTTTTTTCTATAGAAAATTTATCGATAACTAGACTTTTCTATAGAAAAGTTATCAATAACTCGAATTTTCTATAGAAAAGTTATCGATTACTTATGTTTACTATAGAAAAGTCTCCGATAACTTGAATTTTCAATAAATAAGTTATCGATTTTTATGAAAGTTATCGATAACTTGACATTTCTATAAAGGTCGATAACTTGACCTTTCAATAGAAAACTATAGAAAAGTTATCGATTACTTATGTTTACTATAGAAAAGTCTCCGATAACTTGAATTTTCAATAAAAAAAGTTATCGATTTTTATGAAAGTTATCGAGAACTTGACATTTCTATAGAAAAGTTATCGATAACTTGACCTTTCCATAGAAAACTTATCGACATCTTGACTTCTGTGTAAAACAGTTAACGATAACTTGACTTTTCTATGTAAAAGTTATCGATAACTTGACTTTTCTATAGAAAAGTTATCGATAACTTGACTATTCTATAAAAAAGTTATCGATAACACGACATTTCTATAGAATAGATAGAGACTATTCTATAGAATTTTTCGATAACAGGTTTTTTCTATAGAAAAGTGAACGATAACTTGACATTTCTATAGAAGAGTTATCTATAACTTGATCTTTCCATAGAAAAGCTATCGGCATCTTGACTTTTGTATAGAAGAGTTATCGATAACTTGACTTTTCTATAGAAAAGATATCGATAACTTGACTTTTCTATAAAAATGTTATCGATAACTTGACTTTTCTATAGAAAAGTTATCGATAACTTGACTTTTCTATAGAAAAGTTTTCGATAACTTGACTTTTCTATAGAAAAGTCATCGATAACTTGACTTTTCTATAGAAAAGTTATCGATAACTTGACTTTTCTATAGAAAAGTTATCGATAACTTGACTTTTCTATAGAAAAGTTATCGATAACTTGACTTTTCTATAGAAAAGTTATCGATAACTTGACTTTTCTATAGAAAAGTTATCGATAACTTGACTTTTCTATAGAAAAGTTATCGATAACTTGACTTTTCTATAGAAAAGTTATCGATAACTTGACTTTTCTATAGAAAAGTTATCGATAACTTGACTTTTCTATAGAAAAGTTATCGATAACTTGACTTTTCTATAGAAAAGATATCGATAACTTGACTTTTCTATAGAAAAGTTATCGATAACTTGACTTTTCTATAGAAAAGTTATCGATAACTTGACTTTTCTATAGAAAAGTTATCGATATCTTGACTTTTCTATAGAAGAGTTATCGATAAATTGACTTTTCTATAGAATAGTTATCGATAAATCAAATTTTTTAAAGAAAAGTTATAGATTACTTGAATTTAAAAAAAAAGTTATCGATTATTATGTTTTTTTTTTAGAAAAGTTATCCATATTTTTTCTTTACAAAAGTTTTCGATGAATTATCTTTAGAAAAGCTATGGACAAGTTTGTTTTCTTTTTTAAATTTCACATTTCCTTACTTGTTTATTAGCAAACGCAGCGGTCAACTGTTCCTGTTGACCCACATCTCCAGTAATGGCAGCAGCCTTAGCTTTAGCATCCCACTTAGCACGCTCTTGAGTCAATTGCAAAAGTTTAGCATTTTGTTCTTTAATACGAGCCTTTAACTGGGACATATCAGACATTGAGGTATCACGTTGTGAACGCATGCCATCAATGACGGACTTAACATTTGTGACACCAGCACGTGTCTCGCAAATTTTTTGCGAAAGATCTTTGATCTAAAGAAACATACGAATAATTTTAATACAAAAATCCATTTCAAATTCAAAATCAACAGATAACCTTTTCATTTAAAGTGCTTAATTCCACATTAAGTTGTGTATTGTGGGCTTTTTGTTTTAAAACACGCTCCTGTTCGCGTTGCTTTTGCGAGTTCAATTCAGCAATGCGTGCCTGCTCCCATTCCAACAGACGTTGCTTTTCAAGTTCCCTTTTAAAAGTAGGAAATTATAATTGTTTTAAATAAAAAATATATATTTTAAAATTTACTTTCTGGCTGCTTCTTTGGCTTCTAGTTCACGTTTTCGTTGTTCTTCTCTTTCAAGTTCCAATTCACGTTGCTTTTGCAACTGCCGTTCCAATTCTTCTTGCTGTTTTCGCTCCGCCTCCAAGCGAGCTTTTTCACGTTTTTCCGCTTCTTCTCGTTCTTTGCGTTCACGTTCTTCTTTCTCTTTGCGTTGCTGGTCCTGTAACAGCTTACGTCGTCTATCCAGCTCAGCCTGACCTTTATCAAAGTTTTCTTTGCGTTTATCTTCAAAGGAAGCTGTAAGATATTTACAACAATTTAATAAAATTTTGTGTGAGAAATGTTAGAAAATTTGCAATTCTTCTTAAAAAAAAACTTATAAGAGAAATAATAAAAGAAAGTTCCTACTTTGAGGCAAACCTGCTAAAGGATCATCGGCAGCGCCTTGTGAAGATACCGAAGCATGTCTGGAAGTGGGCTGGGAGCCAGGCCTAGAGCTAGCGCCCGACACTGAACTAGTACGTGATTTAGCTTTACGAAAACTGGGTGGTATCCAATCCAGCGGTAAAGTTGGTGGTATCTTTTCACCAGTCATGGCCTTGTCACACAAAAACATGGCCAAAATGAATTCATCACAACTTAAACGACCATCACTATCCAAATCGGACAGAGTCCAAATTTGTGCCAAAGTAGCTTGAGGTAATTTACTTTGTACTAAAATACCACGAGCTTGAACACCAGTCAAATAGCCAGTACGATTACGATCGGTGGCATTGAAAACTTGAGTATATTTACGTTTGGCGGGTGCCTTAACCGCCCATTCGGCTTGTCTGCAATTAAAAGACAAATAGCAAATAAATTAGTTGTTTCTTTATTATTTTAATGCCTAAAAGAAACTTACGGTGATTCTAAAGAAGGAGCCCTTTCTGAAATGGACATACTACGACTGGGAGGATTACTGGTTGGTGGTGTCACTTTAGGTTCATTAGCCGTGGGTGGCGTTACCAGCTTTGGAGCTGCAGGAACTGGCGGTGGTATACCAGGTACTGCGGCTGTTGGCATAACGCCAGG
Source organism: Lucilia cuprina (assembly GCF_022045245.1). Lineage (NCBI taxonomy): Eukaryota > Metazoa > Arthropoda > Insecta > Diptera > Calliphoridae > Lucilia > Lucilia cuprina. The sequence goes on from NC_060950.1 coordinate 16,686,451, forward strand.
AACACCAGGCATACCAGGAACTACACCAGGTACCATGCCAGGCATCATGGGAACCGGTGGTACAACTGGCATAGCACCCGGCTGAGTAACTACCGGCATTCCTGCTACGCCAGCAACACCGGGAACGCCAGTTGATGCCGGTATCATTGCAGACGGCATTACGGGTACTGCACCAGCCACTTGCTGCATGGGTGGTATACCAGCCATGGCGGTAGGAGCCATACTAGCCTGTGGTACAATACCGGGCAATGTACCGGGTACCATGCCAGGTACTATGGGTACAGCACCGGCCATGGGTGCAATGGGAGCAGCTGTAGGTACTGCAGCTGCTGCCATTGCTACATTTGTCATTGGTGCTGGTGGTATTTCCGGCTTCACTGAACCAGCTACATTCTTAAGAGGATCTAAAGGACTTAAACTGCCGGCGCCAGTTGGCGTTAGAGTTGGTGTCGTACCCATCGATGTCAACGACACCAATAGTGTGGGAGGCAAAGCTTTAGGTACCTCCATGCCGCGTAATTTTAAATTTATTAGTTTACATGCAATACTAAACTCATTAATATTCATTTTGCCATCAGAATCCGTATCAGCCAAAGCCCTGTGTATAGAAAATATGAAAAAAGAACACAATTATAAATAAATAAAAATACTTTTTTATAAATAAATAAGCAAACATAAAGTGTTATCAGCATCTTTTTAATAACATAAAAAAATAAAACAAAAAGTGGGCGATGTATGAAAATGATTCACACATTTGTTTAAATAAATAAATAAATATAATGATAAGAAGATTTATACGTTTTAATTGAAACGAAAAATTTGTCTTGACATTTAAGCTAATCATAATTAAGTCTAATATTCCCTATTCAAAAGTAAAAAAATTAGAATTTTCTGCAAAAAATTATCAATATCTGGACTTTTTTTTATCGATTGTTTGACTTTTCAAGGGAAAAGTTAGAAAAGTAGAAAGGTTATCGATAACTTTTCTTTTCTATAAAAAAGTTATCGATTACCTGAAATGTCCATTAAAAATTATTGATCACTTAACTTATCGATAACTTGACTTTTCTATAGAAAAGTTATCGATAACTTGACTTGTCTTTAGAAAAGTTATCGATAGCTTGTCTTTTCTATAGAAAAGTTATCGATAGCTTGTCGTTTCTATAGAAAAGTAATTGATAACTTGACTTTTCTATAGAAAAGTTATCGATAACTTGACTTTTCTATAGAAAAGTTATCGATAACTTGACTTTTCTATAGAAAAGTTATCGATAACTTGACTTTTCTATAGAAAAGTTATCAATAACTTGACTTTTCTATAGAAAAGTTATCGATAACTTGACTTTTCTATAGAAAAGTTATCGATAACTTGACTTTTCTATAGAAAAGTTATCGATAACTTGATTTTTCTATAGAAAAGTTATCGATAACTTGACTTTTCTATTGAATTTATCGATAACTTGACTTTTCTATTGAAGTTATCGATAACTTGACTTTTCTTTAGAAAGGTTATCGATAACTTAATTTTCCTTAAGAAAATTTATCGATAACTTGATTTTTCTATAGAAAAGTTATCGATAACTTGATTTTTCTAAAGAAAAGTTATCGATAACTTGACTTTTCTACAGAAAAGTTATCGATAACTTATCTTTATTATAGAAAAGTTATCGATAACTTGTCTTTATTATAGAAAATTTATAGATAACTTGTCTTTTCTATAGAGAAGTTATCGATACCTCGTCTTTTCTATAATCTAAAGAAAAGTTATTGATAACTTAACTTTTCGTTATTGACAACTTGACTTTTTTGTAAAAACGTTATGGATAAATTGATTTCTATAGAAAAGTTATCGCTTAATTTAATGTTCTATATAAATAACTTTACATTTCTCTAGGCATGTTATCAATAGTTTTTCTATTAAAAAACTTATTAATTCTTTTAAAAACTCTACTTTTCCAAAGTACACTTTCATTCAAACATATTTAAAAATCTTTAAAACTACTTGAAATTAAGAATTTAAAATGAACAAACATTTTCATATAAATTAACAGATGCAATGCCATTTAATAATATATGAATACATATGTATGTGTACGAAAGAATATTAAAATGAAAAAGATCTTTTCATAACATTTCAACTGTAAATAATTGTTTTATTTACCGCAAACATATGAATGAAAAGAAAATTTAATAAAAACGCGAAGTACCATAAATTAAAATTTATACTTGTTTTTATAGGTAAAATTGAGTGCAACAAAATGTATTATATCTTTGATAAACTTTTAATAGAACATAAATTTAATTTCCAATGTATTCTGTTTAATGAAAAGTTTTACGATAAATTCTATGTAAATATTAATCTCCAAAAACTCCCCATTTTATATTATAATTATATCATCATTATGTTTGAACATATGACAAACAGTTAAACAGTTGTCAAATATTTAATAATTTATTATTATATTTTATTTTATTTTTTTTTAATAAATAATGCAGTAAAAAATGCTAAACAATAAACTTTAGAAAATTTATGAATAATCAATAAAATATTAAAATATGCAGCATAAAGTTTTAAAAGACATGCACAAAAAAATGTGTATTAAAAGAAAATTTCTATTTGTTTGGTAAAATGCCAGGATTTATACTTGTTTTCCCCACAATTTAGAAACAAAAGCAACAACATTTTAGAGTTGCTGTCATGTTAATATACTAAAGTAAAATTGTTTACATTGTTTTTTATGAATTTCAAACAGTTACAAACATTTAAAAATAATACAAAAAAATCAATTTTATATACGCTTAAAATAAGGCTTAACACTTGAAGGCATTAATGAAGAGTTATTAAACTCTAATAAGAAAACACAGTCCTAAATAAATGTGAATTTTAGAATAACTAAAGTTTTTATGGCAAAGTTATCAATTACCCGCTTGCTATTAGAAAGCTATCGAATTCCTGATACTTGTATAGAAAAGTTATCGATAACTTGTCTTTTTTATAAAAATGTTGTAAATAATATGTCTTTAATATAGAAAAGCTATCTATAACTCATCTTTTATATAGAAGATATCGATAACTTGACTTGACTTTTTTATAGAAATGTAATGATAGCTTGTCTTTTTTATAGAAAAGTAATTGATAGATTGTCTTCTCTTTAGAAAAGTTATCGATAACTTGTCTTCTCTTTAGAAAAGTTATCGATAACTTGTCTTTTCTATAGAAAAGTTATCGATAACTTGTCTTTTCTATAGAAAAGTTATCGATATTTTGTCTTTTCTATAGAAAAGTTATCGATAACTTGTCTTTTCTATAGAAAAGTTATCGATAACATGTCTTTTCTTTAGAAAAGGTATCGATAACTTGTTTTTTCTATAGAAAAGTTATCGATAACTTGTCTTTTCTATAGAAAAGTTATCGATAACTTCACTTTTCTATAGAAAAGTAATCGATAACTTGTCTTTTCTATAGAAAAGTTTGTCTTTTGTATTTTGTCTTTTCTTTAGAAAAGTTATCGATATCTTGCCTTTCCTATAGAGAAGTTATAGATAATTTAACATTTCTATAGAAAAGTTATCGATAACTTGTCTTTTCTATAGAGAAGTTATAGATAACATGTCTTTTCTATGTTCAATAACATGTCATAGTTTTCGATAACTTCTATTATTTATGGAAAAGTTATCGATAACTTGTCTTTTCTATAGAAAAGTTATCGATAATTTTATTATTTGTAAAAAAGTTATTGAAAACTTTCCGTTTCTATTAAAAAGTTATCGAGAACTTGTCCTTTATTAAAAACGACAAGTTATATATAGAAACGATATCGATAACTTGTTTTTTTATAGGAGTGTTATCGATAACATGTCTTTTTTTAAAAAAGTTATCGATAACACGTCTTTTTTAGTAAATTCATAGATAACAAGACTTTTCTGGAAAAGTCATCGATAAATTGACTTTTCTGTAGAAAATTTATCGATAACTTGAATTTTCTATAGAAAATTTATCGATAACTTGACTTTTCTATAAAAAATTTTCGATAACTTGACTTTTTTCTATCTCTATAGAAAATTTATCGATAACATGACTTTTTTATGAAAAAGTTATTGATAACTAGACGTTTCTGGGGAAAAGTTCTCTTCAAAAAAAGTAATTGTTAAATAGACTTTTATACAAAAAGGTATCAATAACTTCACTTTTCCTTAGGAATATAATAGATAACTTTTCTGTTGATTCTTCTTGGATTCTTATTAACAAACTATATATTTTTAATTTTAAGATATCAAATATAAATTTAAAGTAGTTTATTAAAGTAAAAACATTTTTTTCAACACTCCAATTAGTACTAAATAATTATTAGTTTGAAATAACAAATAAATATAGCACCTCTTCCCTAACATATTTTACAAATAATTACAGTTCTAAAAGCTCTAAAATTAGTTAAATAAAAATTAGAAACTCCAAACAAAAACTACTACATAATCTCAATAATAATTACAAAAACAAATAAAAGTGTTATGACTCACCATATTTGACCAAGTATCAAAGGCGGCAATTGAGATTGTAAAAAGAAACCTTTGGCTTGGGCACCGGTAACAAAACCATTTTGCGGTTGCAAAGCCTTAAATTGTTCTTGATATTTCAATTTTTCACGTTGGGTTATAACCCAGGGATCTGTAGCTGGATTCATTGTGGAATTTTTACTAATACTACTGGCGGTGGCAACGATTTTGATTTACAAAATAAGCAACCAGTCGTTTAAGGAATTAGTAAGTTAGTTTGTTACAGCAAATGCAAGTTGATGGAAGAAAACTATGTATTTCTTTTTTTTTTTTTTTTTTCTTGTCTATACTTTTATATAGTTTTTTTCTTTAGTTTCTGAAATTAGGCCAATGCACTTAAATTTGTTTAAGTTCTCTGCGTACAGAAGTAGAAGAAGAAGATGAACGAACGAACAGTGACGTACAACTATAAAAATATATGACGACACACTTGGATCTATTGTATTTATTGTATTTCGGGAGCTTTTGTCTTGAATTAAAGAAAGTACAAAACCCGATGAGGAGCTCTAAATTTTTTAAGTGTTTTTTTTTATTCCTTAAATGATAGGGATTGAAACTTATGCTTTTAGTGCTCCAGTTTTTGTTGTGTTTTCTATTTGCCAATGGGTTGTTGTTTTCTGTTTGTCGGGAATCTTTGGATTCTATTGTTTTTCTTGTTGTCGCCTTTTAGTTTGTTGGAATTTAATTTTTTTTTCCTGCTTAGTTTTGCTTATATTTTTGTTGTACTACTGGGCGCCCGTATAAAAAAAAGTCTTTCTTTTCTGTACTTCTTTCTCGTGTTGTATTCTCGTACTATATTTTTTCTTCCTTTCTATTGCGTTTGCGTTTGCTTTTCGTGTGGTTATTGTTGTTATTGCCTTAACTCCCACCACCACCTTTTCGTTTCAGTGAGTGTGCTGGTTATGTAGTTTATGTTGATGATGAGGATGATGTTGATGATGTTTTTGTAGTTGTTGTTGTTGTTCTCGTTCTGCTGCTGCTCTTCGTTTTTCAGCTACTTTTTATTCTGCTTTAGATTTCTGATTTGTAGATATTTATTAATGGTTATTATTTCGTTAAAGTTGTTCGTTTTGCTGCTCTGCTTTCAAAAATAGTAGATTGCTATTTTTGTGTTTGGGTTTGGAGATAATTTATTATTAAATAAAAGAAACAATTAATGAATTTGGTTGAGAATTATTAGGTCCTTTATACAGAAAATATGTCAATAATTAGAAAGTTATTGAAAATATTACTTTTTATTAAAAATTTATTGATATTATGACATTTCTAAAGATATGTTATCGATAATGTAATTAATGTTTAAACAAATTAACAATAACTTGTTTTTTTTTAAAATTATCAATAAAATGATTTCTCTCTAGAAAAGTGATCGATATTTTCATTCATATATAGAAATATTATTGCTAAATATACTTTTCTCAAAAAAATTATCGATAACTTAAATTTTATAAAGAAAAGTTATCTACAAGTTGACTTTTATATTAAAAGTCTATAGGAAGTTATCAAATGCTTCTTTAAAAAAAAATTTATCGATAAATTGACTTTTATACAAAAAAGTCTGATTTTATATGAAAAGGTAATCGATAACCTGATTATAGGTATCTACAGAATTCTATTTTCTATAGAAAAGTTATCAAAAGCTTGACTCTTTTTTATAAATAATCGATCTCTTGAATTATCTATAGAAAAGCAATCGAATACTTGCTTCTAAATTGAGGTTTATTGCTACTCCACCCGCTTTTAGAGGAATGAAATTATAGGGGTTTTATTGCAGTTCAAGATTGACTTTCTATAACGTTGCCGGCTTTTGGTCGAACAGACCCCCGGCCTGTAAAAACATTAACTATTTTAAGCTCTACAACTTTAAAATAAATTTTAAAAGAATTTTACTAATATTCATACAACCACACTGAAAAACCTAAAAATATTCCAATAGCAATGGAATCCTGGGCCCGTTTATTAACAGAAAACTTCTTATATGAAATAATTACATGTATCATGTATGAAAAGTTATAAAAAAACACGACGCAGCAGAGAAAAACAAACGCAGGCAGAGCCAACACCAGCACTGTATGTGTATCCCGTAAGTATTTTAATAAACGAAGAAAAAAATTACGATAGTGTAAAACAAGAAAAAAATTTTATGAAAGAAATATTTTTTTTCTTAAAGCAAAATAAACTTAAACTGTTCTCTAATTAAAAACACACATTGCATTAAAAAGATTTCTTTTTGTAAAGCTTAAATTAACACATACAATTTTCATTATTTTTTTTCTTTTCATCACACAAGAACAAAAAAATTTCTTTACATTTTCATCAATAGCAAATTTTCAACTTTAAATTTCTTTGGAAATATTACTTTTTCGAACACAATTTCAACTCACTTTAGAACTTTAGCTTGCGTTTAATAATATTTTGCAAAAAATTTTATTAAAATCTTAAGATTTTGCCCGTAAATTTTAAAATTTTCTTGCGTTTTGTATTCCGTAATTTTTGTGAATTGGAAAATTTTTCTACTACTATTCGCAAACGTCACTTTTTTAATCAATAAATTTGGGGTTAACATGTTGCCATATTGTTGTTCTTTTAACTCTTGGGCAATTATGCGTTTTGTCAAAATGTTCCTTTAAAAAAATAGTTAAATAGTGGGCTTCACTAGCAAATTGTTTGTGTTTGTTGTTTTTTAATTAATCTATTGTTTTAAATAAACAACTTCTTAAATAAATAAACAAAAAAATTGCAATTTTTATTTATGTTATAAACAAAAGCTGAGAGTTGTGAAATTTTATTAAAATTAAAGTTACCATATTTGTCTAATTTGTAGTTGAAAGGAGAAAAAAGGTACGGTTAAAGTTTAATATTAAAATAGTTAAAACAAAAGAACTTAAATTATAATTTAATGATTTTTAGTAGTAATTTTTAAGTATAATTAGTTATACGTTAGTTGTATAACATGCTAATGAATTTAATTGCTAGCATTAAGGGATCATTAATTAAAATTTTACTTAAAACAAATGAATCTTTAAGCAACATTTATCGTCGCGACACGTTGCTGTGTCGCCAAGGCGCTTAAGAAAATGAAGAAAAACTTATAATTTTTTAGCTTAATGACAATTGGCATAGCTTTCGACAACCACAGCGGTGGTGATTCCAAGTATACCATGACTGGAATCGTTTTAAGGAAATACGAATGGAAAATTTGAATTTTGCCTTTCTTATTATTTTATTTTTTATTTCTGAAAAACACGTTAGATAAAGTAAAACAGTAAAATATGGGAGGTAAAGTCTCAGGGCCTTATGCAAAAATGAATTTTAAAGTTAACAATGGTTTACTACGCACTTTTTCCATATAAAAACAACCATTGTTAATAATCGCTTCTGCATCAGGCGACCACAGTCTAAAGCCATTACAATAATAGGTATATGTATTTAGTTCTTTCCTCAAATATAATTATAAGCTAGAATTTAAATTTATAACTAAAATTTATGAAATGGTTAAAAAAGAAACAAATATACAAAATAACGGTTGCCTACCGCACTATTAAAAAACAAACTGGCAACCTTGATATAAATGTCAATACACTTTATCTATCAAGCATATGCTTGAAACAGACAGAGGTTATGTCGAACGAAACATGTCTGACATTCGTCCATTTTTAATTCAACCACATATCGAGCAAGTTCTGCACGTGTTTTTATAAAAAAGTGAAAATAAATTATAGATATTAAAGGGTAAAGAAAATATTTGTTAAAAAATCAAAAACAAAAATTACAATGTCCACTACTTCAGAAGACGAAGAAAATATTGTAAGTGGTGAAGAAGAAGAGGAGGAGGATTTAGAGGAAGAAGCCTCTGAAGAGGAACAAGATGAAGAATCTGACAATGATGAAGAACACGAGGCTGAAGAGGATACAAATGGTAACTCAGCCGAAGCTAATGATGCCGCTGATGGTGATAAAGATGATAAACCCATGACGTGGAAGGAATTGGTGAGTAAACTATTATAAAAGTGTTTGAGAGCAATAATTGAAAAACAATTGATTATTAGTTTTTTTGATCATCGTCATCATTTAGGGTCTTAATGATACCTTGTGCAAATCTTGTGAAGAATTAAAATGGAAGGCGCCTTCCAAAATTCAGAAAGAGGCCATACCAGTGGCTTTACAAGGCAAAGATGTTATTGGCTTGGCTGAAACCGGTTCGGGTAAGACAGGTGCCTTTGCTTTACCCATTCTACAGGCCTTGTTGGACAATCCACAAAGATATTTTGCCTTAATTCTAACGCCTACTCGTGAATTGGCTTTTCAAATATCAGAACAATTTGAGGCTTTAGGTAAGTTATTATTCATTGTAACGTTATGATGCATAGCTAAGAATGATTTCCCCTTCCTTAGTAAAGCTTTTATTAAGTGGGCATGATTTTATTCCCTAGTAGGCCATGATGTTAAACTTTAGTTTGATAAAAGACACATGAAAATAAAAATTATTAGTTTCGTCACTACCTCTGAGCCTTAACCTTACGAAATTTAAATTATTATCAGTACATTGTTATTACACTTTTCTAATTTAGTTTTACTTGTCTTTATTCCAATCCTCTTTAGGCAGTTCCATTGGTGTCAAATGTTGTGTGGTAGTGGGAGGTATGGACATGGTTTCCCAAGCTTTACAACTGGGTAAAAAACCTCATATTATAATTGCTACTCCTGGTCGTTTGGTCGATCATTTGGAAAATCTTAAAGGTTTTAATCTAAAGGCCATTAAATATCTGGTCATGGATGAAGCAGATCGTATACTTAATATGGACTTTGAAGTAGAATTAGATAAAATTCTCAAAGTTTTGCCTAAAGAGAGGAGAACTTTCTTGTTCAGTGCCACGATGACAAAGAAAGTCAAAAAATTGCAAAGAGCTTCGTTAAAGGATCCTGTCAAAGTTGAAGTTTCCAATAAATATCAGACTGTTGAACAATTGCAGCAATATTACATATTCATACCGGTCAAATATAAAGATGTTTACCTTGTACACATACTCAATGAATTGGCTGGCAATAGTTTTATGATTTTCTGCAGTACTTGTAATAACACCGTAAAAACAGCTTTAATGTTAAGAGCTTTGGGTTTGGCTGCCATTCCTTTGCATGGTCAAATGTCACAAAACAAACGTTTGGCTGCCCTCAACAAGTTCAAAGCGAAAAATCGTTCTATTCTCATATCCACCGATGTGGCGTCCAGAGGTTTGGATATACCCCATGTGGATGTTGTGTTGAATTTCGATATTCCCACCCATAGTAAAGATTATATACATCGTGTTGGTCGTACAGCACGTGCTGGTCGTTCGGGTAAAGCTATCACATTTGTCACTCAATACGATGTTGAATTGTATCAACGCATAGAACATTTATTGGGCAAACAATTGCCCTTGTATAAGTGCGAAGAAGATGAAGTTATGGCCTTGCAAGAACGTGTTAGTGAGGCTCAACGTACTGCCAAATTGGAACTTAAAGATATTGAAGAATCTAAGGGCGCCAAGGGTCGCTTTAAAAAGGGCGGTGATGATTTTGATGATTCAGAACAATTTACTGGTGCCCGTAAACGTCTAAAAACCGGCGGTGGTGGTGGTGGTAAAACAAATTGGAAAAAAGCTAAAAGGAAGTAATTTTCTTTGAAAATAAATGTAAAACTGTATTGTTGTTTTCAGTAGACTTTAGTTATATTTTGTAATCTATTTTTAAAAAAACAAAAAAATGTAATATTAAATTTACATTAACAATATGAAAATTTATGTTTTTTTTAATTCCTAATTTGATAAAATCGATTAAGATTAATCTTGTCTCTAGAACCCTAAATGGTAAAAAGTTTTGTTAAGAGCTTTCTTGTACTCTTAATTTCATACGCATATGTGCTTACACATGTATAAAAACCAGTATGAGAACTTTTTTTGCTCTTTGCCGATGTAGGCCCTAGAATCCTGATCGACAAAGAGCTTTCTTGAATTAATTTCACATGCGTGTGTGCTTACACATGCATAAAAAACGATTAAAACCAGTATGAGAACTTTTTTGCTCTGACGATGTAGCCTCTAGAACCCTGATCGGCAAAGAGCTTTCTTGTAATTTCACATGTGTAAGCATGTATGCTTACACATTTTGCTCTCTGCCGATGTATGATCTAGAACATGACTCAGAAGAAAGTCATTAACATTTTAGACCCCTGATCGGCAAAGAGCTTGTACTCTTAATTCCACACACATGCGTGCTTACACATGTATAAAAAACGATAAAAAAAACATGTCGATGTAGGCTCTAGGTTCCTGGTTCGGGAAGAGCTTTGTTAAAAGCTTTCTTGCACTCTTAATTTTACACGCATGTATGCTTTCCTTCGCCAAGGGTAACTTGTCGAGATGCGAGGGCTTAAGTACACATCGTGACTATAGCTTACTGCGACTAATGCTTCGGTATCCAGCCACAGAAAGTTTTGGTTTCAAATAAGTGTATAACTAAATGTTATTTATCTTGTCAAAATAGTGAGTGTGGTATATGTATGTCAATCCTACTTCCTTCTATCAGGACAAAGATGATACGCTATGTTATTCGATTTAGCTCTTTGAATAGTAAGGGCTTTACAGTTAGACATAGCGTTCTATATAGGCACTTTTAAGGTCAAGGTGAGTGGTAGCAGTGCCGAGGGCCTGGGTGGCTAGCCAGTGCATAAAGAGGATAGTTGCTAACAGCTCCCCTCAGCGTTATGGTAAAGCGCTGTTGTAACGTAGTTGCCTAGTCCAACTACACTGTCACTGCGTGGATCGTCCGTCTGTACGTGCATACTCGTGGGATTCAAAATAGAAAAACCAAAAACAAAAAAGGATGAGAGTAGGGAAATGGTAATTGTCCTGTTAGGTTTTAGACCCCTGATCGGCGAAAAGCTTTCTTGCACGCATGTATGCTTACACATGTTACTCTCTGCCGATGTTGGTTTTATATAGAAAAAAATTTAATATTAATCGATCAAATATCTCTTGATCACTTTCTGTTCTAATTGATCTGCGATTAGATAGACTTTCTAACTTACAGTCTTTGTTATCGCTAGATCTAAAAAATTTTCTTTAAGAAATGCTATCGATCGAGAAGTGTTATTCGCAGTAATAGAGAAATTATCAAAAAGTATGTGCTATTCTTTTGAGAATCTTTTGATTTTGTGTGTGAGAGAAACAGATGGTTGTTATTCTTTCTCTCTCACACAAAAATCAAAAGTTTCCAAAAAAAGTTTCGTAGTGTAATTCAGGTCTAAGTTGTTCTTTAGTCCTGGTTCACACTGGGAAACTTTTGATTTTGTGTGTGGGTGTAAGAGATAGTTGATATTTCATTCTCTCACACACAAAAATCAAAAGTTTCCCCAAAAAAGTTTCCTAGTGTGAACCAGGGGTTATGTGGCGGAGAGTCGAATCAAAATGCAGAATGCCAAAGTTGCCAAACGGAGAAAATTTCGATTCGAATTGAAATGCAAAATAGCGACCAATATTTTAATTGTCGATCGATACAAAGATTTCAAAAGAAATCGTCGATGTTCATTGATCTAGAGAATGATTAGACTGATCAGTTTTCATAATAGAAAAACATTGCTGACAATTGATTAAGATATATTTACTATAAAAAACTATTGTTTTTCGCATGATCTATACACTTTCTTTTAGATTAATCTTTGCTATTGATCGATCAAGTAATTTTCTATCAGAAAATATCTGTTATCGATCAGTTAAGAAAATTTCATTGATCAAGAAATTTATCACGAAATAGAAGAAAGCGATTTATCGAATAATAAAGTGAAATTTTCTATTTTGCATTTTTCTATAGATAGATCGAGAGATCATCGAAGAGAATATATAATAATGAACAATTAGCTACCGACTGATCGGTAAATTTTTTTTATACAAAAATCTATATACACTGCGAAAGATTGAACTACAGTAAAAAAGAGACATATTTTAAATTAAAATTAATGGTCAAGATTGTTTTTTATTTATTTTAGCGTCATTAATTATAATTTTAAATCTGATTAATTGAATACAACTTATTAATTAAAATTATACATAAATTTGTTAAAGCAATTGTTAAAATTAATTTTGAAATCAAATGAAATAAAAAAACATTTTGTAAATAATGTGAAGTCTTTTTGGAAAAATTACAAAATGTAATTTAAAATTAAATGTTTAGCCAAACAAAAAAAAAAATTATAATAAGATCAATTTGCATAGAAGGAAAAAAAATTAAATAAAAATTAAAAAAATTAACTAATAAAATTATACAACAGACCAATAAATAATCTTTTTCTAAATATACATAAAATTAAAGCAAATATAGTCAGTACAATAACTACAAATTTCATGCTTGTTAAGATTATGTATTAATCTAGTTATTTTTTTCTTTTCTTTTTTAAGACTTATTAAATAAAATATTTGCACTAGTTATTTTTTTTTTTTTTTTTGCTTTTTTTCATTTCCTTTTGATTTAAAGAACATTATTATATTGTAATTGAAAAAGAATTTTGAAAAAGTCAATTAAAAAGGTGAATTTTTGTTAAGAGCTCCATTGTTTGTCTTAAATATTTTGTTCGCATTTAACTAGGGGAAAGGAAGAAGGTATATCATAAAGATCACATATGCCCTCAGTGGGACTTAAAACAAAGTTATAATCATTTTGTGGCGGATTTAAAGGCAACAGGGGAGGATTTTCTGTAAGAAATTTAAAATAGTTAAAATTATTTTTCTTTTTATTATTTAAATCACAAAAATCAATCAAACACTCTTACCCATATTTGGATCATCGGGATAAAATCTTCTCAACGAATGACCCGCCGTGCATTTTTGCAATACTATACGTGCCGTTAGCTTGTTTTCCAACGCTTCCATTTCTTCTTTGACTTCCGGGTTACAAAAGTACGTGTGTTCATCGTTGACTAGATTTGCTTTGGTGGTGGTTTGTGTTAATGTACCCGTTGTATTTGAATGTGTTGAGGACGAAGAAAGCGTTGGTGATGGTGTTTCGAGACGTGAATAGTGTCGTATAGATTCAGATTCAGGTTTTGTTGTACAACAACGTCCCTGATCGGTGACCAATCGTACATCGATCGTACTACCATTATCGAGAGAGATATGTAGGGAGTTCTAGAGGGATAAAGTTGATGAATAATTGTTATAAAGTATTCAATTGGTTTTCTGAATGATTTGGTAAATAGAAATGTTATTCCTAGATAGATAGATAGATAGATAGATAGATAGATAGATAGAAGATAGATAGATAGATAGATAGATAGATAGATAGATAGATAGATAGGTCGGTAGGTAGGTAGAAAGATAAGTAGATAGATAGATAAGTAGATAGATAGATAGATAGATAGATAGATAGATAGATAGATAGATAGATAGATAGATAGATAGATAGATAGATAGATGGATAGATAGATAGATAGATAGATAGATAGATAGATAGATAGATAGATAGATAGATAGATAGATAGATAGATAGATAGATAGATAGATAGATATATAGATAGATAGATAGATAGATAGATAGATAGATAGATAGATAGATAGATAGATAGATAGATAGATAGATAGATAGATAGATAGATAGATAGATAGATAGATAGATAGATAGATAGATAGATAGATAGATAGATAGATAGATAGATAGATAGATAGATAGATAGATAGATAGATAGATAGGTAGGTAGGTAGATAGATAAGAAGATAGATAGATAAGTAGATAGATAGATAGATAGATAGATAGATAGATAGATAGATAGATAGATAGATAGATCGATAGATAGATAGATAGATAGATAGATAGATAGATAGATAGATAGATAGATAGATAAATAGATAGGTAGATAGATAGATAGATTGATAGATTGATAGATAGATTGATAAGTAGATAGATACATTGATAAGTAGATAGATAGATAGATAGATAGATAGATAGATAAATAGATAGATAGATAGATAGATAGATAGATATCTAAGGCATTGACGATTTGCGATTATCCTTTTCTCATTATTATCATTTATTCGTAGCTTAAAGTACAAAAATCTCACAACGATCACTTCATACGACAGGATTGTAATAGACCTTATATTAACAACTCGACGTATGTAAGAAAAACCTCAATCCGAACTTGGTATCACCATAATTATACCCAATGTCTTATATTTTTGTTCAGTTAATCATTTTATCATAGAAAATTACATAAATATATCAGACCTAAACCAAAAAACAACTGCTAAAAAAGAGCTATTAATAGCTCTATCTACATAGAATAACCAAAAAACCGCAACAAATTTTTTCATTAAAATTAAAAAAAAAAATTATATAAAATTACACATACATATTTGAATAATTTGCTTATTATAAAATTAATTCCAGTCTCTATAAGTGGAAAACATATATGAAACCTTCATCATTCTACAATTTAGTTCCTATGTGTTTCCAACAGACGGACCTAGCTAGATCGCATTAAAATCTTATATGAAACCAGTAATTTGATGTTCGATCATTGTATATAAAGATATATAACACTTTTGATGTGAAAAAAATAAAATCACCATAAGATTTCGATTTTCAACACTCACCTTTCGTTTGATAATTTTCTCATCTTCATAGTGTTTGGGTATTGTGAAAACACAATCTTCACCAAAAACGGCAAGCAAATCATCGCGGGTAACATAGGCAAATGAACGATTCGTTTCGTCTTCCTTAACATATTTTAAATTACGTTTGGCGTAGTCCAATTGTAAATCGATTTGAGCTTCCAGAGCTGCCAACTGACAATTGTAATCTTTCAAAGAACGATAACTTTCATCTTCCTCGAAATCCACACCACCTCTGTGAAAATGCAAAACGTATTAATAAAAAGACGCAAGTGCCCGCACTACAAAACTTACCGCCATCTGACCACACTACTATAGCGTGTCTTTTCAATGAGTCCAATGCCTTCCAAAACATTTGTAATATCATATATGCGACGCTTTTGTACATCTAAAATTTCGGCAGCCTATAAAGAGAAATAAAAAAGAATACCAAAATAAATTTACAGGCTGTTAACTACTAGCAAGAAGAAAGAGTTTGGCGCGCTTAAGAAAGTACAGGTGATTTGCTACATTTGTTTTGTTGTTCTTGCATTAGTTGTTGTTGAATAATTATTATTTATTTACTCATATAGAATACAAAAATAACCAAGGTTTTCAGTGGTTGGTTTTGTTTCTTTTCTATTGTCCTCATCTTCTAGTAACTTACATCTCTGAGATCAATTTCACCACCATTTTTAATCATTAGGGCCACAAATTTTTGCGTTAATAGCACCAGTGAGCCAACAACTCGATTTGGAGTTTGAGGTGTAGTGGGTACATGTTTTTCACGTACTGTGGGTTGGGCGGGCGTTCCAACATTACTATTTTCAGACCCACTAGATTTTTTCGGTGTATTTTCGGGAGTTTCCATCATTTATTTTTACAATATTTTTATATATATCGACACTTTAGAGTTTATATTAAAGTTTTCTTTTAGTTATAACACGTTTTTAATAAGATAAATAGTTATATTTTACGAATTAAGAATAAAAATTTGGCGCTTGATGATTTTTTAACCCTGCCGCCATTTGGATATTTTTATACATTTACTTTTTCATTGACATTTTCTCAGCTTTTTTTCTTCGTCGTTGTAGTTTTTTCTTTCACCTTCTATTACACTTTCATTCGTAGAAAAATAGAACAACGATAATATAGAAAATGAGAAAAAACAGCTGGATTGTTAAAAAAAATGAATGTCAATGTATATGATACACCCTGTGCTTCAGTTATCTAAATTTGACATATAGATGTCGCATGATTTTCCCCAGCAAATCTTCAAACACTTCAAATGAAAAAGTGTTTGACAGAGCTGATAACTGAACTAAAACTAATTAGAACTGAAATCTTAATGACCCTTATAAGGTACTTTTATTTAATTTTATAATTTAATATTATCTCATAAACTAGATACAAAAAGAGTTTAAAACTTATCGTCGTTCATTAAAAAAGTAAGTGGACAGGTATCTGGTACTTTTAAAAAATTCGGCTCCGGGTACCGGTATTGGTACATTTTTGTATCCCATGTATCTTTTAAATCAGTGAACATTCAACATTTTTTTCGACTTCTTTCGAGTTTTTTTTCGAATAATTTTAGAGTTTTTAACTTTTTACACTTTATTAAATTTTCGACTATTTTTGACATTTTTCTACTATTTTCGAGTTTTTTCGACTTTTCGACTTTTAGTTACAAAGTCCACTTTTCTACCATTTTCGCAGACGATAGTCGAGTTATACACTCTTTTGGAACAAAATAGTTGACTTCGACTTTTTGACTTTTCGACAAAAAGTCGTTTGTTCGCTTATTCGAAAGTCGATTTATAGAATCCTATTATGAAGTAGTTGAAAAAGTCAAAAATAGTCGAAGATTTTAAAAAAGTGAAAAAAGTCAAAAACTCTAAAACTATTCGAAAATTGTCAAAAAGTCGGCTATTTATAAAATACTTAAAGTCGAAAAGTCGACTTTTAATTAGAAAAGTTTCCTTATTAGGACCAGGTCTAAATTAACGAAAAAATAAAAATATGAATTGAAAACTTTTTGGAACGTTTTGGAATTTAAGGAATAAAAAGTGTACCTATTTTTGGTATTTTTTACTCAAAACATTGTTTATAAACCTTGAAAGATGAAATTAGGCATGTAGGGCCCGGAGTAAATGAGAACTTTTTTGGTATTTTTCGTTCTTCAAACAGTACTTTTTGATTAAGTACTTGCTTGGTTTTGTTGTTATATACAATAAATTTTGCTTTCAAAAGCCTATATTTTATCTCTCGGATTTTGTTTTTATTTAAAAATCGTTGAAAATTTAAAAAATTAAACATATATATAAACTTAGCCGGCTTACAGTCGATTTTCAGACGCCGTCGATATTTTTAGAGTCAGCCGCCAACGTTCAAATATGACGGTGCAGAGCTCCGAGTACAACACTGTTTTAAAAAAATCCAATTGTTTATCTCTACTTTTTTGCTATTTTTTGCGTTTGTCGAAAAAGAAAACTGCTGAAGCAGAGGAACGAAAGAAACACAGAAGATACATTTTATTTCGGTAAAGAAGAAAAAAGGTGCTAAAATAATAAAGTGAAAAAAAAAGCGGCTGACTGCTGTGCTGTCAACTTTTGTAAAAACTTTAAGTATAATTAATTTTAAAGTGAAATATTTAATTACAAATAGTAATATAACTAATAAAAACTATATTTAAAATATAAAGTGCTTAAAATAAAAGGCTGCAAAAACCTATTACCAAAAAAAAACTTAATGCAAAATCCAACAGAAGAGGTAAGTCAGTTTAATGAACTCTCAAACATTTTTAAATGAAAAGTTTTAAATGCTTTTATTAGCAATTAGTTTAATGTTTAAAATGTTTAATTGTTAATATATATAGTAATTTTACAATGATTAAAAAAATCTAATTAAAATTATGAGAAAAATTAAACAGTTTCATATTCAACTTTTTTTTCTTTAATCCTAATTTCTTGTGATTTTTTGTTTGATTTTTTGGCGCAATTTGCTTTGATTTTCATGTGTGCTAGAGAGAGAAAGTTTATTGGTTTGACCAGCTGTTGTTAGGAGTGTAAGTGAAATAGCTACAGTTTAGTTCCCACTTTTTTTTTGTTGGTTCGTTTGTGTATGTTGTGCAAATTTTGTATGTGCAACAATTTTTCTTCGTTTCTCTTTTGTTGTGTACATTTATTGATACGTGTGCTTTGATTATGTTATTTGCCGGTATGTAAAAAAGAAGATTGTGAAAAGAAAATGTTTGTTATATTTAATAAATATTAGGAGAATTAATTTAAATTTATTTTTATTAATATTGTTTTTATTACAATTTAGTACTCTATCTAATTAGAAACTACTTATTCAGAGTTGCCAATATGTTACAAATTTTTAGGAAATTGGGATAACACAATTTGGGATAAGTAGGTACATAATTCATTACAGGTAACTTGTGTCACTTTAACTGACAACCATGTTAATAGCTGGACAAAAGAAAAATCTTGTGACACAATTTGTTGCTTAGCACTTTTTTTCAAAAAAGCACTGAATTAGAGCGTTTATCGTTTAATGCTAGGTATATTACACAATTACGGACCGTGATATGATTTTTACAAACATATCTACTATTTTGTGGTAATACTGGGTGTTATTAACAATAAACCCATTTGTATGAAATTTTGATCCGATTCTAATAATGGCATGGCAGATATTGTTGTTCCATCTATATATGTATATGGGTGGTGTAAATATTAAGAAATCGGAAACTGTTGATGTTCTGGGCATGGAAATTCACTGCGATATCCGCTGGACTAAACACATTTTTCAAGTCTCGAAATAAGCATTCAAGTATGTCAGTTTTTTGTGACGGTGTAAGACATACTTCACTACATCTGATCTTCTTACTATTTACACCACATATATCCGACCGAAAATGGAATACAGCTGTCATATATGAATAGGAGCTTCGAAGTCAATTTCGGTGACAGTAGGGTATCCAATTCTATTCAGTGGAGCACAGTCGCAAAGAGGGGTGTATTTCACAGTTCTATGGATACAACAATGGAATGTATTCCTTTGAAATTAGTGAACTTGTTCCCGATAACTGTATATTATTGGTTAACACACGGCTTTCTTCAAGAACACAATCATTTGTGGTAGATTGGCCAGTGGACCGCACAACATACTATAGGGAAAATTCATTCTTCAGCCGCAATATTCGTATGTGGAATAAACTTCCTGCAGAGGTATTCCTGTCACTTTCGATATAAGAAGATTTAAATCAAATATTTTTAAATTTCTTGATTTTTAAAAGTAAATTTTTTAGCCAGAAAAATATTTCAAAGCTAAAAAACATAATTTTGTTGTGTTTTTTTTTAAACTTTTGTATTCCTAACAAAAAACTTAAAAAAACATGATTATATGGGAACGTAGAAGTAAAACACTTTGATACATTGAACTGTTCCCTACCAAAAAAAATCACTTAAAAAACTGACGGCATCTCTGTTTACATACTCAAATATACAACACTGTAAAAAAAACAAGAAAATTTGCAATAAAACAGCAACAACAATGATCACTTTGCTTTTGGTGCGTTTGTTTTTTTTATTGTCTTTTGGTCGCAGAAGGCGCACAATAAAATGTTAAATTTATAAAGTTTATTACAAATACAAATTAATATTAATTTTGTTATTAAATACATTTTAAAACAGGTCAAATTTTTGTGAAAATAAATGTAAGTGCAAAGCTAAGCAATTTTTTAATGAACAAGTTTTAAACAAAGAAAATGTTTAATTTTTAGATTGTGATAAAAAATATTCGACGAAAAGTGGTTACAACAAGAAACAAACAAATACAATTTGAGGACAGAATTAAGCAAGCACCGTAAGTTTTACAGTTATTTTGTAAAAAAAAAATAAAATTAAATTTCATTTCTGTATAAAACTTTGTTAAAACAAAATGAAACTGTTTTTTTTAAGATTTTTTTTAAATAAGTTGTAGTTGAAAGTTTTTTTTTACAGAAAATAATAATTTCATTTAATACGGGATAGATTGCTTAGTTGTTAAAGAGAACATGTGTTGAAATCATGTCTAGTGCACGTTGCAATTGAAAAACTATTTTAACTACATTATTAATCATCCGTTTAATAAAATTATTTAGGACGAAACAAATTGTTGTTCGCAAACTTCATAACCTTTTACTTTCGTATACCAATTAAAGTTATTGATGGTTTATAATAGAAATTTTGTATGAAAAAAACTCGGTACGTGGTGGATATCAATGGGTCCCTAACCACATGCCGAACACATTACGGTAAATCCGATTCACATTAACTCAGTAACAGTTTAATCAAACTTTTAATTATATTAATCTAGACAAAACAAAATTTATCCAAATTTACAATATAATAACTACGTACCTAACAGTTCCAGGAGACAGCCCCGATCTAATTATACCCTACACCACTTTAGTGGGGAGGGTATATTGGGTTTGTGCTGATGTTTGTAACATACAAAAATATTCGTCCTATACCCACCTTAAAGTATACCAATCGGCTTAGAATCATTTTCTGAGTCGATTAAGCTATGTCCGTTCGTCCGGCTGGCTGTCCATGTAAACCTTGTGCGAAAGGTACAGGCCGCAATTTTCAAGGTAATTGGATGAAATTTGGCACACACGCTTCTCTTGGCCCAATGGTTAATTTGACCCTATCCCCCATACAAACTCCCCTTCAGAAAATGACTTAAAGGTCAAAATTCACTTACAAACACTAATAACACTTAAATTCTACATAAATAATATTAAAGAAGACTTAACTCCCCCTACTAACATTTTTAAGGATAGGGCCATATTTTGCCCTACTTCCCTTTGAGCCCACTTCAATCAATCTCTTTTTTTGCCAAAAAAGTAAAAATATTCCGAAATAAAGTTAAAAAACAAACCAAATATATTAATTTTTGTCCCTTTTTCTTACTTTTTTCAATTTCGAACAAACAAATTTTGAAACGAATTCGGAGTACGAATAATTTGATTGTGTTTCATTCGTCCTAATTGTGCGTATACCATTATATCAATGTTGTACAAAAGCATTTCGAGCCGACATTTTCACTCAAACTAATCCATATTTGTTGTACATTAGTCAATGTACTAATCCATTGACAAGACAACAAGCTATTCTCTAGAATAGACAAGGGACAAGTCTATAGCAAAACAATTACAAACAAATATATAAATATTTTGTACTAGTACAATTACTAATTATGAAATACTTTAAACGTCTAGTTAAAAGTACTTAAAAATAGATTAGTCATTAGACAAGTCAATACACCATTTAGTCAATAGATTGGTTCTTGGACTGGCTAATAAGCAGTTTTTGTCGAAGATCAAATTGTAGCAAAAAAGCGAAATTTCTCATAGATCGCACTATACGAGTTGTTTAAGATGGGTTTTCATCAAACGAGTTCAAGAATAATTCAGGTATAACTCAAGACTCTATTCTTTCTTCTACCCTCATTCTCATTCATATCGTTATGAATAGTATTCTATGTCAAACTTTCAACTCTATTTACTCTTTCCGGTGACAGTAATATCTGCCAGTTCCTATTTAGTCAATTATAGACCAAGCCCTCTAGAGATAGGGGCAATGAGGCGCAATATGAATGAATTGCTTAATCACGACCTGATTAAAATCTTTGATTGGGGTTAATTTTCTTTTGAAGTTTCCTTAATGTCCACACATAGAAACTTGTACAAATGAGAAGAATAACAAATCAAAACAAGTTTCCGAGTACGAGAAACTTGGTACCGCGATAGAGATGAATGATATTCTTTCTCTTTCTTACGCAAAATCAAAAGTTTCCTAGTGTAGACCGAAAGTTACAACTGTCGAAAGAAGCATTCAAGTGTCTCGTCTTTTTAAAATGGTGTAAGACATACTTGACACCATCTGATCTTCTCACTATTTACACCACTTATATCCGACCGAAAATAGAATACAACTCACTTGTAGGGCCGGAGCTTCGATGTCTATTTTAGAGCTACTCGACCGGGTACAAAGAGGGCGAAGGTACTTTTCGGTGACAGTAGGGTATCCAAATCTATTAATTTTTTGAAGCACTGTCGCAACGTGGTGTGTATTTCACTGTTCTATCGATACTGGAATGTGTTCCTCTGATATTGGGGAACTCGTTCCCAATACTCGTATATTCTTAAGCAGCACGCGACTGCATCAAGATTATAGATTTTCAGCGGACACGTTCATTCTTCAGCTGAACTGTTTGTATGTGGAACAAATTTCCTGCAGAAGTATTTTCCGTTACTTTCGATGTGAATAGGTTTAAATCAAATGTCCACAAATACTACTTCCTCTATCCTTTCTCCCACAACCTCATTTCCAGAGATAAAGTTTGTAAGCTTCGACCTAACTCGACATACATAAGTAGAATATAATGTAAAAGCTTGTCCCAATTCTTATAAGTTGTGAGTTCATATATAAATATGAAGTCCGCTGAGAAGAATAAAATTCTTAAAGAAATATGTTTCGTTTTGTTGTCTATTTTTCATAATAAGAGAAAAAGAGAAACTATTAAACTATATTTTATTACAGTCCTTTATAAGAAAATTTTGAAATAACCTCGCAATAAAAATGCCTTGGATACCCACAACCGACTTCGAAGAAGAAGTGGTTAACTTGCAACCACATCATGACTTCATATATGGAATGCTATCGGAACCACAATATAATAGTTATCCAAGACCTAAAACTCATACAGAATATGCGGCCAACAGAAAGACTGATAGTAAAGAACATAGAAAATCCACGGCGAAACTAAATGGAAAGTTGCATGCAATACAACAAGTACAACGTATGGCTAGCACTAAAACGGTAGGTGAACAACCCACCATCGATGATTGGGATAATAATAAGAAAATTGAACAGGAAACAATTGGCATGATGCGTTACTGTGGAATGGGTGTAAGTGTTGAACAGCCACTGAATCAAAAAGTAACTATGGCAACATATCCGGTAGAAAATAAAATAAAACTTGTACAGAATGGTCGTAGAAAAGTCGCTTTGTTCTTTGATGATAATGTTTTTAAATTAAAGGAAAAAGTATCGGATACTTCATCGGGTTTTGATAGTTGCAATAATAGCAACTCAAGCCAGTTTAAAAATAATCCTAATGATTCTTCAGTTTCTGAACCAGAAACTAGTTGTAATACTTCATTTGTTAGCACAACTTCATCTTTAAATAATATATTTAGTACGGCAGGAGATAATAGTGATTCGTTTTCTACAGCTTCACAAGTTAGCAATACATCACCTACGATCCAGCTTAAGGCTAAACGTTTACAGCAATATCATAAATTACTAGAGGATACAGCTTTATTGTCATTGAATAGTTCAATTAGCAGTGAGAAACATAATGCTGATTCATTTGAAACAGCCGAAGATATACCACGTTGGAAACCAATATCAGATGATGATGAAAATGTTTTTGATAAGCCAGAAAATTGGCCGGTTTTAAACAGAAACCATTGTAATAAAAATTCGATTTATAGTAAAGAAATAATATTAAATAAAACCCAAAGTGATTCAGGAGATGATGTTTCTAGTGTCACCATCAGTAGCAGCAGCAGTAGTAGTAGTAATAAACAAGCTAAAAGAATCAATTTTTTACAACGTTTTATTAAATCAGAACATGAAAATGATGATTTAAATACGTCTAATACGTCTAGCGAATCTGCAGTAACTAATCCACCGGACCCTTCAACATATGCAGCTATTACCAAAACGTCAAAACAATCAACGCCAAAGCGTAAAGAGAAAATATATAACTCTTCCAATGAGATTATAGATTTTCAACCTTTTTACACAACACGACGAATGTATGCCCTAAAACGTCATGTTAAATAGTTATCTTATTCTTATATTTTTAACTCTACTATACTTCCGCCTTAAACAAATAGTTAAAGTACATAACTTAAGTAAGATTTTTTTACCAAAACTTCATTGCATTATGTTTTTTAAGTTTTTTTTTTTTACTTTTTTTTTAAAATTTTAAATTTCTTTACTTTTTTTTATTTTAAATAGTTTTAAGTTTGGAAAATTTATCAAGTTTTTAAACATTCTTTTAAAGAGATATCACTTCTAGAGGTCAGAATTATAGAAACAAAGCCAGAAAACGATCTCTTGTATACATAATGTGTTTCTTATGATCTCTATAATGAACTGTTCCATTAAAATCTCAATATCTTTGAATTGAAATAATAGAAGCTTTGAAGTTTAGTATAAGAAATAAAAGAGCGAATTAGTAATGAAAGTTTTGTTTTTGATGGACCAAAGTTTTTTCTTAGACGGTGGCTGAAAATTCTTTCCTGTGGAAAGACCTTTTAGTTGCTACAGCTATTGACAATCTTTGGCCATTTATGATTTCGGTAATTTGGGAGCGTGAATCGAATTAGGTGGTAGTTGCAGTCATTTGACTATATTTTTATCTTTTAACTGTAACTACGGGTTTAAAGCATTGTTCCTATATGAAGTATATAAATTCATAATTTTGTTCTTTTGAAATGAATTCGAAGGCACGCAGTAGATAGGCAAATCTCTTTTCTTTTTTATTTTCTTGATTTCTGTCACCCCTACCGATTATAGAAGTGAAAATTTGTTCCCTTGAAATTTTCATTTCCCTCGAAGGGAAAATTGCTATCGTGAACTTGCGTTGTAGTAGTTGTAGTAGTAAGTTAATAGTAGATTTTGTATGGAACAGGTGTTAAATGTTTACAAAATCAACAAATTTCACGACAAAAATGTTAGTGAACGAAAAAAGTGAAAAGGGAACATATTTCACATGAAATGATGATTAGCGATAGGGGATGAATAGTTTGTAGTTGTTAAACACACGTTTATAACGTTTATTTTAATTTTTCCGAAAATTTCTCATTTTACAATAGTTTTATTTGCAAAAAAAAACAGCTGTTTATTGTTTATATTTATTAGTGAAAGGTTGGCAATACTAACACAGTTAACTGATCTTAAATCCATAACTGAAAAACACAATCATCGGTTAAAGTCCGCCTAGATTTGTTCCGAGTTTAATCTAACAGCAAGTTAAGCCTAGTTTAACTGAGTATTAAGAAACCCACCATAGCAAAATGTTATAGTATCCCATGTTGCTTTAAAGGAAATCCTCCAAGTCGATCTATATCTTCATATTTTGGAAGTCTTTAAACAATTAAGTAAAATTTAAGTTTTAAATGGTACTCTACCAGTAAAGTTTAAGAGTTTTAATGGTTTCCACTAGGGTATAAACAATTGAGGTTTAATGGTCTTCACCCGGGTCTAAACAGTTGAGTTTTAATCGTCTCCACTAGGGTATAAACGATTGAGTATTCTATGGTCTCCACCAATAAAACATAACCTCACTTGAGCTGATACGAAAGCACGAGTTTAATGTAGACAACATATAACTTTGAACAGTTATACATTAGTGCGAGCGAGATGCAAAATTTGTTTCCGAAAATCCAATTTGTCGGATTTAAAGTAAAGGTATAAACTTGAAATATAAGGGGGTATTATATACTAAGACCCTATGTCTGTTATACTCTAAAATATACATTTGACTTCTGAATTCATATTCTTATTTTTTTTTCACAAATTGAATTTTAATAAAAATTTTATCCAGAAGTTTTGTTTCCATCCACAATTGACCCATAATTTTCATTTGAAATAATCATTAAATGGGGCACCGGTGTATTCTATAAAAAAGAAATCCTAATTGGTCTCAGAATTTTTTCCATAACATAATTTTTTTGAGATATTGTGTTCTTAAATATTGCTCATCAGAAGATATGATTCTTGTCCACAAGCTGTGTTAAAGAACATTTAGTCTATAGCGTACTCGTGGGCAATGAACAAGTTCTTCAATATAAATCGTTTTTTCTTCTACTGTAACATTTTTTTAGATATATTCTCTTAAAGCATTTTTGGAACTAGTTCTGAGAGTGATAAATTCGAACAAAAATCATTATTTAAAGAACTAGTTTTGAAACATTTCCTTAGAAAGAATGTCAACTAAATTTGTTACAAAAATCATTGGTCTCAATCAGAACTGGCAAATGGAATTAAACATTTGTATCGTTTCTACGAGAATTGGATTTCCAGTCTGAGACAAGCCTATTCTTAATCGGCCGAAGATTGTCAACTCAGCAACAGCTGTATCAACCATTCTAAAATTAATTATTAATTATATTTGTCGTTCCTTCGACAAAAATAAATGACAGGTTTTCAGGTGAGCAAAAAAACTGTTGGTATCTTTATTATCTATAGAGTAGCGTAGGTATAGACAAAATCTACTATTTGATTGATTATGATGCACTCTATGAAAACACACGTTCTTGCAAAATTTTACACTCTTACAATTAAAATCAATCAATCAAAATTATAAAAGAATTATTTTAAAATTCTAGAAAATTTTGGACTGTTCTACAGGGTTAGACAATCTAATGACTAGTCTACTCTATCCTCTAGTACAAAGAGAGACAAAAGACCGTCTATTGACTAGTCTAACAAACACAATATACTAAACGCTATTCTGCATTTCGAATACGTTTTCTCCATCCAGTTACGAAACTTTCAAAAATTTATTAAGGGCGGGTTTTTCAGATAAAGATAATCCACATTCTTTGTTTAA
Source organism: Lucilia cuprina (assembly GCF_022045245.1). Lineage (NCBI taxonomy): Eukaryota > Metazoa > Arthropoda > Insecta > Diptera > Calliphoridae > Lucilia > Lucilia cuprina. The sequence goes on from NC_060950.1 coordinate 16,713,303, forward strand.
ACCTAGTTTTATATATGTTTTGTGTTTTTCAGTAAACAGTAACAGTACTTATTATCTTAGTTTAACTGAGTGTAATTGGCCAATTAAACCTAAGTTATAAGTGAGAAAACACAATTAACAAAAACAATAAAACAATGATTTTAGAAGAACAAAAACTAAATATTTTAAGTAAATTGCAATTTTCTGATTTGTTTTGTTTTATTTATTATTGTTTTAAATGTTTATTTAACATTTTAACAAAATTTTTCATTTTACAAAAGTATATTTTGCAAAAAAAACAGCTGTTCATTGTTTATGTTTTTGAGTGAAAAGTTGGCAAAGTTAACTGAACTTAAATCCATAACTGAAAAACACAATCATCAGTTAAAGTCCGCCTAAATTTGTTCCGTGTTTAATCTAACAGCAAGTTAAACTTAGTTTAACTGAATAGTAAGAAACCCGCCCATACATTTAAAATCAATGTCCCTATCAAAAATTATAAAAGAATTGTCTTGAAATTCTAGAAAATTTTGGGTTAGACAATCTAATGAGTAGTTTATAGTCTATTCTATGCTCTAGTTCAAAAAGAGACAAAAGACCCCCTATTGACTAGTCTAATAAGCACTATACTCAATCCTATTCAAATAAAATGCAGAATAGGGGGTGATTGACTAAACGGTCTTATTTATTGACTAGTCTAATAACTAACCTATAGTATAGTTTGACTAGGGATAGCCTAGCCAATGAACTATATCTAACATGGGCGGGTTTTTCAGATAATATAATGTTATAATATAATATATGTTTTGTGTTTTTCAGTAAACAGTAACGTTACTTATAATCTTAGTTTAACTGAGTGTTATTGGCCAATTAAACTTAGGTTATAAGTGAGAAAACACAACAAAAACAATAAAACAATGATTTCGAAACAACAAAAGCTTAACATTTAAGTAAATTGCAATTTTCTGATTTGTTTTTATTTATTTTTGTTTTAAATGTTTATTTAACATTTTATTTGCAAAAAAAAACAGCTGTTCATTGTTTATGTTTTTGAGTGAAAAGCAATACTAACAAAGTTAACTGAACTTATACCCCATTTACACATACACGAAATCTAGTAGATTTCGTTTAAAATTTTTTTTAAAATCTAAACCGTTTACACATAATATTTTTTGTGGCATTTAGGAAGATTTCATTTTTTTTAATATTTCTTGTAATTGTGTTTGATATTAAAAATAAGAAGGAAAAATGAAATATTTATTAATATTTTATTTATAACAAAAAATTAGATATTGAAATATAACATTACCTTTTATTTTAAATAAAGTTTTCATTTATGTTTTTCAATTTATTAAAATTTTGTCGACATTTTAATTGTTGTTTGCTTGTTTTGCTTTGTTTTTTCTTCATTTTTTCTTTCAGCGTCGTATTTTTTGATATTATTCAGGAAAAACAGAGTTGCATCACTAAAAACTATTAGATTTTGAGTAGATTTTAACGAAATCTAGTTACAAAGTAGATTTTGTTTAGTATGAGAAATCTAGTTAAAATCAACTAGATTTGGCTCGAAATCTCGTAAGTACCCGATTTTGTGTATATGTAAATAGGGTATTAAATCCAAAACTGAAAAACACAGTCATCGATTAAAGTCCGTCTAAATTTGCTCCGAGTTTAATCTAACAGCAAGTTAAGCCTAGTTTAACTGAGTAGTGAGAAACCCGCCCTTATTGATACATCTAACTATTAATTAGTTTACTAACTAAAGAAATCATCTTTAATATAAATTTACATAAATATAGATTTGGTGAAATTGGATTAAAAAAATAAACTTTTATATGGTGTTTTGTACAATTTAGAAGTTCTGGTACGTATGCCCCTCTTCAGACTAGCTTCTAGTTAGACTAATCCAATGTTTAGTAAATGAATCTTTAAACATTAAAATTATTCTTTTTGTTATTATTGCTTATCTGATTGCAATATCTTTCAAGTTTCTTAACAATATGAAAAAAGTTTTTTTGTTTTATAGTTTAGTAAAAATTTGCTCGAAGTCGTCGTTAGTCCTTTTGAACTTTATGTCAGAAGTACAATTTTAGATTATTTTTTTTGATAAGGAAATAAGTTTAACATAGAAAGAAATGGGTAATTGGTGTACCATTGTACTTTTGAAGATCGAATTGTACCAAAAAAGTACAATTGCAATAAATTTGCCAACTTTTTGCCACTGATCTCTCATTGGTGTATTTTTGTACTTTTGAAGATCCAATTATTCCGAAAAAGTATAATTTTAAAACATTTGCCAAACACTGATCTCTCATTAGTGTATCTTTGTACTTTTGATGATCTAATTGTTTCGAAAAAGTATAATTTTGACAAATTTACCTAACATTGATCTCAATACCAAGATAGAACAATTGTACGTTTTAGAACTATTTGTGGAACTACTAATACATTTGGTAATAAATCACTTGAATTGCAATTAAAATTTGTAATACACTATTGAATAAGTTTTTTGTTAACTATTTAAGAGTAATAAATCTCTAATAAGTAATACTTTTTTTTAAATAAAAATCTTCCTTACCCCTTGTCTATATTAGACAAATATTTATTATGCTAAACTTTAAAATTGTTATCATGATAAAAAATTAGCAGATAAAGACCGCATTTATTAGCGTTATAGCGTCGTTATGACAGTGTTATCTAAACAGTTTTAGTTTTAGTGAAATTAGTGTTTATTTACAAAATTTGCATTTAATTTTTATAAAATTTAGCATTATTTCAGTAATTTCAGTATTTCGTTACCCCTATGCATTAACATAAACGAAAAACTGTGCCGTGATAAATATTTGTTCAATATAGACATGGGGCAAACAGATTGATATACAAATTTATAGTAAAATTCAAATGAAATGAATGAAAATGAACTTAATATAATTTTATTTTAGATTTCTGCAAATATATACAATGAAATATGTTTTATTTGTTTTCTCTTTTAAGAAAAATAAGTTTTGTTTTTTATTTGAATTTACAAAATATGTTTTATAAATTTTCTTTATTAAATAACTTATCAAAAAAAGAAATATAAACTTGAATTTTGCCAGATTAAAAATTGAATTTAATTTTTTTGTTTTTCTGCATTTATTTATAATTTTTTCTCTTGCCACCTGCATGTGTTAAATTTGATTCTTTGTTTTTATTTGTGTTGTATATGTTTATTTTATAAATAAAATAGAAAATTTGATTACAAAAAAATATTTTATTGGTTTTTTATTAAATTATCGAATAGTTTTATCAAAATTGTTAGTTTAAGGGCGGGTTTATTGTTTAATTTTTTGACTGAAAAGTTGGCAATATTTAAAAAGTTAATTGATCTTAAAATCACAACTAAAAAAACACAATCATCGATTTAAGTTCGCCTAAATTTGTTCCGAGTTTAATCTAACAGCAAGTTAAGACTTAAGAAACCCATCCTAAAGACGCAACTGAGTTAACTTACACATTGATATTCGCTTCTAAATCTTTATGGATGGCAAAGATTCTAGATATCTTCGGAAGGTAAATCTTTGCAAGTCTTGCTTTCAAAATTCGTCCATAATCCCATGAATATATTTTTTTTTAAAAATCATGTATTTTTTTGTCATTACATAGTAAAACATAATGAAAATAAGTATGAATTTATAGTCGAACATTGCCGACCATATGATACCCTACACCAGTCAGTATGTTAAAATTTTGAATTTTTTTTAAATAAAGCATTTAATTTGTTTTATTGTGGAATATTTTTACTTATTGTTGACAAAAAAGACATATTTTCTACAAGAGGGCTGATAGGGGAGAAGGGGTAAATATGGACCTATCCTTATAAATTTTGGTAGATGAATTTACGTCTACTACAAAGTCATTTATTTAGATTTTTTTTTTTTGACCTTCAAGTCATTTTCTGAAGGGGAGACTGTATGGGGGCTAGAATCAAATGAGGCCCGATCACAATAAAAATTAGTATTGTGAATTATTGTTCTGTAAAACTAATTTTTGCTGATTTTCGTTGACATTATAAAACATTTAACGTACTTATGAGCCTAAAGGCCCGATTCGGGGGGTACGGTTGTATGGGGGCTAGGAGAAATAATGTTCCGATTTCAACCATTTTCAATAGCGATCGTCCTTGAACCAAAAAAAGAGTATGTGCCAAATTTCATCAAATTATCTTGAAAATTGCGACCTGTAGCGTGCGTACAAGGTTTACATGAACACACAGACAGACAGACAGACGGACGGACATAGCTAAATCGAATCAGAAAGTGATTCTGAGGTGATTGGTATACAATAAGGTGGGTCTAGGACCAATATTTTTGGGTGTTACAAACTTCAGCACAAACGCATAATACCCTCCCCACTATAGTGGTGTAGGGTATAACAATACACATATTTACTTGGCAAAGACCTTCATTCCGATATCTAACTGATCCGTCAATTACTGCATCGAATATCAGTCCTTAAGTATAGAATACTTGAAAATTATTATTGTACTACTTAATTTAAAAAAAATATATATAATTTTGCGTTTTATTTTCCGGAAAACGAAGAAGGAAGATAAGAATTTCCTAAAAACATTCCAACCTCTTTAGTAATCCCTTTCCCTCAATAAAGGTTAACTTAAGGTCCGTATCAGTCGTTTTAGTAATGCGTCTTGTACTTTTGTAGATTTTATTATTTACCCCCGTATTTATAAATATATGTCTTTTATTTTAGATTTATTACGCACATATTCCATATAAAATTCTTACAATAAACCATCAATAACTTTATAAAGCATTTATGAATATAGGTGTTAGTTCTTTAGTGAAGTGGGAGGATCGAGGACCTTTACAAGGTGTTCATATCGAGATTCTTAAAAGTTTTTCAGTGCTCTGTCTAGTCACTACTTTTTTTTACGTCTTTCTATCTAAACGTTATAGTTATTGCTGGAGTTCACTGTCCTTGACCGGCTGTTAAACCAGTTCTTAATATGCCTCTTGTCATAAATCCGACAGTAATAATTCGTAGTATGGTATACTTAACCAGCAGTTGATCACTGGTACCTTGTCAAAATTTATACGAGTCTATGTATAACAAATTATCAACAATAATCAGCTGAACAAATGATGTCTCCTTGAATTCCGTAACTCTTGGTTCGTAGAGTTAAGAGTTGGATCTAGCCGCCATTCTTGTCTAACTTATGTATATAGTTTGAATTATGGGGGTAACTGCCGATGCATTCGTCTTTTAACTCTTTGTGATTCTCATATAATCCTTTATATTAAATTAGGTTACGTTTCTGTGTTAAAATCATCACTTTTTCATGTATTTTTTTGCACTTTCATGGAGTAAATTATACACATTTGTTACTTGTTTTGAAGTTCCTTTTGCTGGGCTTAAATTGTCTTTGAAATCTTTGACATTTTTACAAAATCTAGTTCTTATAGAAAAGTGAACTGTCATTATAACCATGAAAGTTCTAAGAATTTTCGTGCAAATTCTCTTTAAGCTCTTGAGCGATTTAGTGTCGTTTTTATGAACATAAAAACTTTACATTCCCTACTACTGTGTCACTATATAGTTTTATCATGTCGACTTTTCAACTTTTTGCATTTAGTTAAAAGTCGACTTTTCGACTTTTAGTATTTTGTAAATAGTCGATTTTTTGACTTTTACTGACTTTTCGACTATTTTTGACTTCTTCCGACTTTTCGACTATTTTTGACTTTTTTGGACTTTTCGACTTTTATTTCCAAAGTCGACTTTTCGACTTTTTTCACAGACAACAGTCGAGTTATCGACTTTTTTGGAACAAAATAGTCGACATCGACTTTTCGACTTTTTTCGACAAAAAGTCGATTGTTCGATTATTCGAAAGTCAGTTTATAGAACCCTAACAACAACAACTTACAAAAACGTAATTACGATCGAAATATAGAATAAGCACAATCGTAAAGCATTGAAACGAAATGGAATTGCTTCTTCTTTTTCTAACGATTAAGTTTTTAGTTGGAATACCTTTTTTCGATCATTGCGTAACTGAATGCGTAAACGTAATCGAAATGTAAAATAGGGGTGACTACTTTTCCAAAAAGTACCATTTTTAACTTTTGCTAAGTCCTACCATTTCTTTGCGATTTTAAAAAGGTTTCTCAAAAACCCTATTCCTACAAAACTACATACATATGTACTTTTAAATATAAATTTGCTTTCATTGATCTAATAAGTATTAAATAACTATTTCCCTATATACAAGTACATACATAGGTAAGTACATTGAGAAGAGCTGCAAAATACAAACATATATAATTTATGTACATAAATGCATTTCTTTTTCCCTTTGAATTTTTTTGTTTCTCTTATGTCTTTCTTATCTTATCTATTCTTAAGATTTCATTGAATGTTTTGTTATGTAATTAAGTTTCTAAAGTTTTATTTACATAAAAAAACAAAAAAAGGAAAAAAAACTCATAATTTATTTTTTTAAACTTAAAGCAACAGCCATTGCTAAACATGCTCTTCTCTAATTTGTCTCTAAATGGTCGTAAATAAAGAAATAATAAAAAAAACAAAAATTCCAAGTAAATCGAACATTAACCCGTAAATTATTTTTTCCATTTTTTTTTTAATAAAAATATTTTTTTGGGGTGGAATTCATTTAAATTAAAGCAACAATCGTTAACTCTACTCAAAACTTTAGTTTAGGCGAGAGAGATTTAAATGAATGTACAAAAACTTTTTTACTCTCTCTCTCTCTCTCTCGTCCTCTTTAACAAACTTCTTAAACATTCCAACCACATTTAATGCAATTTTTTTTTGTTTGAAAGAAAATCTCGAACAATTCATTATTTTAACTTCTTTTGCTTTTTTTCACTTTTTTTTGTCTTCTTTTCACCTTATAATTCCTTCATACCAAAGTTTCCTTCGTAGGATTTTGCTTTGATTTCGTAAACTTTATTTGTTGCTTGGCAACTGTTGTGAACAAGATGTTGAAAAGACAGCAAACGGTCACAGCAACAACAAACAAGACGAAAAAAAAAACAAACAACAACAAGTTAAAATAATGAATGAATTTGACATTAAAAGAAAAGGTGGAAAAATAAGTGAACACAGGAACCAGAATAAAACCGGCAACCTTTAAATATTTGCTAAAATTATAACGAATATATAGTAGAGGCACAACAACGAGTTTTCTCTCGATGTTGGCGAGGTCGATGGTAATGATGATGTTGCTACTATTAATGTTGTTGTATAGTTGTTGCTGTTGCCGTGGTTGATGATGCTGGCGACCATGATGATGTTGATGTCGCTGTTAAGGTTAAATACTACGACAACAAGTACGCCCGTTTTTTATTATTTTATATTATGTGTATTTGTGGATTGGTATTGTCATAAAAAAACTAGCAGCAGGTTTTTCCCCCGATTGTTTTTAGGTTTGTTGGTTGTTAAAGAACCACAATTTACAGGGTTCGAAATAACTAGTATATTATGGAAGTGACTCAGGAGATATGTTAGTAAATCTTAAGCTGAAGTTTTACACTACGCGTCAAAGCATTACGCGCTTTTCATACCTACTTCACATTCTACGCTTAAAGTTACATGCCACTTTTTTTAGCGAAAATTTTTAGTTTTCTTTCTATGTCAAAATCAGCTGAAATTTTCGTCAGCCGCTTGTGACGTTTATTATTATTTTATTGAAATTGATAAATACGCATTAAATAAGGAATATAAAATGTCAAAATCAGCTGACATGTTCGTGCGCGCTTGTGAAGCTTATAAAAGTAAATCTGCTTTAAGCCTTCTACGCGTCAAGGCATTCTACGCTTTTGTGCTTGAAACTTTCATCTTACAAATACATTCATTCTACTTTTTTGAAAGACGCGTGAAACGCGTGTGGACCTCCAACTTAAGAATTCTAAGTGCCAGTCCACACTAGGAATCTTTTTTTGGAAAATTTTGATTTTGCGTGAGAGAGAAAGAGAAATAATTAAATGTTTAACTTATTTGATTTCTGTGAAAGACTTTACTTTGTTTTACTATATCGGTACTATATATTTCTAACAATGATAAACGATCTCAGAAAAGATTGTTTGATGAATATTTATTGCTTAAAAGCTTAATTGTTTTTAGATCTTTTGAAATTCCGGAGCAAAGTATATGACGGAAGTTAATTTTTTTTACGAAAACTCAAAAAAAGTTGCTCCCGATTCATTGGATTTATTTCATTACTCGAAGGGAACTTTTTGTGAACAATTTATTCACAATAGTTGATTATGTATGGAACAACTGTTCAATGTTTACAAAATTTTATCAACAAATTTCACAACAAGAACGAAAAAAGTGAAAAGGGAACATGTTTCACGTGAAATGATGATTGGCGATAGGAGGGTGATTATTTTTACTTTCATGTTTGGGAACACATGGTCCAGTCTAATGTGCAACCTATTTCCTGATGTTGTTTTCTATATAAAATAATGTTTGGAATATGTTTGTGATAGTTCAGTGATATTAATACTTGATCCAACATTCATCTTCAATTGATCCTTTGGATCGTGCTTGAGAGCATAGTAAAACTTCGATTAATCATTGACAAGTAGAGAACATATCACGTCATATTCTAAAGAAGCCCAGGCTGCTGTTGTGCGCTCCTATTGAGCGATATAATAAGGGGAATCTTATATAGCGATTTATAACAGGAATTAGAGTCCAATGTTGAAAAATTCTGATTCCTGGGCATAGGTCCTTCTAATTTTCCAAACAGTGTTCAGTGTGAGATATACTTTTAGCATATCTGATTCCGAGAGATAAACTAACCCGTCGTTTCAATGCCCAGCTTTACATTCACCTGTATTCGTTAAATGTGCCTGTCGGAATGCATGTAATTTTCTCTTCGTATTTGTCCTTTTTATGAAATTTTTCATAAAGAAAGCATGATATTGTTCATAAAGAATAAGACTTCCACGAATATGTTCACGATTTTCGAAACTGGCGACTCTTAACCTGAACCTAAGCTAAAACTTTCAATTTTCTTAATAATATTTGTTCAAACATTGTTCCTGCAAACCCCAATTCCTGAACATACTTTTGATTTAAGTACCCAACAGATACTAAAGTTCAATATTAAAAAAAATATATTATGTGCGTGCGTGTGAGTATTAAAACAAATATATTAGGATGCTGGCTGTGGATACTGCTGCTTGTCACAAATGGGAAGTTGTTAAGGAAGGGTATAACAAATACTACCAAAGCAACGAGGCAACAAACAACACATACATATGTATATACAAAAAACTTAAAGAATTATATGCGAAATAGCAACAGCTATATGCAACAACAGCAAAATATTGGAAGGGAAAAAATGGCGCGCGCACAAATTTAACACATTTGCCGCGCAACTCAAGCGACAAAATGTTAAAACCAACAAGAACGAAATCAACCCAACCTCAAGAAAAAAAAAAACAAACTCACATAAAATGACTTGTAGCAAGATATTAAAAAAAAAAAAAATACAAGTAAACAAACAACCAATATGTAGGTATCTATAGCCGTATGTATATATACGAGGGCTGTAGTTAAAGGAATTTTTAGTCGCTCAAAAACGTCTTGAATATAGTGTAATATATAATATGGACTTTAGGATAGTCTTGACTGTAGTGTACTATGAATTATGATCTACTAGACTATAGACTACTCTGCAGTGTAGTCTATAGTCTGGACAATCTGTCAATTCCTCTTTTTTTGGGCTTGGACCAATCTACTGTGAGTTTTCTGAAAAACTTGCTTTCCCAACGGACTGTTGTATCCTCATTAGGCGATACAACAAAAAACTATATGGGGCACTTCTCAAGTAGGTGTGTTATCCTCGCTACAGAGAACAATGACTATAAATGGACTCCTAGTTAGATTTCATCGGTTGCTTACGCTGATGATGTTGTAGTAGAGGTAACTGTTACTCATCTTTAGATCTTGTCGCGCCAAGAGGCCTTAGTGTAATTCCTCTAAATAAAAATTCCAAGGAAAGAAAAGTTTCACTTCTATTAAGGATAATTATCTAAAGGAAATATTCTTACGAAAGTTTTAAGCAACCCTTCTCATAACCGACGCCTTAAGAACAAGGCCCAGTAAAGCGTTGTTAAATTGGTCACCTTTAGAGCTTCTTGCTAGATAACTGGCAAAAGACGCTGCATTATTGAGAACTTAAAAGAAAATTAAATTTGGATCCTGGTTCCAAACTTTGTCGATCTCCTACCAGAATATTGTATATCACCGGGAGACCCAAAGGTCCATTGTGAATAGAATATTGTATAACCATTGACTATTCTTTACCACAACCTTTAAATGCTGATGGTCTTAATGTTTTCACTGATGAAATCTAAATCTTCTTTAGACTCAATAATATGAGCACTCAAGCTGAAATTTTGGATTAGGTATTATCAGATATCTAACAGAGATATACGAATATATACTGATAGTCAAGTCACCATTTAAAACCTGATCGGTGTACATTCTAGTCCAAGAATGCCGGGCTTTTCTTAATAATATGGCGAGACATTAAACAATTACCTTTCATTTGAGTTAAAGTACATGGGGACATAACCGGCAACAATATTAATGATACTTTGGCGAATGCAGGAACGAAGATGGCTACTTTGGTCATACATTGTAGTTTTTAGTCTGGACTAAAGTTTGGACAATAGTCTTTAGCCTAGTTTAGTCAGTAGTCTGGACTATAGTCTAGTCTATGTATTCTCTAATGGATTATAGACTAGATTATTGTCTTATCTATAATCCGGACCCAAGTTAGGCTATAGTTTCGACTGTTGTCTGGTTATATGTTAGTATATAGTATGAACTGTTGCCAAGTCTATACTCTGGGTATAGTTATAGTCTATTCTACAGTATGTACTATAATCTAGTCTACAGTTTGGTATATAGTCTGTAGTTTGGACTACAGTCTAGTCTATAGTATGATCTATAATCTGGTCTCTAATGGATTATAGTTTGGACTATTGTCTAATCTTTGATCCGGACTATAGTATAAAGCCTAGTCTATAGTCTGGATTATACTACAGGCTATATTTTTGATCTTTAGTCTGGATTAAAGACTATTGAATGGACTATGATCTAATCTTCTATAGCCTTGACTATATGCTAATCTATAGTGTGGATTGTAGTATACGCTATAGTTTTGACTATAATCTATAGTATGTCCTCGACTTTATTCAGGTCCTATTATCCAGATTAAAGACTAGACTACAGTAATGACTACACACTAGACTACAGTCTTGTCTTAAGTCTGGACAACAGTCTAATCTATAGTCTGCACTATAGTCTTGCTATTGTGTAATCTCTAATATATACAGTCCGGCCTATAGTGTAGTCTATTGTGTAAACTATAAACGATTTCTTGGCTGTCACTTCATATCTAACATTGGTGAGATATTTGGGTTGAGCCTTAATGAAATCCCGAGATTTCTCACGTCTCCAGGTTGGATCTAAGACTGTACTATCTGATGAGATTAGTAGTACCATCTGATGAGATTAGTAGTACCATCAAAACGGAGTATTTTTCGATTCTACTTGACTGTTCACACGCAGTATTCTACAAAAACTTTCAAGTATGACCAACTAATCGAGTCTACTTATACCCATAAATGTATCTGTATATATTAACAAGGAATAAAAAAAAGAATATTGTATGATGTGCAGATATAGAGAGTGTTTGTTTGTTTGTATGTCACTATATAAAATATAAATGATGGGGACACACATCATACAACATTGAACGAACAAAAGTCTCCGTGGTGATGACGATGACGACGACTACGCTTTAGATGAAGATGATGATGATAAAAATAATAAAAACGAAGGACAGACATGAGACGTGTTCAAAGAGACGGACAATAACTTCTACTTTATGCAAAGAAATAATTTAAAATTCAGGAGATGAATGCTGCTGCTGTTGCTTTATTCTACACCAAAGTCTCTTAACAGTAATGACTCGATTTAAGTGTGTCATTTTGTTCATAGCAAAAGCTATATCGTGAGAAAATATTAGGTATGAATCGCAAAACATTGATTACATATAATATCTTCAATATTTGTTCAAATTGGTTACATTATTAAAAAAAAACACGTAAATCGAGGTATTACTGTAATCACTATGATATTTTTTATCTGCCTGCCATTACCACTACTACTCTTACACCACGAGTATTCCTCAACGATAATAATGATGATGATGTTGATGCTGCTGCTATATCTTCCTCTTCTCCTCCTTACCAACTCTCTTTGTGTGATAATGATGTACGAGGTGTTGCGTGTGCTTTTTGTATATATGTATATATTTTTTTTTCGTTTTATTCCTTAATTTCTTGTTTCGTTTTTATTATATTCTTTTTTTTATAAATTTTAAAGCTACAGGAAGAGCTTAAGGCGGTATGTACAATGTACTCTCGTTCTTGTTTGTTTTGTTGTATTTTGCTTAAGGAGAATGGTTAGCTCCCACTTTTGTGATATTTTGCACATGCACACATACTTTTTGGATAAACATACCGCTCTCAGTTTATCGACATATAAATTGAGAGAGTGCTGTGACATAAAGCAAACTATTAAAAATTAAATAATGACAATTTAGCGTTTATTTGCGATTTAATATATTCAAAATTATCTATCCATTAAAATCATAGTAGATTAAAACTCTTATATTTATATTCTAAATATTTTTATTTTTTTATTTCTTGCAGAAAATATTTGGAATAAATCTTAACCTATGAAGAGCAAATATTGGTGAACAAAATTTAAACATAATTTTTTGAGGTAAGTCAAAAATAACGATGCATTTGTTTAATGTTTTCCCTAAAGGACTTATCGAGAAAATGCAATAAACATTTAAATTCGAATCGAAAATTCTCTGGTTGGTAACTTTGTTATTCTCCATTTCTTTCCATCTCACTTAAACAACAATAGCTATAGGTCTAGTCTATAGTCTATTCTATAGTCTAGTCTATAGTCTAGTCTATAGTCTAATCTATAGTCTAGTCTATAGTCTAGTCTATAGTCCAGTCTATAGTCTAGTCTATAGTTTAGTCTATAGTCTAGTCTATATTCTAGTCTATAGTCTAGTCTATAGTCTAGTCAATAGTCTAGTCTATAGTCTAGTCTATAGTCTAGTCTATAGTCTAGTCTATAGTCTAGTCTATAGTCTAGTCTATAGTCTAGTCTATAGTCTAGTCTATAGTCTAGTCTATAGTCTAGTCTATAGTCTAGTCTATAGTCTAGTCTATAGTCTAGTCTATAGTCTAGTCTATAGTCTAGTCTATAGTTTAGCCTATAGCCTAGTCTTTAGTCTAGTCTATAGTTTAGTCTAAAGTCTAGTCTATAATGTCGTCTAGTTTATAGTTTAGTCTATAGTCTAGTTTATGGTACAGTCGATAGTCTAGTTTATAGCCTAATCTATAGTCTAGTCTTTAGATAAACATATTGTATATAAATATGTTTATCTCTTATTCTTAAAAACGCGCTAAAATTTTTGGAACCAAAAAATAGACATCACTGAAACAAACCCCCAACGAAAATAATCGAACAAAATGAATTTCGTCGGTAACAATTTTGATTTTGATTCTGTTCTTCGACTTTATTCCTTTTCAAACCAACATTCTCCTGACAATCGCTCTCTAACTCTCTGGGATTTCTTAAGTAAAAGAGCGCGCTTTTAAAATACCGGGAGAGTATAGAGGAATTGTGAAAATAACAGCAACAAAAAATAAGGTACATTATTTTAAGTTTTTTTATGTTATTTTTTTGTACATATTTACTGTCTACTACTTCTTCCAATACATGTTGTTGGTATCGGTCTGGTCGTCTGGTTCGGTTATGTGCCGCTCGTTAATGTGGCGGTTTTGCAGTTTAATTTCAGCTTTTCAGTTGCTTACGTTGCAAAAGGAATATTAAAGTTTAAGTTTATTTTATTAATTGTGAAACCAAAAAATAAAAACTTATTTTATTAAGAAAAAGTTAACAAAAATAAAATATTAAAAACCGTTCATTTATATTTAAAATTTTTATTAAAAATAAAGCAATAATTTTGTACTGAAATTTCTCTTTAAACAATAACGAAATACTCAAAATATAGATAGCATCGTCTGGAGTTTAAAATTTTTCGACTATTTAATTTAATTTGTTGTTTTTGGTTAATTGAAATTTCTTGTCTGAGACAAAAAAATATACTGGAATTAATTTTTTTTTATAAACTTAAGTGATAATGTTTAAAACTTTGCCTCGTATCTTTATGCAAATTGTTTTAAATTTATGGTTTAAATTATTAAAACGTGGTGTTAAACATAAACGCTAATAAATGGAAAAGTGATCATTCTATTTGAACATTACATATATAACGGAATTTTTATAAAATGGATTCTCCTTTTGAAAAAAAAAATGTAAGCAATTTTGTTTTTTTATTTATAAAATTATAACAAATAAAATTAGCTAAATAATATAAAAATATTTTGTTTAATTCTAGAAAATGGTCTGACCATTTTTTTCAAGTTGTAAGGCTTTTTTTCTCCATAACCTTAAATTTCTAATTCAACTGTATAAATAGAATATTTTACCGGCTTTAAGAATATATAAAACTTCTTTTGAAAATTAATTTTCCACGCTTTAAAGCTTAACATTTTTCTCTAATTTGTATGTACTTATTTTTATGAAATTGCTACAAATTATTTCATAAATATAACAATGTTTCATGGGTTTCGTATACGATTTGGATTATGTTGAAAATCTGCAGCCTAGACCACTTTCATTTAGACACTAATAACAAAAGAGGACATTTTCACTAACATGTTTCTTAACCTATAATCGAAAATTTTCGACCACTGCTTGGGATCTATAATACAATGTCATACAACGCTATCTTTTAAACATTTATGATCAGTATAATATGGCAACACTAACAAATTATCCATATTATATTCCACTTCATCCTCTTCTTCCAATTCTATCAATGTACATTTTTATCTTGAATATATAAAAGACAACCTTAGCAAGGCCTTAGTAAAAAATCTAACGTCATCAGACAATATTGTAGAAATATTCATCCCCTTTGTTATTTCCTTTATCTTTCTAGTTCAGTTCTAGTTCAGTTCTAGTTCAGTTCTAGTTCAGTTCTAGTTCAGTTCTAGTTCAGTTCTAGTTCAGTTCTAGTTCAGTTCTAGTTCAGTTCTAGTTCAGTTCTAGTTCAGTTCTAGTTCAGTTCTAGTTCAGTTCTAGTTCAGTTCTAGTTCAGTTCTAGTTCAGTTCTAGTTCAGTTCTAGTTCAGTTCTAGTTCAGTTCTAGTTCAGTTCTAGTTCAGTTTTAGTTCAGTTTTAGTTAGTTCTAGTTCAGTATTAGTTAGTTCTAGTTCAGTTCAAGTACAGGTCTAGTCGAGTTCTAGTTGAGTTTTACTTTAGCTCTAGTTCAGTTCTTGATCAGTTTAAGTTCAGTTTGGTTCTAGTTCTAGTTCAGTTATAGTTTAATCTAGTTCAGTTCTAGTTTATTTCTAGTTCAGTTCTAGTTTATTTCTGCTTCAGTTTATATTCAGTTCTAGGTTTTTTTTATATACTTATTTAATGGATATCATATCCAGATTATTGAAAACATTTTATTTTATTACCCTCGTTAGAGAATAAATTATTATATACTTTTGTACTAATTGCCTTAATACGAAATCATTAAAAAATAAGAACTTAAATTAAGAATTATAAAAACATGTTTGTTCACTTAAGGTTGCAAGTACACATTTACAGTGTTGTTTCATATGAAACCCTCAACAAAAAGTTTTCAAAATTTAATTATGTTCAGAATGTTATTTAAGTTTTCAATTAAATTATTTGGCTTTTTTTAAATAAAAGGGTTAAGCAGGTCAGTAGTACAAAAATTATATATCAAATTAGTGAAAGAAAAAAACTATGAATGAAAATTGACTTTTTTTGGGGGAATATTTTTAAGGCAAAAATCAATGTGACAAATTTTATGAATTAAATTTTATTCAAACTTAAAAGATAAAAACCCATGTTATTTGAGGTGAATTTTTTTTAGATATAGTTTTGTATTAATATATCTGGGGCTTTCAGAAATAGACTTTAATCTATTTATAGGGGCGCGAAAATAATAAAGTTCTTTTTAAAAATGTAAAGGATATAACAACAAAGGAAATAAATTATGGACATACCAAAAAATAAGACAAAAAAACAAGGAATTAAACCAGAATAGCTGGAATTACCACTTGTCGTTATATTTTTGTTGGAGCTGCTGCATAAATGTGGCATGATGGTATAAAACATATACATGTACACACGTAGTATATCTGGGTGCTGGTTGCCGGCCGCCAGAGTGTTGCAAAATAAACCAAAAAGCCAGCAATGAAGCATGGCCTTATCGTTGCTATAGTTACTGCAGCATTATTCCATTCCATACGTATGTATGTATGTATCCAACTTTTCTGGGTATAAACTTTATTACACAATATTTTATTTCACATATTTTTTTGTACATTTCTTGCTGCTGCTTATTGAATATATAGTAGGGGATTTTTTGTTGCAAAAAAAAAAAAAACGTTAAAATTAAAATAATCGTACTTTGTTTCTTTTTTTATTTTTTATTTTTTAACTTGACAGTAAAATTTTTGTTGCTGCTGCCGTTTGTTAGCTAAAGGATTAAAGGATGTAAAAATAATATAAAAATGCTTTAGATACTTTAGTTGTCAAACCCTAATACTAAGACTAGTTTGCGCAAGAAATTCTATAATGACACTTTCATTTGTCGTTGGTTTCGTTTTTTCTATAAAAATAGCCTATTTCTATATAATTTACCTTCGTAAGAAGAATATGAATGTCGAGTGCTTTAAGTAAGTACCTGGCATGATGCCCTACCCCACGGTGGTCTATTTCATCCACTGGGTAGACTCATTGCCTCTGAATCCTTCAATGAAGAACTCAGGTGGCAATTTTTGTACATGCATTGAGCCGGTCCATGTACAAGCATTTTGCTCAAGTACTCTAATCTATCTCTGACCATTGCTGCCCCGTTGCTTAACTTCCGAGATGTTAAAACATCACTTCCGTTTACAACCACGCAGATGGGATGGCCTCTGTTGATTTGGCAACAGCACCTAGAAACGTAATCGGTAGACCGAAGTACGAATTTTTGTTTTTGTTCACAGGGACACACTGTGTTAATTCTCATATGAACAGAGTATACTCTGAACATATCTGGACAAGGAAGGAAAATTCAATGGTATCATTTGTATATAATACCTTTCCTCCATTATCAGACAATCCAGCACACTTCTCATTTATTCGACACATTTATAAGAGAAAAACATACGACACATTTATTATAGGTAAACGGGTTGGGTGAGGCCCGCCGTACCCCACATTCATCCCGCACCATATACAATTAATACCAACTCATTTCCAATGCTTAGTCCCACAGTCACGTGGATCCCGAAGGAACCTCAACGAACTGACCAGCCAGCACATAGTCCTGCAACTGACCACCCGTAGTACCAGATTATGTGGTTCTCGGATTAGACCTCTTTAACAAAATTAAGTATGTGGAGCCTGGCTTAAGTTAGAAGCCATAAAAGGGAACTTTTTGGTACTTTTTAAAAGGTACTTTTTGAATTTTCTATAATATTGAATCTAGAAACATGAAATTAAGTAAGCACGAAGTAAGTGATGTAAAAGAGGACAGACTGTTTCTTTTTTAACACACCGTAGTGAAGGGTATATAAGATTCGGCACAGTCGAATATAGAACTCTTACTTGTTATCTTTGTTTTAATTTCTCATTTTAACCGGCCTTATTTTAGTCTTTAGGTAGAAGTTTAACTACTATTAACACTGTTGACATAATGTTGCAACTATTTTTATTAACACAAGTAAGAGCTCCATATTCGGCTGAGCAGAGTTGAAAAACCAGAGTTACAAATAAATTTTCCCATTCCTGCTTAATTTCATACACACCATGATCCATCCCTAGCAATAGGTTCAACTAGGTAGTAAATATGTATATAAGGTAAAAAACCCTCTAGAAATGGTGTAAATTTAAACAATTTTATATTACTTAATATTAAACCATTTACCTATAATGCAAGCACATAGAGCACAATCCATAGACCAACCAACCAAACATCTAGTCAGTCAGTCAGTCAGTCATCATTATTACCTTTTGTTAGTTATCTTTGGTGTATTATTTGCTTCAATGCAGTTTTATTTCTGTTAGTGTTTTTAAAATACTGATGCTGCTGCTAAAATTTTGTTGTTTCATTAAAGGCTTTCTTCATTTTTTTGTTGTTATTATTCCTACCAAATAAACACCATCATCCAACCAAGCCAACCAATCAAGCCAACGCATGTATCACTCATACACACAATATTGTGTTGTATTGTTTGGATGAAATAAATTGTATTCCCCCCTTCAACTCTGCTCGATTCTATTCTTTTTTACTATTGATAATAATGATGATAATATATAAAGTTTTTTTTTAGACTATGATTCCTTATTTCTATCCCAAACTAGTTGTGCTGCTGCAATGTATAAGTATTTGAAGTTTGTCGTAGTCGGTTTTTTGTTTATTTTTTCCATTTTTGTTAATCCGTGAAAATGGGCGCAACACTTGACTTAAACTGGTCCCCAGGGTAAAAATGCATACAATTGCAATAGCTCTTTTCATACAAAAATACTCTTTGGTATTAGGTGGACAGGGTTTGAGGTTCTTTTTTATTTGCCTTTTTAGGTTTATTAAAGGTTTATTATTTATAAAAGAGAAGAATCTTTTAAATTAGTCACATTTTGCCGGACCTAGGGAAAAAGTGCATCACATGTGTGTTTGGTGGTTAGGAAATACTAAAGACTGGACTAGATACTCGATTAGAGACTAGACTATATAATAGACTGGACTATAGACTAGACTACAAGCTAGACTAGACTATAAGCTAGATTATAGACTAGACTATAGACTAGACTACAGACTAGACTATAGACTAGACTATAGATTAGTCTATAGACTAGACTATAGACTAGTCTATATACTAGACAATAGACTAGACTATATACTAGACTATAGACTAGACTATAGACTAGACTATAGACTAGACTATAGACTAGACTATAGACTAGACTATAGACTAGACTATAGACTAGACTATAGACTAGACTATAGACTAGACTATAGACTAGACTATAGACTAGACTATAGAATAGACTATAGACTAGACTATAGACTAGACTATAGACTAGACTATAGACTAGACTATAGACTAAACTATAGACTAGACTATAGACTAGACTATAGACTAGACTATAGACTAGACTATAGACTAGACTATAGACTAGACTATAGACTAGACTATAGACTAGACTATAGACTAGACTATAGACTAGACTATAGACTAGACTATAGACTAGACTATAGACTAGACTATAGACTAGACTATAGACTAGACTATAGACTAGACTATAGACTAGACTATAGACTAGACTATAGACTAGACTATAGACTAGACTATAGACTAGACTATAGACTAGACTATAGACTAGACTATAGACTAGACTATAGACTAGACTATAGACTAGACTATAGACTAGACTATAGACTAGACTATAGACTAGACTATAGACTAGACTATAGACTAGACTATAGACTAGACTATAGACTAGACTATAGACTAGACTATAGACTAGACTATAGACTAGACTATAGACTAGACTATAGACTAGACTATAGACTAGACTATAGACTAGACTATAGACTAGACTATAGACTAGACTATAGACTAGACTATAGACTAGGCTATAGACTAGGCTATAGACTAGGCTATAGACTAGGCTATAGACTAGGCTATAGACTAGACTATAGACTAGACTATAGACTAGACTATAGACTAGATTATAGACTAGACTGTAGACTAGACTATAGACTAGACTATAGACTAGACTATAGTCTAGAGTATAGACTAGACTACAGACTAGACTATAGACTAGACTACAGACTAGACTATAGACTAGACTATAGACTAGACTATAGACAAGACTATAGACTAGACTATAGATTAGACTATAGACTAGACTATAGACTAGACTATAGACTAGACTATAGACTAGACTGTAGACTAGACTATAGATTAGACCACAGACTAGACTGTAGACTAGACTGTAGACTAGACTATAGACTAGACTATATGCTAGACTATAGGCTAGACTATAGGCTAGACTATAGACTAGACTATAGACTAGACTATAGGCTAGACTATAGGCTAGACTATATGCTAGACTATAGACTAGACTAAAGACTAGACTATATACTAGACTATAGACTAGACTAAAGACTAGACTATATACTAGACTATAGACTAGAATATAGACTAGACTATTGCTCGAGTAATGCTCGACTTAAGATTACTAGGCTATAGACTAGACTATACACTAGACTTAGGACTATACTACATAATCAATGAGTATTAATGTACAAGAACATATTAAAATATTTTTTTGGAATGATTCTCAGTTCCCTAACAGCAAAAAAATATTTATTATTTTTTTTATTTGTGTTTAGTACGTTTTGATCGTTTTAGAGGTAATCGTCCTAAAAAATGGTCCACGGGACACCCTAATGTACATATAAAAGTATTTGAGGATTAGAGCTACGATTTGAAAGAGAGAAAAAACAAGAATCCAAGAAATACGTTACACATATGAAATTGTTTAAAGCTTTGCTGTGACTGTATCTATAGTAAGTTTTCTTTTTTTCCTCTGCTTAACACAATTTCTGTCTAAGTTTACAATATAAAATAATCTCCCATAAACAATCTAAGCTTAAAAAAAAGAAAACCAGCTTAAAGTAACAATATTACAATAAACCAACAACAGCAACAAAAATTGCCTGTTAAATTCTAAAAATAGCAAATTGGCAACAGGCTTAAAATGTATTTTTAGCCTTAACCTGACTTTAAAAATAGAAATATTATAAAAATGAACCCAAAAAAAAGACGAAGAAATAGTTGGCGTAAATTCAACATAAATAACAAAATAGAAAAAGATATATCAACCAATAGAGTAATAGACCAAAAGGCATTTGCAGCAATAATTTGTTTAGTTAAGACCTGGCTTAAAATGGCTTATAAACCGAATTAGCCTAAATGCATGTGTGATGCATGCATGAGCTTGTTTGTGTAGGCAAAAAAATACTTTATATAAAGCGCTCTTGGTAACAATAAAATCCATTCTCTAGATAAACCTAAACTTTATTACATACATGTATTTCATTTGTAGATTTTGGCATTCGTTTGTAATTTAATATTTGTTGCTTATTTTGTGAAAGTTTTTATATGTTTGTATGTACGTCTGTCTGTCTGTCTATCTATCTATCTGTTTGTTTTTTCCTTTTGCAATTGATATGTCAGCTTTTAAAAAGATTTATTACTATATTAAATCTGACTTTATGTAAATTTATTTAAAGGATTTTTTGTTTAGTTGTTTGTTTTCCAACTTTTCCCATTCAGTTTTCCTCTTTTTTTTGGAATTGGTTCGCCGTTTCC
>NC_060950.1:16737373-16767373 GCF_022045245.1 Lucilia cuprina
TAGATAGATAGATAGATAGATTGATAGATAGATAAATAGATAGATAGATAGATAGATAGATAGATAGATAGATAGATAGATAGATAGATAGATAGATAGATAGATAGATAGATAGATAGATAGATAGATAGATAGATAAATAAATAGATAGATAGATAAATAGATAGATAGATAGATAGATAGATAGATAGATAGATAGGTAGATAGATAGATAGATAGATAGATAGATAGATCTATAGATAGATAGATAGATAGATAGATAGATAGATAGATAGATAGATAGATAGATAGATAGATAGATAGATAGAAAGCTAACTTCAATCCCTAATCTTACAAATTTGTTTCTTAACCATCTCTTAAGCAAAGTTCCTTCTCCTCCTTCATTCTAATTATCTCACAAATTCTTTCTCAGACTCCTTCGAGACCTCAATTTTGCCACAAAAACTTTTCTCATTTGCTGATAATTTATAAAAAAAAAACTTTTTAATTTTTCCTGTGCCCCATCTCTATCCCACCCCTGCAAAATGTTTTCCCACAAATTTAACAACAAAAATCAAATTTAAAAGCCATGTTAATTGCTCCTAAATTTTCCTCCTTCTGTGCGTATAAGTTTGTGGTTTGTTTTGAAAGATGTTAAAGATGTTGTTACTGTTGCTGTGCTATGAAGGCATTATCGCTTGGCAACACCCGACATCGTCGTGGCACTTACTATAACCATTTGTTCCGATAATAACAAAAATGATGATGATTATTATCAACACCATATAATGGCAGAAACAACACATGTTAAGAAAAACACCATTAAAATTTAACAAAAAATATATAAGAAAATAATGTACAAGAAAATATAAAAAAAACGCTCTATGTGTGCCTAATGCAGTGATGGGGATTTCTTAAAATATTTACTGTTATAAGCAAAAACAGGTTCTTCATTATTCTTTGTTTCAACCATAGCATAATATTTTGAATTATTGAATATATATTCAACAAAATAAAATTTTGTGTTGCTTTACACATAAATGTATAACAATTGTGATAATATATGCGTTGGCCCCATCACTGCTCTAGTATAATGAACAAATATAACAAAAACATTGTGTTTAATATTACATGAGTTTGGGTATTACACTTTGGTTTGAGTTATGATGAAATAAATGATATGTTTTTTGTTTTTTTTTTTTTGTAGCAACAGTTATTTTCTTTTTCCTATTACAAAATTTGTTAACACTTTGTTCTTGCTGCAACACCCTCCACCTACTTTTTATATTTCTAATAATACTATCCTCCATATAACAACAGCAACACTAGTTCAGTTTTAGTTCAGTTTAAGTTCAGTTCTAGTTCAGTTCTAGTTCAGTTCTAGTTCAGTTCTAGTTCAGTTCTAGTTCAGTTCTAGTTCAGTTCTAGTTCAGTTCTAGTTCAGTTCTAGTTCAGTTCTAGTTCAGTTCTAGTTCAGTTCTAGTTCAGTTCTAGTTCAGTTCTAGTTCAGTTCTAGTTCAGTTCTAGTTCAGTTCTAGTTCAGTTCTAGTTCAGTTCTAGTTCAGTTCTAGTTCAGTTCTAGTTCAGTTCTAGTTCAGTTCTAGTTCAGTTCTAGTTCAGTTCTAGTTCAGTTCTAGTTCAGTTCTAGTTCAGTTCTAGTTCAGTTCTAGTTCAGTTCTAGTTCAGTTCTAGTTCAGTTCTAGTTCAGTTCTAGTTCAGTTCTAGTTCAGTTCTAGTTCAGTTCTAGTTCAGTTCTAGTTCAGTTCTAGTTCAGTTCTAGTTCAGTTCTAGTTCAGTTCTAGTTCAGTTCTAGTTCAGTTCTAGTTCAGTTCTAGTTCAGTTCTAGTTCAGTTCTAGTTCAGTTCTAGTTCAGTTCTAGTTCAGTTCTAGTTCAGTTCTAGTTCAGTTCTAGTTCAGTTCTAGTTCAGTTCTAGTTCAGTTCTAGTTCAGTTCTAGTTCAGTTCTAGTTCAGTTCTAGTTCAGTTCTAGTTCAGTTCTAGTTCAGTTCTAGTTCAGTTCTAGTTCAGTTCTAGTTCAGTTTTAGTTCAGTTTTAGTTCAGTTTTTAGTTCAGTTTTAGTTCAGTTCTAGTTCAGTTCTAGTTCAGTTCTAGTTCAGTTCTAGTTCAGTTCTAGTTCAGTTCTAGTTCAGTTCTAGTTCAGTTCTAGTTCAGTTCTAGTTCAGTTCTAGTTCAGTTCTAGTTCAGTTCTAGTATAGTTCTAGTTCAGTTCTAGTTCAGTTCTAGTTCAGTTCGAGTTCAGTTCGAGTTCAGTTCTAGTTCAGTTCTAGTTAGTTCTAGTTCAGTTCTGTTCAGTTCTAGTTCAGTTCTAGTTCAGTTCTAGTTTCAGTTCTAGTTCAGTTCTAGTTCAGTTCAGTTCAGTTCTAGTTCAGTTCTAGTTCAGTTCTAGTTCAGTTCTAGTTCAGTTCTAGTTCAGTTCTAGTTCAGTTCTAGTTCAGTTCTAGTTCAGTTCTAGTTCAGTTCTAGTTCAGTTCTAGTTCAGTTCTAGTTTAGTTCTAGTTCAGTTCTAGTTCAGTTCTAGTTCAGTTCTAGTTCAGTTCTAGTTCAGTTCTAGTTCAGTTCTAGTTCAGTTCTAGTTCAGTTCTAGTTCAGTTTTAGTTTAGTTCTAGTTCAGTTCTAGTTAAGTTCAATTTAAGTCTTTTTCTATTATAGTTAAATTCGATTACAGTGTGCTTAAGTTTTTAATTTTTAAGTTCTAAAATGTATCCTTTACTAACAATTTTATTTCCTTTTGTTATATTTATAATGTTTTCAAAACACTAACAAATTGCCACAACAAATTAATTATAATTTCCGAAATAGTTTTGGTTGTCTACGCTAATTTAAATAATGTACTTTCCTGTTTAAATAAATCCTTCATAAAATAACTTCTAATTTTAAATAATATGTACATAAAACACACAAGGTTTACAAAATGGCAGCAGTATTAGAAGAGATGGTTGGGGATAGAATATGAAAATATACAAAAACTGACAACAATTTTTTCAGTACAATAGTACTTTTTTTAACAAATGACATTTAAAGTACTTCTATTAATTATAAACACAATAAAGGGTCCTGCGTCTTTATAGCTATAAGAAAGTTTCTTAAGTTCAAAAACACACATATCATAATTTTAAGGTCTTTGAATTTATTAAAGTACCTTTGTATAAGAGTTTAGTACTATTTTGAAATTGTTGTTTTTCCCAGATGTGTTCCACAAAGGAGTACAATCAGTAGAGTACTACTTTTAAAAGAAATTATTTTAAATTTTATTATTAAAATTTTCGGTCCCTATTGTGTGTGTAGAAATCATAGAGTAAAAAACAATATAAAATGTAAGTTATTGTTCTTATGATTATAATAATTCTTTGACTGTATTTGTTAAACATTATTTACAGTAACTGTTTTTCAGATTTCTTTTAAAATTAAATGAAATAAATATAATGTTTATTTTACTTATTAAGTATGTATGTATGTATGCTTATATTAATATGGTTACAGTGGGAGACATAAATAATGAAACAACTTTTCGACTTCTTTTATAGCAATATTGTCCTCCTAATAAAAACTAAATGTATATGTCATATAATAATATGTAATACAAATATTTAGAGATTCATAATGTTGCAAAACTTTTCAGATTTTGCTACATACTGTTTGAATGTGTTTGCACGTAAATTAAATTCCCTGTTGTATAATCAAAGGGATTTTCCCACATATTTAAATTTTATAAAACATTTTATTTGTGTTCGCATAACAAACTCTTACATTCTTAAATTCATAAATATCCCAGCTTGATTTCATACCAAAAAAATGTAAAAAAAAACAACAAGTACAAATATGCACATACATCGTTTCTAGAAATGTATATGTTCATATATATGTATGGATATGTTTTTATAACCAAGTTGTTTGTTTTTAATTTCGTCATTTAGGTATTAAATTTTACACATAATAAAAAGTGATTAAAACCTTAAATGTTAAAGTTCATGTAATATGACACAATATATGTATTTTCCCCTGTAAAAATATTTAGTTAAGATTTAAAAGAAAGTGTGTTATTTTGATTTTATTTTGAAAACTTCTAGTTCAGTTCTAGTTCAGTTCTAGTTCAGTTCTAGTTCAGTTTTAGTTCAGTTCTAGTTCAGTTCTAGTTCAGTTCTAGTTCAATTCTAGTTCAATTCTAGTTCAGTTCTATTTCAGTTCTAGTTCAGTTCTAGTTCAGTTCTAGTTCGGTTCTAGTTCGGTTCTAGTTCATTTCTAGTTCAGTTCTAGTTCAGTTCTAGTTCAGTTCTAGTTCAGTTCTAGTTCAGTTCTAGTTCAGTTCTAGTTCAGTTCTAGTTCAGTTCTAGTTCAGTTCTAGTTCAGTTCTAGTTCAGTTCTAGTTCAGTTCTAGTTCAGTTCTAGTTCAGTTCTAGTTCAGTTCTAGTTCAGTTCTAGTTCAGTTCTAGTTCTTCTTCCTCAGTTCTAGTTCAGTTCTAGTTCAGTTCTAGTTCAGTTCTTGTTCAGTTCTAGTTCAGTTCTAGTTCAGTTCTAGTTCAGTTCTAGTTCAGTTCTAGTTCAGTTCTAGTTCAGTTCTAGTTCAGTTCTAGTTCAGTTCTAGTTCAGTTCTAGTTCAGTTCTAGTTCAGTTCTAGTTCAGTTCTAGTTCAGTTCTAGTTCAGTTCTAGTTCAGTTCTAGTTCAGTTCTAGTTCAGTTCTGTTCAGTTCTAGTTCAGTTCTAGTTTTCAGTTCTACTTCAGTTCTAGTTCAGTTCTAGTTTCAGTTCTAGTTCCAGTTCTAGTTCAGTTCTAGTTCAGTTCTAGTTCAGTTCTAGTTCAGTTCTAGTTCAGTTCTAGTTCAGTTAGTAGTTCAGTTCTAGTTCAGTTCTAGTTCAGTTCTAGTTCAGTTCTAGTTCAGTTCTAGTTAAGTTCTAGTTCAGTCCTAGTTCAGTTCTAGTTCAGTTCTAGTTCAGTTCTAGTTCAGTTCTAGTTCAGTTCTAGTTCAGTTCTAGTTCAGTTCTAGTTCAGTTCTAGTTCAGTTCTAGTTCAGTTCTAGTTCAGTTCTAGTTCAGTTCTAGTTCAGTTCTAGTTCAGTTCTAGTTCAGTTCTAGTTCAGTTCTAGTTCAGTTCTAGTTCAGTTCTAGTTCGGTTCTAGTTTAGTTCTAGTTCAGTTCTAGTTCAGTTTTAGTTCAGTTCTAGTTCAGTTCTAGTTCAGTTCTAGTTAAATTCTAGTTCAGTTCTAGTTCAGTTCTAGTTCAGTTCGAATTCCGTTCTAGTTCAGTTCTAGTTCAGTTTTAATTTCATAGTCTCTAAAAGTTCCGACAGGCTTAACATCTTCTATGTATTACAAAAGGTAACCAGTTGCTGTTTAAGAGTAAATTACTTTGTAATTTATTTTGTTACAAGACTATTGCATGATTTTGTTTCTTACAGTCAGGGGTATCTGTCATTAAAAATGGAAAATTTAACATTACTTATAGAAAGTTTCGTAATATTTTTTTTGCCACTAAATACATAAAGTACAGGGTTACTGCTCCCAATATGACTCTCTTTAATAACGAAAAATAATCCTTAGAATACAAATGGGTGTGGTCCATTTACAATAAACAGAAAACAAACAAAAAAAAAAAAGTACAAAAAAATTATGCTCCTATAAGATGAACAAACCAAACAGAGAAAAAACAACACACAAACAAATACTTTAATATCCTTTTTTATATTTATTATGATTATAATAATTTTCAAAGTTTTATTAAAACACATGCAATGCGAAACAAAGTGTGTGTGTGTGTGTGTCTTGATGTTTTGGTTTGTTGTGTATGTTGTTTAAAAGCATATTAAATGTTAAATATTCACTTTTACCTTATGTATCCTAATATTAAGGACTTTTATTAGTCCTATACTTTAAAGTCACAATGCCAGCTTATTTGCTACTACTGTTACTCCAACTGTTACTACTATTTTTTCAGTATTAAGGATATGTATGTTTATGTGTTGTATATGGAAACCATAATATGTTATACACATTCATTATGATGAAATTCTACCCACTATCAACTCCAACTCTGTTTCTTATTCTTTTTTATATGTATATGATATTGTGTATATATATTTTTTTCGCTTGTTCCTTTTCGCTACAATGTTCTAGTACTCCGAATATATTCCCTATTCCTGATTTTATTATGTCTCATTTTTATTTGCCCATTATTAAACTTTCCATACTGTTTTATCCTGTTTTAATGATTTTAGACATATTTGCGCATGCTTTTGTGCAAAATAAAACAAAAAACACAAAACCATGAGTAGTACCTAGTAGTAGTAGTAGTAGCAGGATATATATATTGTAGAATTAAAAAGGCCATAAAGGATAAGAAAACATGAAATACATATTTAAAGAGTATAACAAACCATGACCATGCCAAAAGTTTGAAATATTGGTATAAATTGGAAATTTCATTGAATTTTTAAGAAGTGAAACACAAGCCAAACAACATCAGCCACCACTAAAAGTTCATTCGATATCATGTTTATTGAAATGGAAATATTTTCATTATTGTTGTTGGTGTTGTTTCATTCTTCTTCGGCTCGTAGTGTATTATACATAAATGTACATTAGGATGGTGCCGTTTTTAGGTGGGAAAATTAACGAAAATTAAAACTGTTTTTGTTCTAATTTCCAGTTCTCAATTGTTTTGTAATGGGCTTAAAGGGCACTTCACACGATCACACTTTACGTATGACAAAAAAGAGAATAAAAGTCGTTTGATTTATATTTTTCGTGTTTACACGATTGGTATTAAACAATAAAAAAAGTATGATGGAAACAGCTGTTTCACTTTTTTATATGTGTTTACATAAAAATACACCCCTGATCTAATGCCACCTGCTTGTTTTTTGAATCATTTCAAAAAATGAAGAGAGCCATACGACTGTCAAATTTTCCATCTTTATTCTCTCTCAATGTGTGATGGTCTCGTTACATATTGTGTTTAGACGATCCCATCCGTACTCTTCTACACAAAATTTTGACAGATCATATTACTTGTGTGATCGTGTAAAGCCGGCTTAACATTTATTAATTCTGGATCCTTATAAATAGCAGAGGTGATTATACTATATCCGTCCGTCTGTCTGCCAGTTTGTTGAAATAATTCTTTAATTATCCTCGATATCTTTGAGATCCAAATCTTCAATATTAATGTCAAACGTTTGTATTTTCATGAAGATTGTTAAATCAGTTTTTAAATTAAGGAGATATGGAGAACCTCGAAAGTAAACGTATTCCAACGTTTAATTACTACATTCTAGAGATGCTATCTATCTATCTATCTATCTATCTATCTATCTATCTATCTATCTATCTATCTATCTATCTATCTATCTATCTATCTATCTATCTATCTATCTATCTATCTATCTATCTATCTATCTATCTATCTATCTATCTATCTATCTATCTATCTATCTATCTATCTATCTATCTATCTATCTATCTATCTATCTATCTATCTATCTATCTATCTATCTATCTATCTATCTATCTATCTATCTATCTATCTATCTATGAAATTTATATTTAGGGTTAAGTTCATGACCTATTTATCCTTGGATCTAACTAACCATCTATGTACGTCAGAATAAAAATGTAAAGAAATTTGGGATCGGAATGAACCAGATTTTACTTTTTGCTAAGGTCGCCCTAATGTATTGTTATTTTATCCTTGTCATCATTGTTTGGTTTAAGGAAAAGCAAAAATTTACACACAAACTTATGCTATACTGCACTACACTCTTTACACTTGTTTCTGTTGTTGTAATGCATCTGTTGTACACTTATTTATATGTACATATGTATATTTATATTTTTCGATATTGCTGTTGTTGTTTCTTTGCCAAATAGTTAAACTTGAAATATTTTCGTGGTTTTTTCAACGCTCAGCCACTAAAGTTTGGTTGCCATTTCCATTCCTGCCTCAATACACTTTATCATCATTATTTATGTTATAATAAAAATTTAATTTATTTATTAACTTCAATTTGTTTCAGAAGTTTAATATTAAAATGTGGTCATTTATATGTTTAAAGGATTTATTATGTGCTATAACACTTTTGTATTGGGACAGGTATTAAGGGTTTTTGCTGATGTTTGTAACGCAGAGATCTAGGAAATTATTTAAAGTGGGCGAAATTTGAGGAGGGGACGTGGCATGTTGTATTAAAATTACTTTTAAGGATTTAGTTAGTTGGATAGTTGGTTAGTAAGTGAGTGAGTTAGTTAGTTAGTTAGTTAGTTAGTTAGTTCGTTAGTTAGTGAGGTAGTTAGTTAGTTAGTTAGTTAGTTAGTTAGTTAGTTAGTTAATGAGTGAGTGAGTGAGTGAGTGAGTGCGTGAGTGCGTGAGTTAGTTAGTTAGTTTGTCAGTTAATGAGTGAGTGCGTGTGTTATTTAGTTACTTAGTTAGTTAGTTAGTTAGTTAGTTAGTTAGTTAGTTAGTTAGTTAGTTAGTTATTTAGTTAGTTAGTCAGTTAATGAGTGAGTTAGTTAGTTAGTTAGTTAGTTAGTTTGAAACGATGATCAGTATACATACAACAAATCCAAAGAAGTACTTCTAGTCCTCCATCTGACCATTTGTTCTCTCCTTAACCCGTGTCTCAGGTCAGGGAACTGGACACCAACAAACATTTTTTTTTAATAAATTGAACACTTTTAGTACAAATTTAAAATAAATAAATTTATTTCATAAAAAACTATATCAACCATTTTAAATTGCTCTAAAATTGTATTTACAATTCCCACATCCAATTAATATTCATATTATTTTATACTTTTCCATATCATTTTAGATTCCATCACATCATCAGCAGCCGCAGCAGCAGCAATTGCCACATAAATTATACAAAAGGAAAATACATAATATAAAAAAAATAGTTCCTGTCAAATCAATTGCTGCTTGGTTGATTAAAAGTAAAGTGAATTATTAAGAAAATCAACAAATCTGACATTGTCGTCGTATAAAAGCAACACGTACTGACTGAGAGAGTCCTTATTAAAAACGAAACGAAATCAAAAATCAAACCTACCTCACAAAAATTTAAAAACGAAACCAAGCAGCCAAGCAACAACCACACTAAACAGCAAATCCAACAAACAAACAAGCAAATAGTATTCAACCAGTACCCTCAGTCATTAAGACAAGCATCGAACAATTCAGTCAACTGGCCAAAAAGCAACCAGCTGTATACAAATTTCATTTCGTTGAGTTTGGAAATTTGTTCCTTTTTCATTTTTTATTTTAAATATTAACGTTATGACTTGAAGCCCAGACACATTATTCAACCAGCCAATCTTTTTGTTGTTGTTATTGTGAATTTCGTTTAAAATCTCCACTTTTACACAAATATTTATTTATATAAAAACGAAACAAGCATTAAATCTCTCGAAATTATACATCCATCCAGTCCAGTCAATTCATCTACAACAGCTTTTCTTTTTTTTTCTTATATCTTTGGCTGGTGGGTTTTGTATTTTTTCCATCATTTTGGCCATTTGCCAGAGAAAAGTTAAAAATAAATAAAAAATATAGGAAAAACTAGTTTTAGTTTTTTTTTGCTACCAACAAATATCAGCTTTAACAAAAAAAAAAAAAAAAAAAAAATACCATTTATAAAACAAAATAAAAATTTGTAACATTAAAAACTCATTTTGAAATCAGTGGAAGTATTCTGGCCACCAATCTGTTCTGTCCGCTTGTATCTATTCATCTTTGCATCATCAGCATCATCATTGTTATTTTGTTCCTGTAAAACACTTTTGCCATGTCCGCTTCAATATTGGCATTATCGTCCTCTAATGGTAACGGAAATAACACTACTAATAACAATGGCAACAATTCCAGTAACAACAATGGCAACCCTACAACAACGTCTATTGCACCGAATGGTACAAATCGTGAATTTGTTGAAGGTTGGACATTGGCACAAACATTGGGTGAAGGTGCATATGGAGAGTAAGTAGTTTTTAATGTTTTTGTTGTATGTATACTTTGTTGATAAAAAATTAATTTTTCGATTTTTAGTGAAAAAATAGAATTTTAGTAAAAATTTTGATTTTTAGTAAACATTTTGATTTTTAGTAAAAATTTTGATTTTTAGTAAAAATTTTGATTTTTAGTAAAAATTTTGATTTTTAGTAAAAATTTTGATTTTAAGTAAAAATTTTGAATTTTAGTAAAAATTTTGATTTTTAGTAAAAATTTTGATTTTTAGTAAAAATTTTAATTTTTAGTAAAAATTTTAATTTTTAGTAAAAATTTTGATTTTTAGTGAATAAATAGATTTTAAGTGAAGATAGACAGATTTTAAGTGAAGATAAATAGATCGATAGATAGATTTTAAGTGAAGATAGATAGATCGATAGATGATTTTAAGTGAAGATAGATAGATCGATAGATAGATTTTAAGTGAAGATAGATAGATACAGTTATGGACAAATAAATAGGGTCACTCAAAATTATTGAGAATAAAGCGGAATCAAACAAAAAATTAAAATGTAATTGTGTGTTTATTTATTTTATATTATTGCTATGTTTATATTTTTTTATTATTTATATTAAAAACTCAAAATAATTCACTTATGAAAAAACAAAAAATTTAATTTCGTAAATTTCATTGATTTTTAGTGGACAAAAATATAGGGTCATTAACAAAAACGTTTAAAAAAACTTAAACTAGATTTAAAATCTTGGTCCTAAAGCTAATATTTTGTACTGTAACCATTATTTCTAAGTACAGCTTTGCACCTTTTTGGCATTGATTCCACCAAATCTTGACAAGTCTTATTTGGAATAGAATACCAAGCGTCTTTAATTTTCTCCCACAACTCCTTCTTATTTTTTGATTTTAGTGGTCCAATTTTTTGTTTTACGATTTTCCATAAATTTTCAATTGGATTTAAGTCCGGGGATTGTGCTGGCCATTGCATTACGTTCACACCGTTATCCAGAAACCACTTTTTCACAAGATGCGAAGTGTGTTTCGGATCATTGTCCTGCTGGAATATCCATTTGACTGGCATTTCCCATTCGGCATATGGTAGCATCACTTCGTTTAATATGTGACAGTATAAGTTTTTATCCATGTTTTCTTTAATCCAGTACAGAGGTCCCACGCCATGCCAGGAGAAACATCCCCAAACCATAATACTACCTCCTCCATGCTTAAAAGTTTTTGTTGTATAACGGGAACAAAGTTCCTTATTTTTGGGACGTCTAACCCACGTTTTTCCATCACTACCAACTAAATTAATCTTACTTTCGTCCGACCATAACACGTTTCTCCATTTTTTTACGAGCATGGAATCATCACAATTCAAATGTGTTTTTGCAAATAATATGCGATTTTGCCTATGCCGTTTTGTCAACATAGGTACTTTTCTAGAAGATCTCCCGAAGAGATCTTTTTCTACTAACCTCCGTCTCACAGTCCTAGTGGAAACATCAACTCCTATCTCAGTTTTGATGGCAGCAGCAGATTTAAAAGGGTCCCGAGTTGACAACAGCTTGATATAATTATCTTCTTTTGCGGAAGTCTTCCATGGTCTGCCTCTAATTGAATGATTTTCTTTACCTTTTAAAGCATTAAACACAAAGTTCTGTGATCTTCCGATAGTTTTGGCAATTTGACGTTGACTTTGTCCTTTATTTTTTAAATTTTGAATGATGGAGCGCTCAGCGTCTGTACAATGCTTTGCACGACCCATTTTTTTACTATAATGGATATTTTTTGAGATATATTTTTTTAATTATATTTTTAATTCTGAAATTACTACTTACAAAACACTATTAACAAAAACACGTTTTATTTTTGAAGGTTTTAAGCTTTTATAACTGTAGTTTACAGTTGACCCTATTTTTTTGTCTGTAGCAACGAATGGTATTTGTAATGTAAAACGATGCATCACATTGTTTTCATTTGCAAAGCATTGCCCCAGATGCTTAAAATATGATTTTTAAACATCTGGCAATGCTTTGCAAATAATTTTAAAAAGATATATTCTTAATAACATCAGAATTTTTCTTTTTAATTTCGAAAATTTTATGCGTAATTATTCTGACCCAATTTTTTTGACCATAACTGTAGATAGATAGATAGATAGATAGATAGATAGATAGATAGATAGATAGATAGATAGATAGATAGATAGATAGATAGATAGATAGATAGATGGATATATAGATAGATGGATATATAGATAGATAGATAGATCGATAGATAGATAGATAGATAGATAGATAGATAGATAGATAGATAGATAGATAGATAGATAGATAGATAGATAGATAGATCGATAGATAGACAGATCGATAGATAGATAGTTAGATAGATAGATAGATAGATAGATAGATAGATAGATAAATTTTAAGTGAAGATAGATAGATCGATAGATAGATTTAAGTGAAGATAGATAGATCGATAGATCGATAGATAGATTTTAAGTGAAGATAGATAGATCGATAGATAGATTTTAAGTGAAGATAGATAGATCGATAGATAGATTTTAAGTGAAGATAGATAGATCGATAGATAGATTTTAAGTGAAGATAGATAGATCGATAGATAAATTTTAAGTGAAGATAGATAGATCGATATATAGATTTTAAGTGAAGATAGATAGATCGATAGATAGATTTTAAGTGAAGATAGATAGGTCGATAGATAGATTTTAAGTGAAGATAGATAGATCGATATATATATATATATTTTAAGTGAAGATAGATAGATCGATAGATAGATTTTAAGTGAAGATAGATAGATAGATAGATAGATAGATAGATAGATAGATAGATAGATAGATAGATAGATAGATAGATAGATAGATAGATAGATAGATAGATAGATAGATAGATAGATAGATAGATAGATAGATAGATAGATAGATAGATAGATAGATAGACAGATAGATAGACAGACAGACAGACAGACAGACAGATAGATAGATAGATAGATAGATAGATAGATAGATAGATAGATAGATAAATAGATAGAGAGATAGAGAGATAGAGAGAAACATCGTTTACGCTTTTCAAATTTGCTAATCAAGTTCTATTATCCCGTGTAACACAATTCCAATTGCTGCTGCTTCGTAAAGGATACAATACTTTCAGCAATTGACAAATTTAAATATCCTTAATTTCCAATTTTCTACTTACTGTTTCTTATAAGTATTACAAACCTTCTTGTTTTCTTAAGTTATGTTCCTTTTTTCCAATAAAACCAATACAATGTTTTGAGGTTAAAAAAACGTTTGCAATTAAATAATTTATCATTAACAAAATTTAGCAAAAAAAAAATCTAAAAAAACGAAAACAAATTAAATTGAAAACAAGTGATGATTATTTAAACCAAAAAATAAACAAACAAAATGAACTAACGAATGAATAAATGAATGAATGAGTGATATAAACAAGTCAATAAACCGGAAACCTATCAAACACTTCCTTCCGGCGTTTTTTTCGTCTCAATTTTATTGTTGGTTTTGTATAACGTATCAGTTTTATATTTTATATACTCCTGACAACAACAACAACAAGAATAAAACGAAACATTTCTCTATACAAAAACCTTTTACAAAATTTAACACATAAGACCACGATTTTTTACTCATAATTATGCGCATGTCAAAACAAATGTGAACATAAAATTATTTATTAAAATAGCAAAAAAAAAAAAAAAAATAATAACATTATCCCCCAATTGTATACTACAGTTTTGTTATTTAAACAATGAAACCTTAGATGTGTGAAGCACACAAAAATAAAGTATTGTATTTGTTGTTGTCTGTTGTAAAATACAAGATAAAAGCAACGTGTTTAAAAAACATGAATACTCAATTTTCTTTCTAGGCGGCAGGCAGCCAGGATAATAACTACAACAAAAAAAAAAAAGAAAAGAACAGACACCCACGTTTTAGTATAGAGTTTTAAGTTAAAAAGAAAATTAGAAAGAAAAAGTAACAAATTTTCTCTTGTGCTCTTGTGGTCAAAACACCGACACCAGAGAGTTATTGTTTTACTATTAAATTTACTCTCTCTTTCTCTATTTCTATCTATCCCAGCTTTTGTTCTCTTTAGGACTTTTAAATTTGGATGCTTACACCACCCCCCTGCTTCCCCCCCCCCCCCCTTCCTCACTCCCTTAACTACACATTTTCATTTGTTTTCTTTTGCTATTTATTTTTGCAGAGTAAAATTGTTGATTAATCGTCAAACCGGTGAAGCTGTTGCTATGAAAATGGTCGATTTGAAAAAACATTCGGATGCTGTTCTATCGGTACGTAAAGAAATTTGCATACAGAAAATGCTACAGGACCAACATATACTACGATTTTTCGGTAATCGTTCACATGGTCATATCGAATATATATTTTTGGAATATGCTGCCGGTGGTGAATTATTTGATCGTATTGGTAAGTTTTAATTCATTTAGTTTTCAATCATTTAAAGTTAAATTGTTTTTAAAAAGTGTTTATTACTTAAGTTCAAATATTATTAACAAGTGTCTAATTAAGTTTCCTTAAATGTAGAATAAAATTCATCTATCCTCTTAATTTTCTACAAAATTTTATTTATTCTTGTGCTAAAGTCATTAAAATTAAGAGAATTTCAAATACTTACGAACTCCTACATATAAAATACATTTGCCATCTTTTATTTGGTGTAAAATTTGTCTATTGTTATAGTTATGTGTATCTGTTTTTTTGATTGTTATCTTACACTCAAAGAATTTTGTTGATTGTAAATTGCACGAGAGAGGAAATACAAGTCAAAATTATGTGTAATAAAACTCAAAGTTTAGTGTTTTTATGTAAAGGAATTTTAATGTTTGTAAAGTACTGACTTACCTTATCAAAGAGGAAGAAAGAGAAGCATGTGATGTGAACCCGGCCAGGGGCTTCATAATCTTTGGGGACCCAATTTCTACAGCGTCGGTAGTGGAGAAGTCGAATGCGACTGTTAGCCAGACTTATCAGCGGCCACACCGGCTCAGGCTAGTTTACTGGCTACCGGAGGTCAGTATGGCACACTCAGGCTGGCTGAATATAACAAAGTACCTATGGATTTCTCTTCAATTACCTATAAAGCTCCTGCAGCCTAAACCGTTAAGGCGGTTAATGCTAAGGGGACGTCTCTTACACCAGCTTCCCAAGTACCAATTGTATCTCCATGATCACGATATCATGACGATATCCTTCTGTCAGTGGGATGTTACCCCCCATCCCCCCCGGTGGCATGTTATCTTGGTGGAATCTCCACGTTAGTGTTATTGCAATCCAGGGGTATTGTCTGCTTAGTTGGTTGAGGTTTCCAAAATCCCGGTAAGAAAATGTTGTTTTAAGGACTGATATATCCTATACCTAATGGGTTGGACTATTCTCTCTTCGAACAGGTCTGTGTGCAAAACAGCATATGCTGGATTCCTAAACCCGATCGGTATTTCTTATCGGTCGCGTAGTGGAACGGTGCTTGTACATGCACCGACACATCCATGTACACAAATTGCTACCAAAGTTCTTCATTGAAGGATTCAGGGTCGATGGTAGGCCGTTGTCAAGTCTTCCCAGTAGATGA
The DNA here is from genome assembly GCF_022045245.1 of Lucilia cuprina. Classification (NCBI taxonomy): domain Eukaryota; kingdom Metazoa; phylum Arthropoda; class Insecta; order Diptera; family Calliphoridae; genus Lucilia; species Lucilia cuprina. Next base: position 16,752,955 of record NC_060950.1, read on the forward strand.
AAAATACCACCGTGAAATAAGGCCGTCAAGACAGGTGTTCCCGTTAAGCACTCCATATTCGTGTCCCTGGGATGTACCCCCCGAGTAAGACAATTAAAAATCCATTGTGGTTCAGACTGAAGTATATGGAATGGATCAAATAAGATGGTTCTGTGAAACCACCAGTCTCACTTCGAGGTCAATTTGTCCTCTATACGATACAGCTAGATCAAGCTTATTATTAAGCTTTTGTAGGGAACATGTTAGAATGCTGCTATCAGTCATAACGGGATTCTGAACAATAGAATATAACGGCTACTGTAGGAGTTATAATAATGAGGAGGAAGAGGAAACGATAACTCACCTTCTCTGTTATTGCCCATTAATAATGGTCCATTATTCAATGAAAGCAGAAAAACATTGTTTCGGCTTTGTATCTCTAACTTGTTTGAATGAGCTATCTGGGATGTGCCTTAAAAATATCCCAAACTTTGTGGATCAAAGTAGAGAATAATACGTAAATGGAATCCTACAACTACTGGGGCATCACAAAGGGACGGCAACTGGGTGAACCTATGAAAGCCACTCATTATCGATTGAGTGGCCACAATTCTTACTTAAACCTAAAAAATTTATTTTATTATTTAATGGATTAATTACGACTAAGTCATTTTCGGAAGTGGACTTTAAATGTGATCCATTTTGAACCGATTCAAAAAAGAATTTCACAGAATGATTTATATGAAACCTATTATCCCGATCCAATTATTATCATAAGATAGTTATGATTAAGTGATTTTCGAAAGGATACTATGTATATGGGGGATAATTGTGGAACAATCAGGAAACTAATGATTCGTTTATAATAAAATTTTAAAGAAAATATTTAAACATTCATGATATTTATGAAATTTTCATAATCTTAATGAAAATATTTTCATTTTCATACTATTTATAATAAAATTCATGCTTTTTATGAACAATTTTTCTTTTTGTCTCAAAGAACATTTTAAACAAATACAATATAAACAAATTTTTATTATTATCATCATTTGCATTTTATATGTTTACATACGTTTTGTTCGGTTCCGTACACTGTATCTAACATCTATGAGATTATTTTGCATAAATTTATATACATTTAAGTCCTTTGTGTTATTGTTGCTCCTGCTGTTTTGTTTGGTTTCCTGTTTACTTTTCTATTTTGTCCTTTTCTTACACCCCCCCCTCCCCCAACCACTGGTTAGTAGGTGGTTTATTTGTGTAATGTAATGAACTTCTATTTTTAAATGCCCATAAAAAAAATTGAAATCATAAAAAAGGAAACAAAAAAAATAAAATAAAATAAATAAAAATCAAATAAGTACTTTGCTAATAGAAGTGTGTTTTTGTTTAATGGTTTAATTAAAATTTAAATCCTATTTACTTTTAATGACCTGTCGGCCAAATTAATAAAAAACGGCTGTTCAAATAATTCGAATTTTTATTTATTGGAGGAGGAAGACATTTTTATTATAGATGAAAAAGGTCAAGAGGCGATGAACTTATACTTTAGTTATAAACAGTTTATTAAGTAGTATTTATTAAAAGCTGTTTATTTATTATTTAACATTATTTAAATGTCTCTTGTCAGCCTAAAATAAAACGAAATTTAAAAATTTGACTTTTTAATTTGAGTTCTTTAAATCAACTTATTATTTTCTTCCTTTTTACAAAAATCATCAATTTTTCTGCCTTTTAACTTTAACATCTGTCTAGAAATCGTGTCAAAATCCTTCAAACAAACTCTTGTCATCCTATTTGTGTCTATTTTGAATGCAATTTTCTATATTCTTAGTTCAAGAGTGCAAATATAAACGTATTTGAAAACACAACAAAATACTTGAAATAAATATTAAGAACAAATTTGCTTATATTTTTATAAATATTATTATAACACAGATTTAAGGAAATATTTGCGAATGTGCGAATGAATCAACCCACAACATCCACCATGTTAAAATATAAATCTTGTATTTAATATTGTAATAACAGAGTTTAAAATGTCATCTAGCATGAAATACAAACTTCTTGGAATTTGCATAAAAATTCTAAGTAAATAAGCAGATATAATGGAAATGAGAATAAAAGGAAAAGCAACAGTAAAAAAACAATTTTTAGAAAATTATAATCCTATGGAATTAGGAAACTACGAACCGAAATGAAATAAATGTTAAATAAAAGAGCAGGAAACTGTTTTCTCTATAGATAGATATATAGATAGATAGATAGATAGATAGATAGATAGATAGATAGATAGATAGATAGATAGATAGATAGATAGATAGATAGATAGATAGATAGATAGATAGATAGATAGATAGATAGATAGATAGATAGATAGATAGATAGATAGATAGATAGTCATAACACTCCAAAGGGACCTTTCCAATAAACCGGGCATGAAAAATTCCAAAACTCTTGTCTATGTGTTTTACCGGTTCCCATGATGCCAGAATATAAGGCTCTCTGGTTCGACCTCGGGTGAAATCATTTCACGCACCAAAAGTTTGTTGTCCCGGCAGGCTAAAGGAATTGGTAGCACCTTTTTCTTTCCCCCGGATTGTAATAACACCAAGTTCTGGAAGGCCCAGGAAAAGTCTATATACACAGGTGGCCCAGCTTGGACTGATCCTTCTTGCATTTTCACTATTAGGGAAATTTTAGTGTAACGGTTTAATAAAGTCAAATAGTGCTCGACTGACTGTTATCACTGTAAAACATTTTAGCCTCGAAAACACAACAGTTTTTGTGATTGGCTTCTTTGTTGGATCAACAGTGATAGTTGTAGACTTAAAATCCAAGTATGTCCAAGTCTTTTAGAAGCCCTGAACACTATAGCTTCTGATTTCTGAACTTATATATAATTAGTCTTAAAGTTAAAGTCCACCGCAACAGTTGAGTACATACAGTTATCTATACTGACACAAAGCCTGCATTACATTCCGGCAGGTAAAGATGTACCAGTTTATAGTGAATGTTTTTACAAGATATTGGTAATCAAGTTTACTCTATGCCTCGAAAGACCCTTTCAGCTGATTTTTAAGTTTTATCGAAATACCAATACAAAAACAGTTTCAATTAGTGTTAACTATGATAATATCTAGAGTTTAAGTATGCTGTACCCAATTTCTACTAAACTCACAGCTTCTATAATCCTACGTTAGTCAGTATCTACTATTTTTAAAGGTTACAATATTTATTCCTTTTTAATAAACTATAATTTCATTTCTTTCAATGATAGATAAACAAAAATCCATACCATAACAGAAACCTATAGAAAACACACTATTCTTGTGTGTATGTATGTATTTTAAAATACATATTTAGTAAAATGCATTTCCTGTGTGTATATATTCATAAAGAGGTAAATTTTTGAAAAATACAAACAAGACAGTTGTTGCTCCAACCACTATACCTACAAAATAAACTTCCATACATACACAGATCCATCTATATATATGTAGCAATATGAATTTACTCAATTCGATTCAGTTAGAGTGTTTTTCTCAGCATGAATGTTTGAATATTTTAGTTCAAAAAAAAGAGCTCCCTCCTCTTTTTCTTTTGTGGTTTATCAAAGTTTGAGAGCTTTGATATTTTCAAAACAATGACATGAAAAGTGGTACTTTTTTCACATTCAAGTACCCAGCACCACTTGTTAGGTTGTGTACTTTTGTTATTCATTTAAAGGCTTAAAATCCAATGAAATGAAAATAGAAAAGTTGTTGTTTTCAATAACAAGATGAATTTATGAATTTGCAGTGAATGTTGAAAGTTAATTTTTCTTATATTTAAACGTATTTTAAAGCTTAAATAAAGTATTTTAAAGCTTTAAAAACAAACTGTGTTTCATTGATCTTTAATTGTATATACACATTAAACATATTGTTACCTTTTTAAATTTTCATTTTAAAATAATTATTATATTTTTTTCTATATGTCATATGTCTTGAAGATGTTAATCTGTTGGCTTTTTGGCTAGTTGTATTGTTTGAATGGACTAAATGTGAATGGTTTTTGGCACAAAAATAGACATTTAGAACCCATTTATATGTTACTACACTTTTTGGAAAATAGAGGAATACAAACAAGTCTAGAATAAACTAATATCAGTCAGGGTGTGTATCTTGTTGGTTGCAAAATAATCTTGGCATACGTGAGAATGAAAGAGAGTCTCGGTGAAGAATGTTATTAATTTAGTCTTCAGTGTAGTCCATAGTCTATTCTGTAGTCTAGTCTATAGTCTATTCTGTAGTCTAGTCTATAGTCTAGTCTATATTCTAGTGTATAGTCTAGTCTATAGTCTAGTCTATAGTCTAGTCTATAGTCTAGTCTATAGTCTAGTCTATAGTCTAGTCTATAGTCTAGTCTATAGTCTAGTCTATAGTCTAGTCTATAGTCTAGTCTATAGTCTAGTCTATAGTCTAGTCTATAGTCTAGTCTATAGTCTAGTCTATAGTCTAGTCTATAGTCTAGTCTATAGTCTAGTCTATATTACAGTCTATAGTCTAGTCTATAGTCTAGTCTATAGTCCAGTCTATAGTCTAGTCTATATTACAGTCTATAGTCTAGTCTTCAGTCTAGTCTACAGTCTAGTCTACAGTCTAGTCTACAGTCTAGTCAACAGTCTAGTCTATAGTCTAATCTATAGTCTAATTTATAATCTAGTCGAATCTAGTCGATAATCTAGTCTATAATCTAATCTACAGTCTGGTCTATAGTCTAGTCTATAGTTTTATCTATAGTATAATCTGTAGTCTACTGTATATTCTAGTTTGTAGTATAGTCTGGTCAATAGTCTATGGTCTAGTCAATTGTCTTGTCTTTAGTATAGTGTATGGTCTAGTCAATAGTCTAGTCTCTTGTCTAGTATATTGTCTAATGTATAGTCTAGTCTATAGTTTTGATTATAGTCTAGTCTTTAGGCTAGTTTATGGTCTAGTTTATTGTCTAATCCAAAGTCTATATAGTCTGGTCTATAGTTTAGTCTATGGTCTAGTCAATAGTCTTCTCTATAGTCTAGTGTATGATCTTGAATATTGTCTATCCTCTAGTGTACTATATAGTCTAGTGTTTAGTCTAATGTATAGTCTAGTCTATAGTTTAAAAATAACTAAACTTTTAATGACTCCTCCTTTTACAATACCCTGTTTTCCCCTTTATTTAATAAACTATATAACTGATGTACTCAGTTTGATTCTATATATAAATATTTATATAAATATAAATAAAGATATGTATCTGTTAATGTCATGTATATTCACGTCCATCTATTTGTCACCCACATGGTGTATTAAATGAATCTTGGAACACAATCATAGTCATTTATTATTATTATTTTTTTTTTTTTTTTGTTTAAAATATAGTACACACATTTTTGCACTTGATAGAATGACTCTGAATGAATTTATTCACTATTCTAATTTACATACTTGCATACAACATAGTGTAGCAGTCAATCACATTTTCATTTTTACTTGTAGATATGTATATAAAACTAAAACAATGTGTGAATCGTATCTGGTTTGAAGAATGATTTAATTTTGTCTATTATTTAGTTTTCTTTGGGCTATATAAAAATAAAATTGTAAAATTTATGCGATCAAAATGTTTTGATAAGAATGTGACGCAAACCATTTTATTGTTTGATTCGAATAAAAAAAGAAACAAATAATATATATGTCCTATGTAGATGCAAATGGACAGACCTCATCACAATTGAAAGACAGTTATGGCGAGAGTTTTTTTAAGATAAACATTTTATTTTAAAAAAATACTCACTTGTATATATGAAAAAGTTTATATGTTTATAAGACATATTTTACTAAATATTTAGATTTTTATTGAAATGGAATAGGATTAAGGAGTTTAAAGTTTTCTGTAATCAAAATATTGAAAATACTATAGTTAAGGATGGTATGATATCTGATGAACATCATATCATAAAATATTTCAACTACCAGTTTGTAGTAGCTTCCATTTCATGGTAATTTTTTGTTCCTTAACGTGCTATAGTTATCCGATGATTTAAAAACTCAGTCTCCTGGTAGTAATTCTTTAAATTTTCCTATTCAAGTATATTAGGGATGTGACATCGCCCCAATGTATTCTGATCTAACTATAATCCCATATTCCTCATTATCTCATTATGACAATCTACAGACTGATAAAGATCATGAGGCAATTGTTTAAGCCACAAAACGTTTGGCAACTCTTTTCAATTTGGTACAAGAATTAAAAATAGTGGCTACTTCGTTTAAATTGGTTAAATCAGACTTGGTTCACACTGGGAAATTTTTGTTGAGAAACTTTTGATTTCGTGTGTGAGTGAAAAAGATGGTTGCTATTTCTTTGCCTTTCTATCACACACAAAAATCAAAAGTTTCCAGTGTGAACCAGGTCTTATTTTCTGAAATACATGTGCGATTCCAATCTTCATCAGGAGGGGATATGTTTAAGTCAGCTTAACATTAGAAGTCGGCGGCAGCGCGACATTCAAAATATTACCGGCAGCCAGCCACCGTCAATTTAAGTCTTCTCGGCTTGTATATCTACCACAAAGATGTCGATTCATAATAAACGTTCCGAGAGCACAGTTACGAAAGATTATTACATTTAGGAACTGGGTGAAAATGTTTTGTATAGAATTCTACATTTTTAAGGTCGGAGTTTACTAATGCAGGTATCTCAAAGGGATCAATATTATTGGATCAGTGTTGTAAACACGGTGACGCAAAAGTGTTTTACAATTTTCAAATGCTCTGCATATAATCTTTTAATATTTTGAATTTTAGCTTTTTATCAAAATGGATCCGTTTCGAAAGCTCAAATAAATGTTAAATACATTTCAATAGGTTTTGCTTTCGAATCACGTAATTCGCTGTATTTTCGCTGAGGATATGTAACAACAAACTAATATCGGTTTTGCACCCCATTTCATTTGCGTTTAAGTCAGGTCCCCAAGTTTCCTAAACCTAATAACGAATGAAGTAACGTTATCCGTGGTGTCCATATTATATGGAGCTTATAACCGGAAAGAAAATAGGATATGACTTTTTTGCAGTCTAATACTTTCTTAAACATGATACACAGTTGTCAGATCTTACAACGTTTTCAGTAAAATGTTCAGAAAATGTTTAATAATCGTGTGAACTTACAATTTTTCTTTTGCAACGTTGTCAGAAAAAGCATTACCGAAAATATTGCAAGACAAAATTTAAAAGTTGACATTTATTAGACTTTTTACTGCCAACGTTGTAAGATCTACCGTGTATATATAGCATTAGGTTCAACATTTTATTGATTCTTTTCTGTAGGAAAATAAGTTGTTGTTTTGTAGCGAAATCTTTTAAGGTGTAAGTACATAACACGCGTTGTACGTGACAACGCTTTATAGGCTTTTGTCAAAAAAGTTGAAATAGTGTATTTTCATTTAACAAGTTATACGCTGTAGTAACGCGTCTGCCGCATAAAGTTCAGCAACTTTTCACTCTTGACGCGTCGGCTGCTGATCAGGGTTGTATTTTGTTTTGTATATAAAAATATTATAATATGAAATAAATTTTATAAACAAAAACTTTTGATTTAGCCCCGTTAACTCCACCTCCGGTTATCGCTTAACCGAAAGATATTCTGCCGATTAAAATATTTATTTTTTATGAAAACTGTCTATTTAACCTTAAGATAAAAAATAATCAGACATTGTGATAATGGGGGTTAATGTAATGATTTTAAAAATATGACGCGTGGTGTGTAACTTGCATCTTAAAAATCATGAAAAGCGTTAAACGCGTTGGCGTCTCATCACGTTTTGTGTACTTCAACCTTTATAACGGGTGTGTGTTCCTAAAAGTTGTCAGATCTTACAACGTTGTCAGTAAAATGTTCAGAAAAGTTTTAATAATTATCTGAACTGAAAAATTTTCCTTTGCAACGTTGTCAGAGAAAGCATTGCCTAACGTATTGCAAGACAAAATATGTAAGTTGACAGTATTATTAGGCATTTTCTGCACATTTTATTGCCAACATTGTAAGATCTAAAAATCGCGTATACATTTCATAAGTTTATAAATCTTGTTCGTTTAACTTCGGGAACTTAAAAATATGCCTGTGCTATAGTTAATCGAGCAACGAGCCATGAGTTGGAAGTGAAGAATATCTTCGAGTTCTACGCTTTCTCGCATTCTGTGCGTCTGTCAAAAAAGTAGAATCAATGTATTTGTATGATGAAAGTTACAAGCTCAAAAGCGTAGAATGCCTTAACGCGTAGAATGCTTAAAGTAGATCTACATACTACTTTTATAAGCGTCATAAGCGGCGCACGAACATGTCAGCTGATTTTGACATTTTATATTATTTATATAATGCGTTTTTATTAATTTGAATAAAATAAAAAGAGTTTAATGATGAAAAATAAATAAAAACTAAATTAAAAATAAACAAAAAAATTACGCATAAAGAGCGTGACATGTAACTTGGAGCGTAGAACGCGAAGTAGGTATGAAAAGCTTTGACGGGAAGACGCGTAGTGTGAACCTCCGGCTTTAGATTGACTGTGATTATGTAGTCTTAAAATTTTTTGTCAATTTCTGTCTCTGGTGTTCGATCTGATCCGTCCTAACGTTTGTGTATAACCCAGCAACATCTACAGTATATGGCGATGAGCGCCTATGGTTAATCCGTAGAATTCACTGCAAATATATCTTCGTAATACGTAATTGTCTAATTTTACATAACTGCTTCAGAATTCATATACATAATATTATTAAAACATGATGACTATATACATATACATAATTCATCTCGCAATTCAAAACTATTACAATTAAATCTTTGATTTTTTCCAACACACTGTCACTTTTTGACTTTCTTTATTTATATCTCTACTTTAACATTCCCTTTTCTTGTCTAAAACATAATTTCTCTATCTACATATTTATCATAATTTTTTTGTACTCTCTTTAATAAGGACACTTTTACCATTATTTATACTAATTTAAAGTCTACTTTATTATTGTACCAGGTACCTAACAGTCAACATTAAAACATACATATATCCCATCAACAAAATTTTTAGTTAATTAGAAGAAACCTTTTTTTGTGTTGTTTTTCTTTTTTGCACTGTCATAGTCCGTCTATGCTGTATCTAAACACCTCCTGTTTAGCTAATGGAAAATTACCTCTTTCACAAACACATGTTCTCTATTGTCTTCTATATACATATGCAAAAAGCAGAAAAACCCAAACTAAAAGAAGTAGTATAAACTAAATCTGAACTTTAAATCCCTCAAGAGACTACTACTATAGAGCAGCGAAACAACAACATCATCATCTTTATCCTTATGTAGTGTAAAAATACGCACTTGTTTTAGAATAATTTACGATTGCACCTTTTAATGACATTTTACCTACATAAATACATACATATGTACGTATGTATAACTATTTGTATGTGTGTATTTCTAGATACATTATGCTACCTTTTAAAATTATTTACGAGCTCAAGATGAGAAAATCAGAGTTGGAGTTTTGAGAAGAATTTGAGACAGATAATTGGATACTAAAGTAGTAATTTTTATAAAGTTTCTCTCTTTTCGAACCAGAGAAAAAAGTATGATTCTCTATATGAATATTCTGAAAAAGAACATAAGAAGTAATGATTTTAATACTGACATGTCATAGAACACAAATTCTTTTTATAGATTTCATTTCACATCTTCCGAAGTCATTTTCTAAAAGTAATTTTGATATTCGGAAGTGAGCAGTGAATTTAAATCAGATCTGACATAAGAGGGAAGTCATGTTTACATCGCTTCTGATGTCCTGTTTTAGAATTAATTTTGATGTTTTCATTCTTCTATCTAAGATCCGAAATGATCAGTTTGAGTTCTGTTCTAGTTGTGCTCTAGCTCTGTACTAGAGTTGTTCTAGTTCTGTTCTAGTTTTGTTGTGGTTGTAGTTCTGTACATTTGGCAATACTATGACCGTTTATTGCAAATTCTGATTAGTTCTGTTCTAGTTATGTTCTAGCTCTATGCTAGTTCCGTTCTAGTTCTGTTCTAGTTCTGTTCTAGTTCTGTTCTAGTTCTGTTCTAGTTCTGTTCTAGTTCTGTTCTAGTTCTGTTCTAGTTCTGTTCTAGTTCTGTTCTAGTTCTGTTCTAGTTCTGTTCTAGTTCTGTTCTAGTTCTGTTCTAGTTATGTTCTAGTTATGTTCTAGTTCTGTTCTAGTTCTGTTCTAGTTCTGTTCTAGTTATGTTTTAGTTCTGTTCTCGTTCCGTTTTAGTTCTGTTCTAGTTCTGTTCGAGTTCTGTTCTAGTTCTGTTCTAGTTCTGTTCTAGTTCTGTTCTAGTTCTGTTCTAGTTCTGTTCTAGTTCTGTTCTAGTTCTGTTCTAGTTCTGTTCTAGTTTTGTTCTAGTTCTGTTCTAGTTCTGTTCTAGTTCTGTTCTAGTTCTGTTCTAGTTCTGTTCTAGTTCTGTTCTAGTTCCATTCTAGTTCTGTTCTAGTTATGTTCTAGTTCTGTTCTAGTTCTGTTTTAGTTCTGTTTTAGTTCTGTTTTAGTTCTGTTTTAGTTCTGTTTTAGTTCTGTTCTAGTTCTGTTCTAGTTCTGTTCTAGTTCTGTTCTAGTTCTGTTCTAGTTCTTTTCTAGTTCTGTTCTAGTTCCGTTCTAGTTCTGTTCTAGTTCTGTTCTAGTTCTGTTCTAGTTCTGTTCTAGTTCTGTTCTAGTTCTGTTCTAGTTCTGTTCTAGTTCTGTTCTAGTTCTGTTCTAGTTCTGTTCTAGTTATGTTCTAGTTATGTTCTAGTTATGTTCTAGTTCTGTTCTAGTTCTGCTTTAGTTCTGTTCTAGTTCTGTTCTAGTTCTGTTCTTGTTCTGTTCTGGTTCTGTTCTAGTTCTGTTCTAGTTCTGTTCTAGTTCTGTTCTAGTACTAGTTCTGTTCTAGTTCTGTTCTAGTTCTGTTCTAGTTCTGTTCTAGTTCTGTTCTATTTCTGTTCTAGTTCTGTTCTAGTTTTGTTGTAGTTCTGTTCTAGTTCTGTTGTAGATTTATTCTAGTTATGTTCTAGTTCTGTTCTAGGTTATCTAGTTATGTTCTAGTTCTGTTCTGACGACAATAGAAAGTTCATTTCTATGTATCGACTCTTTTGCACTACCTTCCTGACTATCTCTTAGTAGTCTATAAAGTGTTAGTTTCAACGATCTTCTTCTATACCTTAAAAATAACCCTCTTACGCCTCTGTTCTCCTATCATTCGATGATACATTTTTCATAAATCTGTTGATTATGTATTATGTGCAATTTATATTTTTCTATCTATACAATATTTTTCTCTTTCCCCTAAAAGTCCTTTAACCTAATATGCAACCACTGATTTGTGTTGTTGTGTGTTTTTTATATATATTGTTTTCTCTTAAAATTATCTTCATTCTTACTTTATTAACTACCTGCTGGTTATCTTTTTTTTACATTTGTAGTTTTCAGGATATATATTTTGGCCAACTGTTAGAATGATATGATTTTAGCATCAATATTTAGTTTGCTTTTAACTCTCAACTAAAACAGTTTGTTTATCCTGAAAGAATTAAAAATTTTGCATTTAATATTAACTGCATTCTCATGTGCAAACGTTTTAGTGTATTTTATATATTTATGTGGCAGTGTCTCGGTCACCGGAAATTTTTGCCTTATAGTAAAAAAGATTATGGCTAAATTGTGATGTGTTTGTGTGTGTGTTTTGTTAACACAAATGTGATTTTTTAAATTTTAAAACAAGTGCATGGGAAAAGTTTTTTTATATTTTAACAAAAACTTAATAATATTTGTAATTGGTATGTTGTTTTTTGATAAATTTTTAATAAATATAAACTTTTCTATATAAAATAATAACAATAACAATAAAATACCAGCAACAATTGTATGACATTTTTGTTAAGCTGTTTTCTATTGATTGTGTACATTTCATTAACTTGTTATATTTTTTTCATATTATTTTTTATTGTGCATATTATTTGTTTGAATAACAATTGCAACGATGGAGTTTGTTATTTTCATATTGTATTTTCTATAGAAAATCCTTTTTTAATTGAAAATAAAAAATCTATAGAAATTTATGACAAAATTTCAATTTTATACCGTGGATTGTGAAAAATTCTGTTGTCCCAGGTCACATGCAACAATTGCTTTTTATTATTATATAAAATGTCATAGATTTGATTCAACGAAATGTAGATAGATAGATAGATAGATAGATAGATAGATAGATAGATAGATAGATAGATAGATAGATAGACAGATAGATAGCTAGATAGATAGATAATATGACACCAATAATGGTACAAAGGAGTACGACGTGACAGGCGGAGTTACCTAAGGATCCGTGCTTGGAAAGTTATGTACGATGGGGTTCTAAAACTGAAACTGCCGGAAAGAGGGAAGATTTGAACGATTTGAAGATGATATAGCGCTAACAATTGTGGGAAAAACTATTGATGAAGCACAGCCTGCTGCTGAGAGTAGTATCTACGTGGTAAAATTATGCCTGAACTCGATGGGACCTCTACTAGCCGATCACAAAACAGAGTCCGTTTTGATAACAAGTCGCAGGGTTGAAGGATATACAAACCTCAAAGTTGGCAATTGTGAAATCAGAACAAAAGACTGTATTAAATATCTGGGAATCATAATTGACAACCGCGTATCCTTTAATGCCTAACAAGGGGACCTAAGTACCTAAGAAGGTTAGTACTCGCGGGAGTAGTCAAAGGCACCATACTTTATGGTGCGACGATATGGGCTGAATCGGCCAAGCTTAAAACCAATTTTAGAAAGATTACTTCCATCTGTAGACTTACAGCCTTCGGGTCTGCTGTGCATATAGAAAATATCAGATGAAGCGGCCTTTGTTATCGCGGCAATGATGTCAATTGATATAATGGCAATAGAGGCAAAATAAGCGTATGATGTACATAGTGTACGAGATAGCGAAAATGCTATCAGGAATCTGCAAAGAGACAGCATTGCAGAATGGCAGCTTCGCTGGTCAACATCAACAAAGGGTAGATGGACTTATACACTGATGTGTATGGTGTATGGTGTAATAGAAAGCATGGGTATATAAACATCTACCTTATGCAATTTCTAAGTAGTCATGGTTGTTTTAGATTATATCTGTATAGATTTGCACTCGACACTTCACCGTGTTGTCCTAGATGTTTCGAAATAAAGGAGAATGCAGAACATGTGTTCTTTTCAGTGTCAACGATTTAACTCCGGAAATTATTGGGAAGCAGGTTATCATAGAATTATGCAGGGAAGATCAGATCCGAAGAAGAATGTAACTTGTAAGACATATGCACTAACAAACCCCCCCTCGCACCCCTCTTCGAAGAAATACTTTTGCAGTGGTTTCGCAGGGAATATGGACCAGTGTTTTAATTTTATTTTAGCGTGTTAAAGTCTCGCACTCCAAGCATCAGAGGCCAGAGTCTTTCGATGATTTTTTCTTAATAAAAAAATATAGATAGATAGATAGATAGATAGATAGATAGATAGATAGATAGATAGATAGATAGATAGATAGATAGATAGATAGATACATTGTTTCTCGAAAAAATAAAGTCCTGACTACTAAGTACCTACCACACACTACTACCAACCAGTATTTGCAACTTTGTTCGATCATATGTTAAAAAATAATTTTATTAAACTTTGTTTAACAAAACTTTTTCGGTAGTACAAACATATTTATTTAATCCTACTTTCTAATAACTTTTAATACATCAAATTATATTAAGCAAAAGTATTTATTTTTTTCTCTCCTTTTTTTCTATTTACAGAACCCGATATTGGCATGCCACAGCATGAAGCACAACGTTATTTCACACAATTACTATCGGGATTGCAGTATTTGCATCAACGTGGCATAGCACATCGTGACTTGAAGCCAGAAAATTTACTATTGGATGAACATGATAATATAAAAATATCCGATTTTGGAATGGCAACCATGTTTAGGTATTTAGGTACACAACTTATTACAAAAAAAAATGAGAAAGAAAAAACTAATAACAAAATGAAATTTGTAAAAAGCAATAATAAAATAGCACGTACTCTTGCAATATTATTACTATTATTGTATTTTATAGAAGAATTTAAATTTAAAACATTAATTTAATAAGAACTTTTTATTGTTTTGGATATTGTAGCCAATTATAATGAAATTTTATACAAAAAAGAAATTTAATTTAAAATTGTATGATTTAAAACATTTTACAAAACTCAACATTTGGGTAACGATTTATTGTTGTTATATAAATTTTCCATTGTTTTAGTTTTTTTCTTTCATCAATTTTATTAAAACAAGAATTTTTAAACTGTTTAAATTTAAAGTTTTTTTAAACTAAACTA
>NC_060950.1:16769873-16804514 GCF_022045245.1 Lucilia cuprina
TCGATAGCTCTTGTCTGCCAAATTCTTTTGTAAGGTGTGATTAGGGTTGTCCTACATCGATTCTTTCTATTTTGAAGAATATTTAGTTTTTCACACGGATCCCAGAACAAGGAATATAATCGAAACCATTTTGTATTTCTATTTTTCTTTAAGTTAGATTTTCTGTAAAATATTTGAATAATTTATTAAATTTGCATGTGATTTATTCAATGTTCATTTTAATTTAAATAAAACTAAAAATATTTAACAAAAACATAATTAAGTGTTAACAAAATAAAAAAGAAAAACTGTGAAATAGATCATGGAAATTCACCTTCAGCAACATCGTTTTAACTGCACTGCACTAAAAATAAAATCAATTTTACTACATATATTATAAAAATCATTTATTTATTATTTACTGTGTCTATTATATGTGTTTGTGTCATTTGTAAAAAGCAAAGAAAAAAACAAAATAGAATCATCATTAATTAAAAAAAATCAAAATATGAAATCAACCTATCAAACCAAACAACAACCACCACCATAAAAACTATGTACTTACCATATTTCACCATTAACCATTTTTTGCTGTTTCTTTGGTATTCTAGCTGTAGATTTATTTGAAAATTCTTTATATATCATCTAAAGCTTTTATACCAAAGCTCCAGCTTAAATTGCTTGCTGCACTCTATGTAATGTAATTATTATTTTTGTTTTTATTTAGTTTTGTTAAACAATTTAAATTCATTGTTTTCTTATTCATTTAATTTAATATTAACTTATTTTCTTTTTGTTTGTTTAATATATAGAACTGCCCTGGGATCAACCTTCGATTCAGTGTCAGGAATTTATCAACTGGAAGGATAATGATCGTTGGTCCACCCAAACACCCTGGAGTAAATTGGATACTTTGGCTATATCACTGCTGCGCAAAGTTTTAGCTACAAATCCCACTTATCGTTTGTCGTTGGATAAAATTTTAGATCATAAATGGTGTAATATGCAATTTATTGATAGTGGTAAGTTTCAGCAACTTTTTTTTTTTGTTAATTTCATTAATTTGTTGTATTAGTGTAATGTTATTGAAAGTGTTTTAAGTAATTTTAAGATACTGGAATAGTTTTTTAGTAAAAGAGATAAATATACTAAGAATACAACGCGAAAGTATATGTATAGAATCGGCATATAGTCCCTAACCACTGGAGACTTGACTATAGACTAGAATATAGAACATAGACTAGAGGCTCAGTTATACGCTAGACTAGACAAGTGTAGACTTCAGACAAGGCTAAGGACTAGACTATAGACTATGCGACACCAAACTAAAATACTTTAGACTGGACTATATATTAGACTTAATGCTAAAGTAGTCTACTTTAGGCTTGACTTAGGGATAGACTATAAACTAGTCTGCAAGCTATAATATAAACTATACTATTAACTAAACTATAGATCATAGGTTAGACTATATTATAGACAAAAGTAGAACCTAGACTAGACTAAAAGCTAAACTATAGATTAGACTGTAGGCTATACTATACTATATGCTGGATTATAGATTAGACTATGGACTAAACTATAGACTAGACTAAACTAAATATTATCTATTTAGTCTAGTCTATCTATGTAGACTAAACTACCTCACACTGTAGGCTAGATTATAGATTAGACTATGAACTAAACTATACATTTTACTAAATACTAGTTCGGACTAAATATCAAACTATGAGAAGGCTATAGGCTAGACTGTAGACTGGACTACATACTAATCCAGACTAAGGTCTAGACTATAGATTAAATACTAGACTATAGACTAAACTATAGATTATACTAAACTATAGACTATACTAGCTCAGTATCTATAGACTAGACTATACACTACCTTATAGACTAGACTATAGATTAGACCATAGACTAGCCTATAGAATAGATTACACTGTACAATAGGTTAGATAAATATTAGATTGGACTAAATACTGGACTAAATAATAAACCATAGACTAAACTAAAAAGTAGACTATAGACAAGACTATAGACTACACTGGATTGTAGGCTAGATTATAGATTAGACTATGGACTAAACTGTAGACTATACTAAATTTTAGATTAAACTAAATACTAAACTATGAAGTAGATTATAGAATAGATTATAGACTAGACTTCATACTAGACTAAAGACTAGACTATAAACTAGACTAAAGAGTAGACTATAGAGTAGACTATGGACAAGACTATAGAGTGGACTATAGTGTGGACTATAGACTGGAGTATAGAGTGGACTATAAACTGGACTATTGAGTGGACTATTGACTGCACTATAGAAAGACTAAGGAGTAGACTATTGACAAGACTATAGTGTGGACTATCGACTGGAGTATAGAGTGGTCTATAAACTGGACTATAGAGTGGTCTATCGACTGGACTATAGAAAGGACTATAGATTAGAATATAGACTTGACTATATACTAAACTTTAGACAAGACTATAGACTCTACTATGGAAAAGACTGGAATATAGACTAGCCAGTAGATAATATTAAAAACTAGCCTGATAATATACTATAGATTAGACAATACGCTAGACTAGACAATCAACTAGACTAAACTACAGACTATACCCTTCGTATAGTCATATTCGGCCAAAGATTGTCAACCCAGATAGCTGTATCAACCGAAAGTTTTTTTCCCCAGGAAAGAACTATCGGGCACAGTCGAGCTGTTACAATAACAACAACAGACTATACCCTTGATTATAGACTATACTAATTAAAATTAAATGACCTCTGTACCTATTGAGATTTAAGCTATAATTAAGTGATAAACTTGTTTTTAAGTGGTCAAACATTTTCGAAATTTTTTGTACAGGTACTTAGTGACTCTCAATGGTTATAGATATACTTGAGTTTCACTTTGTAGCTGATCTAAAGATTTCTATTCTCAACAATTTTTTTTTCTTCTTTGGAACTTTACAAGGTGCTTTTCTAATAAAAATGTTTGAAAATTAATGATTTTGGAAATGTGATTAAAAAAATATATACAATTTATGGGACCCTTTATAATAAATAGAAAAAAAAAACTGAATTTAAGTTATTACAGTGTTTTTTTATAAAATTTGCGCATGTTATCATAGCTTTGGCGCTTTAGCTGTATGATAGCTTTGATACCTTCATAAAGCTAGATTACCAAAGCATTGAAAATGCGTTTAAACAGCAAATGTTTAAAAAAGTCTTTAAAAGAAAATATTCCTAAAAAGTGCTTTTAAATTAATAATTTTATCTTGAAGTTCATAATAATTTATTTATTATTATTTGTTTTATTTTAAAAACTTTATAATTTTGCATATTATTTGTTCTTTGGTGATTTTAGCTGTATGGTTAAATATATACATAAAATTCCATAGAGCTTTATTACCAAAAACCAAATGGTTTTTGCTTTTATGTTCATCTTAAGTTTGTTTTTTTTTATTTATTAAACATTGTTTTACATATATATTTGGTTTTTATTTAGAAATTTTATTAAATTTGCTTACTAATGCTCTTTTTCTCTCTTTTTCATTTTACACCTTACACTCTTAGATCGTTCACGTGATTTGGTTGATTCCGCTGCTGCCTTAGAGATACGCTCACCGAAAGCCAAACGTCAAAGACAAATGTCTAGTCATCACAGTAGTCATAATATGGATGATTCCATATCACGTAACTATTGCTCACAACCTATGCCAATAGTTAAACATGATTTCGAAGCTCCCACTAAACAACAAGAGGCCAATATACATCCAGCTGCTCAGGAACATCGTCTTGGTTTCTGTTTCTCTCAACCCGCCATGTTGGATGATCTATTGCTGTGCACTCAAATGAATCAAACACAATCTGCTTCGCAAAATGTATTCCAACGTTTGGTACGACGTATGACACGTTTCTTTGTGACACTACGCCAAGAGGATACCATTAAACGTCTGGTCACCACAATCGAACGTCTCGGCTATACCTGCAAAATAAGTGAAGATAATCTGGTGGTCACTATCTCGACCATAGATAGACGCAAATTACGTTTAGTATTCAAGGCACACATTATCGAAATGGATGGTAAAATCTTACTCGATTTCCGTTTATCGAAAGGTTGTGGTCTAGAGTTTAAGCGTCGTTTTATTAAAATTAAACAAATTATGGAGGATGTTGTACTCAAGGGACCCGTTACTTGGCCCATAGCAATTGCCACCAACTGTGTGCCTTAGAATGTACTTTAATATTATGTATTATCTCGTTTCTCTTATTTAAATTTATTCGCATTGTTTTATTTTAATTTATAGTTGTAACGTATTAATTTCTGTTTCACTATGATTTTTGTTTTTGATTATGTCGTCTTTTATTCTTAAAACTTTTCTTTAACTTATTGATGTTTTTATTAAAAAAAAAAAACAAAGAAAGGTAACATTGTTTTTAGCTTAAGTAGTTAGATAAACATTGATATTTTTTCAAAATAAAAATGACTTTTTTAATAAATTTTGTAAAAAAAGATGAATAAACTAAAGGAAAATGTGTTTTATTTTGATTTCTTATGTACATAACAGTTTAAATGTAAATGACCTTCTGTGACAGTGGAGAAAGTTAGTCGCCAGCCAAACTAGTCTCTAGTTAAATAACGATAAAAAATAAATGAAATTTTAAAATTTTTTCGTTATCAGAATCTGTTACCAAGTAATAACTATTTAACGATTTTTCTTACAACTTCCGCATAATTGTAAATATAGACTAGACTATATACTTGATCAGTCTAAAGACAAGACCAGACTATACGTATACTATAAACTAGATTATAGACTACTTTATAGACTATTCTATAAACTTCACTATAAGTTAGACTATTGACTAGACTATAGGCTGGCCTTTAGACTAGATTATGGACCAGATACTAAATTAAATACTAGACTAGAATTAAATACTAGATTTCACTATATACGCTAGACTATAGAGTATACTATAAACTAGATTATAGAGTACTTTATAGACTATTCTATAAACTGGACTATGGATTAGACTATTGACTAGACTATAGGCTGGCCTTTAGACTATATTATAGACCAGATACTAAATTAAATACTAGACTAGAATTAAACACTAGATTTCACTATAAAATATACTATAGAACAGACTATAGGCTATACTAGGCCATATATTAGATTATACGATTATACTATTGTATAGTATAATAGACTAGGCATGACTTTAGACTAAACTATATACTAGACAATAGACTACAATATAGAAAGGAATATTATGTAGTCTATAGACTGCCTTATAGACTAGACTAGGGACTAAATTATAGACTGGACTATAGACAACACTATGATTAGATTATAACCTAGACTAGATTATAGTCTAGACTATAGGCTAGACTATATTCAAAACTATAGACTATACTATAAGTAGGCTAAACAATAGTCTAGACTATAGAATAGACTACACTATTGACTCGACTATATAGTAAACAATAGACAAGATTATAGACTAAACTATAGATCAGGCTATAGACAAGCTACAGATTAGATTATAGACTAGATTAAAGAATGGCTATAGAATAGATTATAGGCAAGACTATTGACTAGATAATGACCAGATTATAAACTATAATATAGACTAAGGGATTAATTAATAGATTAGACTATAGAAAAGGATACAGATTAGACTATACACTTAACATTATACTATACTACAGACTAGAGTAAAAACTAGACTATAGGCTAGAGTAAAGACTAGACTAGTCTATAGTCTAAACAGTAGACAAGACTGACAAGACTACTCTATAAACTACACTAAACATTAGACAAGATTATAGGCTATAGATTTAAAAATAAACTAGACTACAGATTAGGCTACATATAGGACTATAAACTTATGGGCTTTAGACAATACAATAGACTAGGCTAGACTATAGAATATACTAGAATGAAGACTTTATTATAGATCAGAGACTAGACTAAAGGCTAAAGTATAGACTAAATTATAGAATATACTATAGACTAGGCAAGACTTTAGGCTGAACTATAGACTACACTATAGTGTAAAGTCTGGATTATAAACAAGACTATTGACTGGATTATAAATTACACTCTAGACTAGAATATGTACCAGATTATAGACTAGACTGTGACCAGAATACACACTAGAAGGTCGACTATACCATAGGCCAGATTAGACTATAGACTAGACTTTAAACTAAACAATAGTCTAGGCTTTAGAATAGACTATAGCCTAGTCATAGAGTAAACAATAGACAAGACTATAGACTACAAACTCAATAATAGACGAGGCTAAAGACAAGGCTTAGATTAGACTATAGACTAGATTATAAATTGGTCTAAACTATAGGCTAGACTATGGGCTAGATTATAAACTGGAGTAAGGACTAGACTATGGGCTTGACTAGGGACTACACTATAGACTAAATTATAAACAAGATGGATAAGACTTTGGACTAAACAATAGATTATACAGACTAAACAGTAGACAAGGGTACAGATTAGACTTTAGACTAAACAATAGACTAGACTATGGACTAGAGTAAAGACTAGACTATAGACTGCTCTAGACTAAGACTAAACATTACATAACATTAGACTAGACTGAACATAAGACAAGAATATAGAATAGGCTATAGATTAAACAATAAACTAGACTACAGACTAAACAATAGACTAGACAACAGATCAGTTTATATACTTATGGACTGTAGACTAAACTAGAGACTACACAATAAACTAGACTAGAATATAGACTAGACTATGGACAGATTATAAACTAGATACATATTAGACTGTAGACTAGATTAGATTAGGCTATAGATTACATTATGTACTAGTTTATATGATAGCCTATATACCATAGGCTAGATTATAGCCTAGACTATAGTCTAGGATATAAACAAAACAATAGACTAGAATATAGGCCTGACTATGGACTAGATTATGACCAGATTATAAACTAGAATTTAGAATAGATAAGCTAAACTAGAGACTACACTACAGACTAAACTATAGACAAGACTATGGACTAAACAAGACTAGAATACAGACTAAACTATAGGCAAGGCTATAGATTAGACTATAGACTAAACAATAGACTAGACTATAGACTAGGCTATAGACTAAAGACTAGACTATAGATTAAACAATAGACAAGACTACTCTAGAGACTAGACTAAACATTAGACAAGATTACAGACTAAACTATAGATTAAACATAAACTAGAGTACAGTTTAAACAATAGACTAGGCTATAGATTAGACAATAGAGTTATAACTTCTAAAATATGAATAGGAATTTGTTTAATTTTAAAAACAATTTTACTCTAGAAATCATTTAAAAATAAAAACATTTTTTTTTAGATTTTAAATATTACATAGTTTTCTTTATGTGTTTCTTGTTGTTGTAGTAGTATATATGATTTATTATTAATTCAACATTTGTTTTTTTTTTTTGTTTAATTTTATTTTGTTAATAATAGATAATATGAAATTTCAAATGATTAAAGTTTTAACTTTAAGTAAATATTACACATGATTTGACTCGTTTCACTTAAATTAATAATTTTGATCATTAGTTTAATATAAATAACGTTTTTAGCGATCATAATTTTTGTATTAAATTTAACTTATAGTTAGCTAATGTATAACAAGTCAATAGAATACATATTAATCATAATATTTTATATATTTATATACAATAAATAATAAATTGCAAAAAAATATAAATATATTTTTTTATAATAATATTAAAAAAAATAATTTACAACCTAAAAGAAAATTATTTATTAAAGAGATATTTAAAGCGTTTTAAAAGAAAGTTCTTTTAATAGGCTTTCAGTAATATTTTGCTTTGAATACATTTTAGGTTTAGTTCTTAATTTTATTGTAATAATTTTAGTTAAAAAAATTGATTTTATTTTAATTTAAAATTTTTTTTAACAAAAAAATGAAAATATTTAACAATGAAAATAATAAGATTTTAAATAATATTTTCTCATTTAATTCTATGTATTTATATAATTTGTACAAAATTTAAGGCATTTTACAATGATGATCAAAGTAGTGTTTTATTAAAATATTAGAAAAAAAATGTTTTATTACAAAATTTACAGCTAAGAAAATATTTTATTTATTAAAGCCAACAATAACAAAATGTTTACATTTGTTTTATTTTAAATAATAATAAGAATTAATAATGCACATAATTTTTAAAAATAAAAAAAATATATAAATTAATTTAGAATTAATTTTCTTTTTTTTCTTCTTTACTTAAGGTACATAATTTTATTATTATTTTTCGTTATGTTTGGGATTCTATATATAACAAGATGTTTGTTTTATGTATTTCTAATGTTAATTTATAGTTTATTTAGTTAAATATTTGTTCTAATAGAAAATTTATATTATAATATATTTCTTTTATTAAAAAAAAATAATGTTGTTTTTTTTTATACAAATATTTGCACTTAATAATTTATATTTAGAATTGTTTTTTTTTTTTTAATTAAATTAAAAGTTTAAGGCTTAAATACAACAAATTTGGAAGGAATATTGAATATATTTGAGTTCCTGTACAATGGCGTTTGCAAAAAGTTATGAGAGATAGAGATTAAATGTATGATTAAAGGGAGATAAGAGCTTGTTAAGAGAGCATTTTGTAAAGAACATTTAGAGCGGGTTTTTCAGATGATGACATACTACATTCAAACCTAGTTTAATCTACTTATTTATATCTTAGTTTAATTGAGTATTATTGGCCAATTCAACCCAAGTTATAAATGAGACAAAAACAATAAAAATAATGAATTTAGGACGGGTTTCTTACTACTCAGTTAAACTAGGCTTAACTTGCTGTTAGATTAAACTCGAAACAAATTTAGGCGGACTTTAACCGCCTTTAAAAAGGCTCTCTTTAACCAATGCATTTTGTAAAGAACACTTACATGAGCACTTACTATGGAAATTTCCTTTGTTTAAGCTAAATTTCTATCGATAATTTATCACTTTCAGAGGCACATAGAAAGTCGCTTTATTTTAAACGTGCATTTCATATAGAAAATTACTGCCTTTAAAAGATGCATGTTTCCTTTAAGAAAAACAAATAGAAGATTGATTCGTCTTAGAGTTTCATTTTATATAGAAATTTGTTCTGTTTACGATATTTATTTGCCAAAGAAATGTGCTATTTTTAATGAAGACATTTGCTAAAGAAAAATTGTCTGTTTATGATGCACCCCTTTTTTATATAAAAGTATTCCCTTTATGAGAGTGATTTCTCTGGAAAAATACTCTCTTTAAGAGTCTCATTTTCCATAGAATAGTTCTCTTTTCAAAAATGGCTGTTTATGAGGCTGATTTAAAAGTATTTACCTTTTCTAAGAAATATATTTTTTATATAAGGTTTTTCTCTTTATAAGCCCAGATTTTCTCAATAAGACAAAGATTTTTCATAGAAAAATTTTCTTATTAAGATACCGATTTTATTAGAAAAGTTGTCTTTTCAAAAGACTAACATTCTTTAGAAAATTTTTCTCTTTCTCTAAGAAAAGATTCAAAAGTTTTGGGTCTTTAAAAGACAATTGGGACGAACGACGAATTTCGTATAGCACGACGATGGATGGAATGGAATTTTAACAGCTTCAAAATTTTTTCGAACATTAATTCGAATTTTCGAACTTAATTTTAAATATTCCAACATACCATTGTAGTGTCATCGAGTGTACTACAAATTGACAAATTACAGACAATTTGGGCCACCCGAACTGGTTTTAAAAGCTTTAAAAAGTTCGAATTTTCGAAAATTTAATTTTTAGTTTTTATGACCCAGAGATTATTTTAAGAGCATAAACAATTTTTCGAACATAACTTTAAATTTTCGAATATTCGAACATAATATTGTATTGTCATTAGCTGTACTCACAACTGCCAAATTTCAGAAAATTCGGGCTACCGGAATTAGTCTTAAAACAATTTTCCCCAATTAATTCGTCGTTCGTCTGCGTAAGAAATAGAAATAAACCTATCGCACAGTTCGTTACGTATGACGAGTTTTGTCACACACATTGATTGTGCGTATTTTCATATACTTTAGTGTGTTCTATATCTGACGACGAAAATTCGTTCCGAAAAATTCCCCGTTCGTACCAATTGTGCGTAAAGTATTACTCTTTTCGAAACGAATTGCAGTAGAAAAATTGTGTCTTTCGAAATTTGATTTTATCTAGAAAAAGAAATTTGCCAAATGATTAGTCAAAAATATTTCTTAACTAAAAAATAAAATGTCATATTTTTTTAAATGTTTATTTAAATCCTTTTAAGTTAAGCTTAAAAGTATTATAAACTATTTTTCGTTTAGTAAGAGAAGACATGCAAAACTGTTCGAGATATCAGCTTATAACTCAAAAAATCGAAAGAGTTATAATGATTTCAGAGAAAAAAAAAGTAAATTAAAAAACATATGTTTTAAACATAAATACTAATGGGTTAAAATAATAAAATTTTTGACTAATTTTTTAAAGGAACACTTATGTATGGCATTTGAAATTTAAAAGAAATATTGTACGTTTAGAAAAAAATATGTTTTCAAAGAAAATGGACTAATGGACAAACTCTTTAATAGGCTTTTTTTACTTTTAATCTTTAAGACGGCTTTACACGAATACGGATGGGATTGTCTGAGCGCAATATGTATTAAAATCATCACACATTAAGAGAGAATACTGATAGAAAATTTGACAGTTTAATGGCTCTCTTCATTCCGTTTTGGCATCAGCTTGGCATCAGCTCAAGTTTAAACCACCTTCATTGGGCGCTTAAACTAGCAAACAAAGTTAACCAATTGAAAACAACAAACAAAAACAACTTCCGAAGATAAATTCTAATTTAATCCATAATCCTTCATCTAAAGATTGACCCTAAATGTATTTCTCTCTTCTTTAAGACCTGGTCCATATTAGGAAACTTTTGTTGAGAAAATTTTTCATAATTCTCTTTTGAAGTTTCCTTAATGTCTACACTTTTATTTCGGAAACAACGTGTTAATTTCATTGATTTGTTGTTGCACGAATGAGAAGAATAGCAAAACAAAACAAGTTTCCGAGTAAGAGAAACTCCGTACCACGAGAGAGATATGAATGATATTATTTCTCTTCAGGCAAAATCAAAAGTTTCCGAAAAAAGTTTCCTAGAGTGGCAGTAGCAGCAAACCCGATGTTCAATAAATTTTACCAAATACAACGTTTATACTCCCTTTTAAGATTCATCAACTTAACTGGAACTTATTATCCAGTTAATTTTTTTCTGAATTTGAATCTGATCTAGAATCCTTTGAAAAAGAATACTTCTATTCTTTCGTAATACTTAAGTATTACTTCAATAAAACTGAATGTTGGGTAGTGGGACCATTCCCAATTAACAAATTATCTTTAAAACTCCTTGCTAATTAATCTTGAAATTTAACTTTCTCCCTTTTTATAGCTCTATACAACTTAAGTTTAACATTTTGTTCTCTAACTCTCAGACTTTAAACTTAATACATACATATGTATTTATCTTTTGGACCTCTTGCTATACCTACTAATCGTAGGTAATGACTCCAAATTCTAGTAACTTATTTTCTTGCGCAACTTTAAAGACAAACGTTGTTGCTGCTGCTGCTGGTGGTGATGTTGCTGCTGATGTTCCCTTTGTTCGGTAGCCATAACTCCAGCAGCATATTTAGCACTGCGCGGCATATAAAGACCCTGACTTGTAGTAGGTGTAGGTATACCGGAGGTAGAGGTCGAAGATGTAGAAGAAGCGGTAGAAGATTCCAAATTTGTAATAGCTGCCTGGCGATGTCTGGTGCGAAAACTACCACCACCACCACCAACAACTGTCGAAGATGAGGTGGTACCAGTAGCAGAATTGTTGTTGTTGTTGGAGGCAGACGATACTTGATTATTAGTCTTTCTCAGCAATTTAGTGTTGTACTCATCACATTTGTCCTTTTCAATGCGTGTACTACTCAAGGATCTTTTATTGCGTTTAATATTACTAAAGCCTCCACCAGAAACTCCGCTGCCATATTGGCTACTACAGGGTATACCCGTCGTTGATGGCAAGGAACGCTGTGATGTACGACTAAGACGATTTGTATCTAAATTTTGAGGAGTAGAGGAGGCGGAAGAGGAACAGGGTGTGGGTGTAGTTGCCAGGGATAGGGAATGGGTATAGGAGGATAATAGGTTTGGCATAGTGGTTGTGGTGTTGAGATTATGATGTGATTGTTGTTGGTCATGGTGCGGGAATGAATTGTTGTCGGCGGCAATGGGGGGAGAAGAAGATGATAAGAAATTTATGTTTAATTGTGTTTGCTGTATTATAGAGATATTATTATTGTTATTATTATTATTTTCTAAGGATAAATTACTGTTTGAATGTGTGGATTTAAGGGTTTCAGCGTCAGAAGAGGAATTTGAATGATTGGCAGAGGTACAAGAGGATTTTGTTGTATTGGTACGCAGTATACGTTCTTCCAACTTATTACTATTGCTATTGCTACATGTTGTGGTTGTTGTTGTACTACTACTATTGCTATTGTTGTTGCTGCTATTATGATTATTAGTTTTGTTCATATTGGCCAAGAGAGTGCCGGAAGAGGGTAAAGGATTCGAATTTAAATCCAATGTAGCTGAAGATGAACGTGTTGTAATGCCACCGCCACCACTAATACCACTGCCCAACTGTATGGCTGAGGGTAAAGCAGAAACATCTCGATAATAACGTGCAGTAGTCACAGTACAAGGTGGTGCTTGTTGCAAACCTCCTCCGGCTCCACCACCACCACCACCATCCTGATGACGATGATATCTTAAACGTGATCTTCCTCTCAAAGTCATGTGATGATGTGATGGTGCTGTTATAGCGGCTGCTGCCGATAATCTATTTGAACTTCTAGAAGGCGGTATAGTGGCCGATGAACCCACTACACCACCACCATGATTTATGGCCACATTTAAATCAATTAAAGCTGCTGTTGCTCTCACTATCGGTATTTTACTTTCATTTGTGGTGGAACTTATTAAAGTGTTGTTGTAGGTTTTCGTTTGTTTATTTAAACTACTGAGTGTGGGTGTAGTTACATCATGTTGATGTTGTAGCAATGTTGATGATGTTGTTGTGGAACTTACAGTATTGGCATTGTGGTTGTTGTTGTTATTATTATTGGCGGCAGTGACATTATTTGAAATCTGTTGCTGTTGTTCAGCTTTACGTAAATGCATTAGTCCCATTCTTTAGATATTTTTGTTAAAGTTTATATACAATTGTTAGTAGATTTTTTTATTGTATGTTGTTGTTGTATAATGTTTATATTGATTTAGAATAATTGTGTTGTTGTTTTATTGTTTTGTTTATTATACAAAATACATAAAATTCCCGAAAGTCACCGCAATTAAGAGAAAGAAAGAAGAAAGAGAAAAACATATTGGAAAAATATATTATAGTAAATCTTATATTGTTTTGGTGTTTATATAGTAAATGTAAAGTTTAGTAGATTGCAAGTGTTATACGAGAAATAAACTATGTTTATTACGATTTTTAAAATAATACAGAAACATGCAGAGCAAAAGCAACTAATAAATAAGGCATCAAATAAAAAATACACTCAAAACATTATATATCTTAACGGATCGGTGAAAAATGTTGGTTATTAGAAATATTATTACTCATTCCGGAAATCTAACTTATCAATTATATCTAAAAACTTTCTAAAAAGATGTATAGGAAAATTATACTTTTTGCTAAAAGCTAGTTTGAGCACTTTGATACCGGTTTATATCATACTTTAAAGTAGTGTCGTACCAATAAACCACAGAATCAACTTCAACGGGTGGCTAGTTGCAGCAGGACTCGTCCTGTCTTGTTCAGTTGGCTCATATTACTTTGGGATCCACATAGTGGGTGTGTTTTATCCTCAAATTTGCGGGAAGTAGTAAGTAGAAGTTAAGCAAATGATACACGATGAAATCTTTATTTCGGGCTAAGTTCGATGCCGCTACCAGATCACAAGGTTTCTAGTCTATAGTCTAGTTTATAATCTAGACTATAGTCTAGTCTATAGTCTAGTCTATAGTCTAGTCTATAGTCTAGTCTATAGTCTAGTCTATAGTCTAGTCTATAGTCTAGTCTATAGTCTAGTCTAGTCTAGTCTATAGTCTAGTCTATAGTCTAGTCTATAGTCTAGTCTATAGTCTAGTCTATAGTCTAGTCTATAGTCTAGTCTATAGTCTAGTCTATAGTCTAGTCTATAGTTAGTCTATAGTCTAGTCTATAGTCTAGTCTATAGTCTAGTCTATAGTCTAGTCTATAGTCTAGTCTATAGTCTAGTCTATAGTCTAGTCTATAGTCTAGTCTATAGTCTAGTCTATAGTCTAGTCTATAGTCTAGTCTATAGTCTAGTCTATAGTCTAGTCTATAGTCTAGTCTATAGTCTAGTCTATAGTCTAGTCTATAGTCTAGTCTATAGTCTAGTCTATAGTCTAGTCTATAGTCTAGTCTATAGTCTAGTCTATAGTCTAGTCTATAGTCTAGTCTATAGTCTAGTCTACAGTCTAGTCTAGTCTATAGTCTAGTCTATAGTCTAGTCTATAGTCTAGTCTATAGTCTAGTCTATAGTCTAGTCTAGTCTATAGTCTAGTCTATAGTCGAGTCTAGTCTATAGTCGAGTCTAGTCTATAGTCTAGTCTATAGTCTAGTCTATAGTCTAGTCTATAGTCTAGTCTATAGTCTAGTCTATAGTCTAGTCTATAGTCTAGTCTATAGTCTAGTCTATAGTCTAGTCTATAGTCTAGTCTATAGTCTAGTCTATAGTCTAGTCTATAGTCTAGTCTATAGTCTAGTCTATAGTCTAGTCTATTCTAGTCTATAGTCTAGTCTATATCTAGTCTATAGTCTAGTCTATAGTCTAGTCTATAGTCTAGTCTATAGTCTAGTCTATAGTCTAGTCTATAGTCTAGTCTATAGTCTAGTCTATAGTCTAGTCTATAGTCTAGTCAATAGTCTAGTCTATAGTCTAGTCTATAGTCTAGTCTATAGTCTAGTCTATAGTCTAGTCTATAGTCTAGTCTATAGTCTAGTCTATAGTCTAGTCTATAGTCTAGTCTATAGTCTAGTCTATAGTCTAGTCTATAGTCTAGTCTAGTCTATAGTCTAGTCTAGTCTATAGTCTAGTCTATAGTCTAGTCTATAGTCTAGTCTAGTCTATAGTCTAGTCTAGTCTAGTCTATAGTCTAGTCTAGTCTATAGTCTAGTCTATAGTCTAGTCTATAGTCTAGTCTATAGTCTAGGTTATAGTCTAGTCTATAGTCTAGTCTATAGTCTAGTCTATAGTCTAGTCTATAGTCTAGTCTATAGTCTAGTCTATAGTCTAGTCTATAGTCTAGTCTATAGTCTAGTCTATAGTCTAGTCTATAGTCTAGTCTATAGTCTAGTCTATAGTCTAGTCTATAGTCTAGTCTATAGTCTAGTCTATAGTCTAGTCTATAGTCTAGTCTATAGTCTAGTCTATAGTCTAGTCTATAGTCTAGTCTATAGTCTAGTCTATAGTCTAGTCTATAGTCTAGTCTATAGTCTAGTCTATAGTCTAGTCTATAGTCTAGTCTATAGTCTAGTCTAGTCTATAGTCTAGTCTAGTCTATAGTCTAGTCTAGTCTAGTCTATAGTCTAGTCTAGTCTATAGTCTAGTCTAGTCTAGTCTAGTCTAGTCTATAGTCTAGTCTAGTCTATAGTCTAGTCTAGTCTATAGTCTAGTCTAGTCTAGTCTATAGTCTAGTCTATAGTCTAGTCTAGTCTATAGTCTAGTCTAGTCTATAGTCTAGTCTAGTCTATAGTCTAGTCTAGTCTATAGTCTAGTCTAGTCTAGTCTAGTCTATAGTCTAGTCTATAGTCTAGTCTATAGTCTAGTCTATAGTCTAGTCTATAGTCTAGGTTATAGTCTAGTCTATAGTCTAGTCTATAGTCTAGGCTATAGTCTAGTCTGTAGTCTAGTCTATAGTCTAGTCTATAGTCTAGTCTTTAGTCTAGTCTATAGTCTAGTCTATAGTCTAGTCTATAGTCTAGTCTATAGTCTAGTCTATAGTCTAGTCTATAGTCTAGTCTATATTCTAGTCTATAGTCTAGTCTATAGTCTAGTCTATAGTCTGGTCTATAGTCAAGTCTATAGTCTAGTCTATAGTCTAGTCTGTAGTCTAGTCTATAGTCTAGTCTATAGTATAGTCTATAGTCTAGTCTATAGTCTAGTCTATATTCTAGTCTATAGTCTAGTCTATAGTCTAGTCTATAGTCTAGTCTATAGTCTGGTCTATAGTCAAGTCTATAGTCTAGTCTATAGTCTAGTCTGTAGTCTAGTCTATAGTCTTGTCTATAGTCTAGTCTATAGTCTAGTCTATAGTCTAGTCTATAGTCTAGTCTATAGTCTAGTCTATAGTCTAGTCTATAGTCTAGTCTATAGTCTAGTCTATAGTCTAGTCTATAGTCTAGTCTATAGTCTAGTCTATAGTCTAGTCTATAGTCCAGTCTATAGTCTAGTCTATAGTCTAGTCTATAGTCTAGTCTATAGTCTAGTCTATAGTCTAGTCTATGGTCTTGTCCATAGTCTAGTCTATGGTCTAGTCTATGGTCTAGTCTATGGTCTAGTATATAGTCTAGCCTATAGTGTAGTCTTTAGTTTAGTCTATAGTCTAGTCTATAGTCTAGTCCATAGTCTAATCTATGGTCTTGTCCATAGTCTAGTCTATGGTCTAGTCCATAGTCTAGTCTATGGTCTAGTATATAGTCTAGCCTATAGTGTAGTCTTTGGTTTAGTCTATAGTCTATACTCAAGTCTATAGTCTAGTCTATAGTCCATTTTATAGTCTAGACTTTAGAATAGACTATGGACTAGACTATAGTCTATTCCATAGTCTAGTTCATAGTCTAGTCAATATTCTAATCTATAGTCAAGTCTATAGTCTAGTTTGAAGTCCAGTCTACATAATAGCATAATTAAATTTAACAAACTAACTTTAAAACTGCAGCAAAGTTCAAAGGTTAGAAAAATAGGGAACCGTTAAAGCTGAACAAAAGTATATGAAAATACCCAAAAGCCACAAAATTAAAAAAAAAAAACAAACAATAAATACAACAACAAAATTAAACAACAAGGAAGAAAAAGCCAAAAGTTGGGAGAAGGAAAAAGAAAATAAATTAACACAAAGAAATTTATTAAAAATAAAAATACAAACAAATTTTGGTTGTTTTGGGGGGAAAATTTTTTCAAAAAAATTCGTAAATATTTATTGAATCATTATCATGCATAAAACAAAAGAACTATTAAGATATTTAGTACAAATAAGTTAATAAGGTTTTAATAATAAATTATACAACAAAAATATAATTTAAATATCTACAGAATTTCAAAGTTGTCTTTTTTACTTGATAAAATTTTAAATAAGTAAATAAATTTTAAATAAGAGGAGGTATATAAAAATATATAAGGTAAGTAGTACTTAGTAGTGTTTTTAGTTCTAAATAATATATAATAACAACAGATAGAAAAAAAAAATACATTACAATTTGGGATAATAGGTTCATTATTTTTGACTCAATACTACAATATACAATTTTGAAAATAAAACAAAAAATTTATGTTTTAATAAGAAAATAAAAAATTTTGTGTGATAATTAGAATATTTTAAACATCAATTAATAAACAAAGGTAATAATCCTTTTTTTTATTTGTACAATATTAAGAGAAAAATATTTATTTCAAAGTTATAGTGTAAAGTTTTATTAATAAAAATTTATTATAGCTTATAGTTTAAAAATAATTTGTATATTTAAATTTTGATATAAATTTTCTTTTGGAGTAGGGAAAGGGGATATTTTTATTCAACCATCAACGATGACGATTAAAGTATTGCATTAGACTTCGTTTAAAGCTTTGTTTTTTTATTTTTGTTATAAAGTTGTTTGTTGTGTTAGAAATAAAGAAATTTAAATTTTTACAAAATTTTTATTAAACAAACTTAAAATATATTACAAAAACAATAATTATATATGTGTTAAGTATTTGATTATTTCAAGCATTAACTAAAATTAGTACAACTGAACTTAAATTAATGAACCAAAAAAATATATTAATTAGTTGTTTTGTTTGAATGGTTTTAATTGAATTGTGTTTTAGTATAAAATTACTTTGTAATTCTAGACTAGACAACGTTTCTATAGCAAAAGTTGCTCTAAACTACACAACTTTTTATAGAGAATGCTGCTTTAGACTAGACAAGTTTTCTACAGAAAAAGTTGCTCTAGACTAGACAAATTTTGTTATGAAAAACTTGCTTTAGTCTAGACAACTTTTCTATAGAAAAAGTTGCTCTAGACTAGACAACTTTTCTGCAGAAAAAGTTGCTCTAAACTAGAAAACTTTTCTGCAGAAAAAGTTGCTCTAAACTAGACAACTTTTTTGCAGAAAAAGTTGCTCTACACTAGACAACTTTTCTGCAGAAAAAGTTGCTCTAAACTAGACAACTTTTTTAAAGAAAAAGTTGCTCTAGACTAGACAACTTTTTTAAAGAAAAAGTTGCTCTAGACTAGACAACTTTTCTGAAGAAAAAATTACTCTAAACTAGACAATTTTTCAAGAAAAAAAGTTGCTCTAGACAAGACAACTTTTCAAGAGAAAAAGTTGCTCTAGACTTGACTTCTCTATAGAAAAAGCTGCTTTACACTATACAACTTTTCTATAAAAAAATTGCTCTATACTAGACAATTTTTCTATAGAAAAACATGCTCTAGTCTAGACAACTTTTCAAGAGAAAAAGTTGCTCTAAACTAGACAACTTTTCAAGGGAAAAAGTTGCTCTAAACTAGACAACTTTTCTTTAGAAAAAGTTGCTCTAGACTAGACTACTCTTCTATAGAAAAAGTTGCTCTAGACTAGACAACTTTTCAAGAGAAAAAGTTGCTCTAAACTAGACAACTTTTCTTTAAAAAAATGCTTTAGATTTGACAACTTTTCTATAGAAAAAGTTGCTCTAGACTAAACAACTTTTCTATAGAAAAAGTTGCTCTAGACTAAACAACTTTTCTATAGAAAAAGTTGCTCTAGACTAGAGGAAAAGTTGCCTAGACTTGACAACTTCTCTATAGAAAATGTTGCTTTACACTAGACAACTTTTCTATAGAAAAAGTTGCTCTAGACTAAACAAATTTTTTAAAGAAAAAGTTGCTCTAAAACTATTATAAAGAAAAAGTGGCTCTACACAACTTTTCTACAGAAAAAGTTACTCTAGTTTAGACAAATTTTCTATAGTTGAAATTGTTCTCTTTCCCAGCAACAAGTCTAAACTAAATACCAACAAAACTACTAGATTAAAATTAAAAACTAAATGTTAAAATTTACTTAAAAAAATGAAAGAAAATATAAATAAAATGCAAGAACTAATGGCGGCAATATGAACAAATTCATTATAAAATTTAGTTCAAAAACACAATTTGTAAAAACAACAAAATAATTAAGAGAAAAAATCTTTGTTTTTTTAATTTTCTTATAAAATTTTGCAATAGAAAAAAAATTACAACAAACATTATTAAAAAAATGGCAACAAAAATTTACGTTAATAAAACAGCAGCATGGCTTTTAAATTAAAATAAACAAAAAGCTAATTTTCTTAGATTTTTATTAAAAAAAAAAAACTTGGCAAAATGAATTGAATTTGTTAATAAATATTAAAAGAAATTAAAAATGTGTTATTTTTTGTATTAGGGAAAGAGGAAATGAGGAATTAGGAATAAAGTCAAGAAGATATAATTTTGTGTATAGAAGAAGGAGGATGGGGGGGCGGTCTGTTTAAAACTTACCTTTTGCTATAAATAGCTAAACTGCGTGCCCGTGTTGTTATTGTACTATTAACACTATTTAAACCCATGGTGGTGGTAGTTGAGGTTAGATTTGTTGTTGCTGTTGTAGTTGGACCACCAACACTATTATTATTGTTGTTGTTATTATTATTATTATTGTTAATATTATTACAATTATTGTTATTACTGTTGTTGTTATTATTATTGTTATTAATATTGTTGTTATTATTTAATAAATTATTTGTAGCTGTCACTGCTGCATTTGAATCCAAACAATCTTGAGCCTTTAGGCCAGTTGTGGTTGTTGTACTGGTGGCCAACATATTAACCAAATTATTGTTATTACGGAACGGTTGTGAACGTGCTCGGGTATGACGTAGAGGATTTTCAGTTTCACTGTAAAATGACAACAAATTTAAAATTTGAATATTTTAAGTAAAAGTTACACAAGTTCACACTTACCCTGTACTACCACCAGATCTGGAATTATGTTGCCTTCTCATGGCCTTTATTTGATTTAGTTTGTCACCCTGAGTTTGTGCCTTGGTCTTTTCTATAGCTGCCTGAGTCATTTTAACTGTGGATGCTATGGTAGGCCTTTGTAAGGCGGCCGGTTCATAAGTAGTTGAAGGTTTTTTCAGTTTCTTTTCAGAATACAAAGGAGATGAAGACACATTAGTATTAGTGGTGACACTTGAGCTAGTTACCGTTGTTGATGTTATCAAACTATGACCATTACCCATTAAAGGTGGTGTTCGACGTAAAGTTATTTCAGTAATAGCAGCAACACCTCCACCACCACCTACTCCACCACCCGTAGGAGTAGGTGAACTTCTTAGGGATGTGGTAGTACTAGTAGTAACATTACTGCTCTTAGTACTGGTAACTGTTGTCGGTGATTTGCGTCTTCGTGACACTATAAATGTGCTATTAGTATTAGAGGTTGTAGATTCTTCTTCGGTTTCGGTAACGTCATTGTCATTATCACTAGCACTAGTTGGCGGTGTTATAGCACCATCTTTCGCTGTCATTAACAAACGTGTACGTGTTGTTAGAGTTTTATTGCCATTCTCATACGATTCCAATGAGTCCAATTGATTCGAATCCGTTTGATCTTCCTCATTCAAATGCATAGTGTCGACCTTTTGTGAAATACCCTTGACGCGTGTCATTAACATTTCCGTATTATTTTCATTCGAACGTAACTGACCAGCAGAACAAGTTTTATACAATAAACTATAAATGCCATATTTGTGTACGGGACAACAGGTACCAGCACGTTTACGCATGCGTTCTCCCTCAGACCACAGCCATGATTGTTTACTAAAATTAAGGAGGAGTAGGAGAAAATTGAAAAT
The DNA here is from genome assembly GCF_022045245.1 of Lucilia cuprina. Classification (NCBI taxonomy): domain Eukaryota; kingdom Metazoa; phylum Arthropoda; class Insecta; order Diptera; family Calliphoridae; genus Lucilia; species Lucilia cuprina. Next base: position 16,791,119 of record NC_060950.1, read on the forward strand.
TTTTATAAAATTATTGTTCTTTTTTTAATATTTAGCAAATTAATTACTCTTCCATCCATTGTTGTTGATGACCAATAACAGAACCAGGACGACATAAACGTAACCAGGCAATAGCTTCCAGAGCTGAGAAATTATAGTGTTTCATAATATAAGCACCAATTAAACTACCAGTGCGTCCAAGACCAGCTAAAAACAGAAATTATGACCAAATTAGAATAAAAACATTTCTTTTTGTATTGAACTAGATGACTAGATTAAAGCAACTTTTTCTACAGAAAAGTTGTCTAGACTAGAGCGACTTTTTCTACAGAAAAGTTGTCTAGACTAGAGCAACTTTTTCTACAGAAAAGTTGTCTAGACTAGAGCAACTTTTTCTACAGAAAAGTTGTCTAGACTAGAGCAACTTTTCTATAGAAAAGTTGTCTAGACAAGAGCAAATTTTTCTATAGAAAAGTTGTCTAGACTAAAGCAACTTTTTCTATAGAAAAGTTGTCTAGACTAGAGCAACGTTTTCTATAGAAAAGTTGTCTAGACTAGAGCAACGTTTTCTATTGAAAAGTTGTCTAGACTAGAGCAACGTTTTTTATTGAAAACTTGTCTAGACTAGAGCAACGTTTTCTATAGAAAAGTTGTCTAGACTAGAGCAACGTTTTCTATAGAAAAGTTGTTTAGACTAGAGTAAAGTTATTTATAGAAAAGTTGTCTAGACTAGAGCAACGTTATCTATAGGAAAATGGCCTAGACTAGAGAAACTTTTTCTATGGAAAAGTTGTCTAGACTAGAACAACTTTTTCTATAGAAAAGTTGTCTAGACTAGAGCAACTTTTTCTATAGAAAAGTGTAGACTAGAGCAACTTTTTCTATAGAAAAGTGTAGACTAGAGCAACTTTTTCTATAGAAAAGTTGTCTAAACTAAAGCAACTTTTTCTATAGAAAAGTTGTCTATACTAGAGCAACTTTTTCTATAGAAAAGTTGTCTAGACTAGAGCAACTTTTTCTATAGAAAAGTTGTCTAGACTAGAGCAACTTTTTCTATAGAAAAGTTGTCTAGACTAGAGCAACTTTTTCTATAGAAAAGTTGTCTAGACTAGAGCAACTTTTTCTATAGAAAAGTTGTCTAGACTAGAGCAACTTTTTCTATAGAAAAGTTGTCTAGACTAGAGCAACTTTTTCTATAGAAAAGTTGTCTAGACTAGAGCAACTTTTTCTATAGAAAAGTTGTCTACACTAGAGCAACTTTTTCTATAAAAAAGTTGTCTAGACTAGAGCAACTTTTTCTATAGAAAAGTTGTCTAGACTAGAGCAACTTTTTCTATAAAAAAGTTGTCTAGACTTTTTTCTATAGAAAAAGTTGCTCTAATCTAGACAACTTTTCTACTGTCTAGACTAGAGCAACGTTTTCTATAGAAAAGTTGTCTAGACAAGAAAAACTTTTTCTATAGTTGTCTAGACTAAAGCAACTATTTCTATAGAAAGGTTGTCTAGACTGAAGCAACTTTTTCAATAGCAAAGTTGTCTAGATTAGAGCATCTTTTTTATAGAAAAGTTGTCTAGACTACAGCAATTTTTTATAGAAAAGGTCCCCTATTCTAGGGCAACATTTTCCAATGAAAATTCTGGACTAAAACTATAAGATTAAAACAAACTTATGAAATTATCCACTCACCTTTACAATGCACTGCTATGGCACCCTTTGTTGTCTCACATATCGTTAAGAATTTCTTCAATATCAAATCGCTAGGCGTACTACCATCTATGAAAAATAGATCTTTATGATCAAAACCGGCATTCTCAAAACTGGAAGCATGATAAACCTTGGCATTCAAACGTATGATGGTCGTTACATTATTACCACGAAAATATTCAAAATAAGTTTCTGGTGAATGGCAAGGATAACCATTCGGCAGTGTTTTGGACTTTTGATGAGGTCCACAGAAGGCAATAAACTTTTGAGGAACAATCCAATTGAAATCACCATTTTCAACACGTTCATAATATTCATACTCTTCGGCATCGAAATCTTCAAAATTAAAGAAACCTGCTTTTAAAGATTTGTGTACAGCATTTAGGCAATCGATTAGAGAGATTTTATAGCCACTGGGACCATAGGAGGCATCACAAAAACGTGTATAAGCAGGTATTTCGCCCATGACCAAGGGGCGATAGGCCTCTTCGGGTGATTTGTTGAGGTAAATTATCTGGGGGGAGCAAAGAAGAAAATTTGTTTAGAATTTCTTTTTTTAAATGTTGTTATTATCCTTGACCTTACCGCAAATGCTCCCATTAGATAGGCGGCATTAACTCTTTTAGCCGGATTCATGGAGGTGTAATGTACAATTTTCTTATTGGCCAAAGTTTTATTATTTAATTTGGCATTCAATTTCTGACAATAGCGATACAGCATGCAAATGTTGAGAGGACCAAAATCATTGTAGAAATTTTCATAGATAAAATCATCATCGATGCTAAAATAATGACTGGTTGCAGTATTTTTTGGTTTAAAATTCTTTTTAAATGCCACAAAATATAAACGATCTACAAGGAAAGTAGAATTAAAATAGAAAATTTAATATTTGGAAAAAATATAAAAAAATTTACATTCATAATAAATTTCAACTAAAACACGTTATGGAATTTATTTTAATTCCCTAAAACTTATTATAATTATTAATAAGAAAGGCAACTTATTTATATTCAGTTCAACGTAAATCTTATAAAAATTTAATGTTGCTATTTACGTGCCACACATTTGTTACTTAAAGAATATAATGTTAAAGGACCAAAATAAAAGAGTTTTAAATTCGGCTGTGTCGAATCGTATTTACACTTCACCGTAGTATGTTTACAAAAATACACTAGGACGCTGTGAGTTTATTACCAAAATTTTTGATTTAATATCCAAATAGATACAAAAAGTATTAAAGCCGTGATGCACGGTTGTCGGATCTTACATCGTTGTCATTAAAATGACAAGAAAATGTCTAACAATCGTCTAAACTTACAATTTACTGCCAACGTCGTAACATCTAACAACCGTGTATACATAGCATTAGTTGAAGAAGATAAAAGTATCAAAAAGTTTAAGTTAAGATCAAGAAGGATTATACACCATGAAAATAATATATATCCTCACGGAGACCATAACGTCCATTGTGATTGCTTTCAAGGAGTATAGATTCAAACACAGAGAAGCAAAGAACACTATAACAAGACAAGAAAGTAAAAAGATAGATAGGATAGATAAACGGAACACTGGTCTATTCCTAAAGCGATACAACCTAGAATATATCTGTCGATTTCTCACCCTAAGGAATAAATAGAAGAGAAAATCCATGTCCCACTATAAAGTCCAATCAAAGAAGTGACTAATTTTTTTGACAAAATCAAGTAGTCTGTGAGGGATAAGTTCCGCAATTTTCCTCAATTCCTATTCTCTAGACATTTCACTTAAAGATTACGTATTCAGGACAATATATACATATATCCACTTGGAGACCATAAGGTCCATTGTTATTCCTTTCAAGGAGTGATGATTCAAACTCAGAGAAGTAAAGTAACAAGGCAAGAACAATGTAGACTGCGAGGCTTAAGTTCCTCAATTTCCCTCAGTTCCTTTTCCATAGACATTTCAGCAAAAGATTACGTATCCTAGGACATTGGCAAATAATATGCTCGAATGTCTCTACTAACTCCTCAATAGTATGGTATACAACTGTCCCACTTAGACCTCGTTCACACTAGGAAACTTCTGTTTAGAAACTTTTTCTTAATTCTCTTTTAAAGTTTCCTTAATGTCTTTCTTTCTTTTGTTTCAGAAACTACATATTAATTGCATTGATTTGTTGTTGTACGAATGAGAAGAATAACAAAATAAGAAAAGTTTCCGAGTACATGAAACTTTGTACCGCGAGAGATCTCACGCAAAATCAAAAGTTTCCCAAGAAAAGTTTCCTAGTGTGAACCGGAAGTTACTGAAAAAGGTTTTAACTGAAAAATGACAGTTTTGACCAGAGGGCCTTTGATGTTTTGAAATCCAATCTACTATTTTTTGACTGGTTAATGATATCACGTATTCCCTTGAATATCAACCAACATTTTCTACAGAATAATATAGTAAAGAGCAAATTTTTTCTATAGAAAAGTTGTCTAGTTTTGAACAAAATTTTCTTTAGAAAAGCCTAAAATGGAACTGGACTACAGTTTTTATTTATTTTGTATCTCTGCACACATGTCACACATAACATACAAATATAAACAAATACTGTAATACCACCATCAAACTGTATTACCACCCTCAAACAAATATGAGATGTATTGCCAACATATTACTGCCTTATCTCCTTGTTCTTGTTATACTCTTCACCTTCGTAAGAATAGAACAGCATCCAAACATACACATAAAATACACAGCTGATTAAAACCAAATACATCTCCACACGCACATGTACATCTTTATCCAATGCACAGTGTTGTTGCTTTTTTAACAAAGCATGAAAAAAATGTGGCTTTTTTGATGAAATTTTCAGAGGTTGTCTCGGATTCTTGCTCATGTCTAACAGAATTATTGAAGATTCGGATCTCGTCGATATCTGGGGACCTCTAAAAACTGATTTCAACAGACAGACAGACAGACAGACAGACAGACGGACATGGCTTAATCGACTCCGCTATCTATAAGGATCCAGAATATATATACTTTATGGGGTCGGAAAATTATATTATAGAAATTACAAACGGAATGACAAACTTATATATACCCTTCTCACGAAGGTGAAGGGTATAAAAACAGCTTGATACCTAAGATGTTGTTTTTGTACGGCAAAGCAAATTGAAGCTGAAAGTCGACACACACCAACACGTTTTACCCTTTCTCGCATTCTATGCGTTTGTCAAAAAAGTAGTATCAATGTATTTGTATGCTGAAGGTTTCAAGTACAAAAGCGTAGAATGCCTTGACGCGTAGAATACTTAAGCTAGAGGTCCACACCACGCGTGTAACGCTTTCTCGCATTATATGCGCCTGTCAAAAAAGTAGAATCAATGTATTTGTATGCAGAAAGTTTCAAGAATGTCTTGATGCGTAGAATACTTAAGCTAGAGGTCCACACCATGCGTTTAACGCTTTGTCGCATTCTACGCGTCTGTCAAAAAATGTAGAATCAATGAATTTGTATGCAGAAAGTTTCAAGAACAAAAGCGTCGAATGTCTTGACGTGTAGAATGCTTAAAGTAGATCTATTTTCTACTTTTAAGCATCACAATAGGCGAGCGAACATGTCATCTGATTTTAACATTAAAAAGCGTCGCATATAACTTGAAGCGTAGAATGCGAAGTAGGTATGAAAAGTATCTGCGGCTTAAATATGAGAATATCATGTAAGGTAAGTTATCTTTTACTCAACCAGTGGATGAAAAAGACCACCGTGAAATAGACCGTTAAGGCAAGTGTTTACATAAAACACTTAGACTTCAAACACAAAGACGAACATTGCTTAATCGCTTCCGATAGAAGGATTCAGATTTTGCTATATATTTTATAGCGTCGTACAATTATGAAAATTGCCAACGAAATTATACCCTTCCCAAAGGTGTAGGGTATAACTAAAAAACTTAATTTAAAAATTTCAACAGTTGTTACAGTGTCACGCCAAAGAGAAAAAAAAACAAATCTTATAAAAATTCCTATAAAATGGTAATGTTATGTGTTAACATGTGTGTGCAAGAGAGTGAGAGAGAAATAATGTGTTGCATGTTAAGAATTTAACTTAAAAATTTTCTAGCATAAATAAATAATAAAATTGGAAAATTTATTTAGAAATTATAAATGTCAAAAGTTAATAAGGCGGCGGTTATGGTTGTAAACACTTTGCAAATAAATATTGACGGGAGAAAAAGAAAATAACGATAACAACAAAAAAATTGCCAAAAATAAGTAAGTTATTGAAATATTGAAGGCATTAAACAAAGAAATGAACAAACAATAAATAGTGTAGAACAAAATTATTAACACGAATAAATATAATTGAGAGAAATTTTTTGTTGAAAAACTTGAAAAATTAAAATATTTAATTTTAAAATAATTTTCTTTGAATCTTAATGATTTAGAGATTATTTTGGAAGTTTTACAATTTCTTTAAAACTTTGACGTAAATATACAAAGTTTTATCATCCACTGTAAAAAAAAACTTATTATGTTCACCTAACGTAAAAACGAAGTGTAAGGAACACAAAGTTTATTTAGTTAAAGGCAAATATGTATTAAAAATAAAATTCAATCAACAGCAAATACAATACAAATTGTTGTAACTGTTAGTGGTTCAATTTACCGGGTTTTAAGTTACTTTTCTTCTTTTTTTTAAACAAAATTCAATAAAGGTTTTGTTGGTTTACCAAGTAATATTTAAATACACATTTAAAAATTTCAACAATTGTTAACAATTTTCAAGGGAATTTCAACAACTGTTAAAAAAAAAAAACTGAAAAATACTAGAACCTTAACCAATAAATAAAATAAGAAGAAAGCTATTTTTCAATATAGTTTTGTTATTATTTACAATTTAAAATATGCAAATAGAGTTAGTATAAATAATATAGTAGAAATATATTAGCAAAAAAAAATATTTTTACATTTAACTAGAAAATAGTTTAAATTGTATGCGTTGCTTAGCTATTTACAGAGGTATTTTTCAAATATCTATTTCTTTCCTAATGTTTGCTTCTGTCTTCGAAAAATTTGTTATAGTATAGTTACACACAATAGCTACTGTTATATTTTATGCAATATGAACTTCTCATGTCATGTTTATATTCTTCATATTTGAACCAAAAAAAGGAAGGAAAAAATCTAATGTCTGACAAGTGCAATAGAAAAATAGGGTTACCAAATTACTCTAAAAATATTGGCTTTTAAAATCTCAGAGATAATGTCCCGAATTCAGAGAGAATTTTAGACTAGACTAAACCCTAGATTACATACTAAACTATAGACTAGACCATATACTAGACTATAGACTAGATTTTAGATTAGACTAAAGACTAGACTATAGACTAGACTATAGACTAGACTATAGACTAGACTATAGACTAGACTATAGACTAGACTATAGACTAGACTATAGACTATAGACTAGACTATAGACTAGACTATAGACTAGACTAGACTATAGACTAGACTATAGACTAGACTATAGACTAGACTATAGACTAGACTATAGACTAGACTATAGACTAGACTATAGACTAGACTATAGACTAGACTATAGACTAGACTATAGACTAGACTATAGACTAGACTATAGACTAGACTATAGACTAGACTATAGACTAGACTATAGACTAGACTATAGACTAGACTATAGACTAGACTATAGACTAGACTATAGACTAGACTATAGACTAGACTATAGACTAGACTATAGACTAGACTATAGACTAGACTAGACTATAGACTAGACTATAGACTAGACTATAGACTAGACTATAGACTAGACTATAGACTAGACTATAGACTAGACTATAGACTAGACTATAGACTAGACTATAGACTAGACTAGACTAGACTATAGACTAGACTAGACTATAGAATAGACTATAGACTAGACTATAGACTAGACTATAGACTAGACTATAGACTAGACTATAGACTAGACTATAGACTAGACTATAGACTAGACTATAGACTAGACTATAGACTAGACTATAGACTAGACTATAGACTAGACTAGACTATAGACTAGACTATGGACTAGACTATAGACTAGACTATAGACTAGACTATAGACTAGACTATAGACTAGACTATAGACTAGACTATAGACTAGACTATAGACTAGACTATAGACTAGACTATAGACTAGACTATAGACTAGACTATAGACTAGACTAGACTATAGACTAGACTATAGACTAGACTATAGACTAGACTATAGACTAGACTATAGACTAGACTATAGACTAGACTATAGACTAGACTATAGACTAGACTATAGACTAGACTATAGACTAGACTATAGACTAGACTAGACTATAGACTAGACTATAGACTAGACTATAGACTAGACTATAGACTAGACTATAGACTAGACTATAGACTAGACTATAGACTAGACTATAGACTAGACTATAGACTAGACTATAGACTAGACTATAGACTAGACTATAGACTAGACTATAGACTAGACTATAGACTAGACTATAGACTAGACTATAGACTAGACTATAGACTAGACTATAGACTAGACTATAGACTAGACTATAGACTAGACTATAGACCAGACTATAGACCAGACTATGGACTAGACTATAGACTAGACTATAGACTAGACTATAGACTAGACTATAGACTAGACTATAGACTAGACTATAGACTAGACTATAGACTAGACTATAGACTAGACTATAGACTAGACTATAGACCAGACTATAGACCAGACTATAGACCAGACTATAGACTAGACTGGACTACAAACTAGACTATAGACTAGTCTACAAACTAGACTATAGACTGGTTTTACCCGCGAAAATAATACCCATGATAGAAAATTTCAATGGTTTCCCCTTTTTACTCAAGCAACACTTTACGAACAATTGTTATAAGTTTGTTTTAGAAATAGTAGTAATAAATAAAAATGGAAAAAAGTTCTTGTGTTTCTAATAAATTTTATTTAGAGTACATGTTTTACACTTTTTGTTTTTCATTATTTCATTTTGCTTTGTTATTGTAAAATATAATTTTGTGTGTTTTAGAAAAAAATGCGCAGGGAGAATTTACATAGAATATATTAGGTTTCCATGTTTTGTTTGAATTTTGAATAAAATGTTTTTTTAACAAACAAACATTTAAACTCAATATTGTTGGTTTGCTGCTGGTTTTTGTTATTAATTTTACGCCAACAAAAATTGGGTTTATAAACATATGGAAAAATTTAAATTTGAAAAGTTTTTCTTAAAGAATTTTATAAAATTTTACTCTTTTAAAGAATATTTTGATTAATATAAATAGAAACTTATATTCGTTAGTATCTCGACCTTTATCAGCCTCGTTGTGCGTTTCTTAACCAATGCCTGAGGTAACGAATCGAACCCATTACCTTCGATTTACCAGATTCGAACACTAAGCACTAACCTACCGGTGGCCGATATATTCGAAAAAGTTTTAAAGTTATAAAAAATCAATATTTTCTTAATACTAATTTCTTCTTTAAAATATTCTTTTGTACAATTAAAAAAGAAACAAATTGTCAATAATAATACAAGACAAGACATCAAACTCAACTATTTTTATATTAAACTGTAAACGTGCGTTATCAATTTCGTCGGCATAGAGATCTACAATGAAAATAAATCTAAAACCAAATAAAGATTGATTTTTTTAATATTTTTTCCTTTTATACTACTTAATAACAAAGAAGTATAATAGAATTATAAAAAGAGTGTATAAAAGAAAGAAGACGAACAGAAAAAAAACGTCAAAAATATGAAAATTTAAATCCAATTTTATCGTTAGACATTCGTGTTTAAATACACTTTTCCATCAATAGTTTAGTAAGAGTTGTTGTAACCACGACTACACATGTGTATTTTAGGGGAGGGAAGGGGCAGAGTTAGGTGTAGTTTTAGATTAAATAACAATACAAATTATTAGATATTGTATATAAATAAATGATAAGGTTATTATTAGAACAATAATAACAATATACAGACATGCGTAAAATTATTATTATAATCTTTATAATTTAATTCTATTGTATATTTCAGCAATAGAATGTCAAAACCCACTTAGACCTGGTCCATACTGGGAAACTGTTTCGAGAAACTTTTTCTTAATGCTCTTTTGAAATTTCCTTAAAGTTTACACAAAACAGGTTTCCGAGTAAGAGAAACTCCGTACTGAGAGAGATGAATGATATTTATTTTACTTTCTCTCTCAGGCAAAATCAAAAGTTTTCCAAAAAAGTTCCCTAGTGTGGACGCCACTTAGACATGGTTCACACTAGGAAACTTTTGATTTTGTGTAAGAGAGAAAAAGAAAGAAATATCAACCATCTCTTTCTCTCACACACAAAATCAAAAGTTTCTCAGTGTGAACCAGGTCTTAGATGTTTCCAAAGGATTGAGCAGCGCTGAATCCGAATCTGATATTGTGTCAAAAAATCAAGATAATATGTCATATGTTAAGCCTTAATTTTAAAGCTGACATAAAAGACTTCCATATGATTTACAACATTTTATGAATAAAGTTGTTTTCGAGCATTAATAACGTCTCCAAAAAAGTCAAAGTTTTTTCCAAATTTAGGACACCATATCTTAAATTTCACATATGATGGAAAAATTCTAATCTTAGATTCGGATTCAGCGTTAGTCGCATCCTTTAATTCGCCCTGTGTAATTCAACATTTATTTCCAATTACTTGGCAAAACCTCAGAACAATAACAAACATTTAATTAGCAGTTACTGCTACCAGTTGTATACGTTATTTTTAATTAAATACGCAATTTAAATTATGTATACGCACTGTTATCAATAAAATGTAAATAAATAATTCGTTGCAAAAACAGAAAATCAATTAAAAACTCAAACAATTACAAAACAAATACAATTATGTAGAGAAAAGCAAGAGAGAACGAAAAAATAACAAAAACAACAACAAACAAACTGTTGCATCAGATCAAGGCTATTATGTTTGCAGAAAATTCAACAAGAGAATGAAATGAAACGGCTGCAAATTAATACAAACAACAACAGAATAAACAAGTAGAAGTTTTTTCGGTTTCGGTGTGTTTTTGAAAAAACAATCAATAATTTTTTTTAATACAAAAAACTAGTATGAATCAGTATAAACCCGCTATAGTTTATACCGAAAAACTATCAGAAAGCAGAAATGCAAAATGATTGACGGCAGCGCTACCATTTTCGGTCGTCGGCGAATTATTACATAAAATAATTATGAATGTCGAAGTGCTTTACGTGTGTACCTGGCATGATGCACTACCCCACGGTGGTTTTTTCCATCCACTGGGTAGACCCCCCGGGGGCATGTTACCTTGGTGAAAGCTACACCTTGGTGTTATTGCAATATCCCGGGGAAAAGAGGTGCTACCAATACCTCTAGTCTGCCGGTACTATAAACTGGTGATGATCAGATGTATCCACGGCCTTTCCGTGGAATGATCTGGCATGGGGTCTAACAGAGAGTACCATATAATCTGGCACTACGGGTGGCCGGTTGCCCGCAGGACCTAGTCCTGGCCGGTCAATTGGTTGAGGTTCCTTCGGGATCCACGTAGTGGCTGTGGTTGAAACCCAAATCGCGGGGAGAGAATGTTGGTTTAAGGACTGATATATCCTATACCTAATGGGTTGGATAATTCTCTCTTCGAACAGGTCTGTGTACAAAGCAGCATATGCGGATTCCTAAACCCGATCGGTATTTCTTACCGGTCGTGTAGTGGGACGCCGGTATATGCTGGGAATTGTCAGGTTAGTATTCAATGGTTGCCTGTCATCCCGTAGAGCGATCTTTATGATCATGGGAATGGAACTGATGCGAAAATTGGTGAAAGATCGGGAAAGTCTCCATATATTGGAGATTAGTACTGATTTAGTATGCCTTTTTTACGCTTCGGGGAAGTTCTTCGGTGCTGTTGCCATCTCAAACAGATAATATATTGATACATGCTACGCGACTATTTTGTCGGGGCAATTATTGGAATCAATTGACTTTGGAAATTCCTAATTTCCTTTGTTACATTGATCGGTTCATAAAAGAGGGGATCCTGATCCATTTTGTTGGGTATTTCGGACTACCAAATATGTCTCTCAGGTGCTGTTGCCAAACCAACAGGGCCATCTCAGTAGTGTGGTTGGCGGGCTTAAAGAGGTGTAAGGAATGCACTGGAGTGGGTCATTAGATGATGGGGATTGCATTTTGAATAATGCAATCTTTCATGACATCATAAGGGTGGTCACCTTCCGGTTTACCGGAAGATTGATTTCACCTGATGTTGGGACTCGTCGTCACCCCCTTCTATTGATTTTAGACCAGTGATTGCTTTTTCGTTGTCGGGGTTTGCATTGGGTTTGATCCATGCTGCCTGTCATTCCGCAACGGGCTACTATGGCAAGAGATTAGATAGCTCGAGTTCTTCAACAAAGTACTTTACATGGACCGGCACAGCCATGTACAAAAATTGCTACCTGAGTTCTTCATTGAAGAATTCAGGGGCGCGGGTAGACCGTCTCTAGTCTATCCTGTGGGTGAAAATGACCACCGTGGAATTAGGCCGTCAAGGCAGGTGTTCACGTTAAACTCTCGACTTCATCCACTGGGTAGACTTGACCTTGACTGTCTACCTTCGCTCCTGAATCTTTCAATGATGAACTCAGGTTGCAATTTTTGTACATGGATTGGGCCGATCTATGTACAAGCACTTTGCTGAAGTACTCGAGCTATCTAATCTCTGACAATTGCTGCCCCGTGGCTTAACTTCTGAGATAATAAACATCACTTCCTTTTACAACCACGCCTCTGTTGATTCGGCAACAGCACCTAGAGACGTAACCGGTGGACCGAAGTACGAATCCTTCATATAAGCCGAGGATTTTGTTCTTACTCACAGGGACACACTGCGGTAATTATGATATGAACAGAGAATACTCTGAACATACCTGACAAGGAGGGAGAATTTAATGGTATCATTGGTATCATATATGATACCTTTCATCCATCATCATACAACCCATAACACATCTTATTTATACGACACATTCATAAGAGAAAAACGTAAGCCACATTCATCCCATACCATATACAATTAATACCAATTCATTTCCAACGCTAAAGTCCCACAGTCACTCCTCTGTGTGGTATCTGTTGTTTCGGCAACAGCACCGAACTTATCCCGAAATATTGACTTTATCTCACATCAGTCTTTTAAGTGCAACTTACTATTTCCGCGAATTTGGGTTTAAACCACTTCTACTACGTGGATCCCGAAAGAAATTCAACCAACTGACTAGCCAGGAGATAGTCCTGCGGGCAACTGGCCACCCGTAGTACCAGAATATGCGGTGCTCTGGTTTGATCTCTTTCAATTTATGCAAGAACTAAGCCAGATTTTATATTATGGACTGAATACCTAAACTTTGATTCGCTGAACCCGAAGCACGTCCTGCATTCACTCCAATATTTTCCTTGCTTCAATTTCAAATTAGATTGTACAATACTTTTAAACTTTTGAAGTAAGCGATGTGTCACATATGATTTGTAAGACTTAAAAAACCTCCTTATTTTTTTTATTATGCATGACGAAGAAAGAAATATCAAGTTAAAACACACCCAAATAGAGAAATCAAATAAACTTCATAACAATATACTACTATGTCCAATACACTTAA